>NC_079289.1:101434886-101739886 GCF_023638135.1 Falco biarmicus | reverse complement strand
CATGTATTTCTCTGTAGCCAATATTAATCTTCCATGAGCCCTAGGAAGGAACTTTCTCTGAGGGTGTTCTGAGACCTTCTTCTCTCATCTACTTCTTTTCCAGTTGCAGAGCCCATGGGCAGGTGTCCCTTTTGGTTGGATGAACAGAGGGGCACTGGAGGGCCAACAAAACAGAAAAATCTTCTTAGAAACATAGAATCATTTAGGTTGGAAAAGACCTTTAACACCACCAATCAAACCATAAACCTAGCACTGACAAGTCCACCACTAAATCATGCCTCAAAGCACCACATCTACATGTTTTTGAACACTTCCAGGGATGGTGATTCCACCACCTCTGTGGCCTGCCTGTTGCTACGCTTGATCACCCCTCCAGTTAAGAAATTTTTCCTAATATCCAATCTAAATCACCCCTAGTGTAACTTGAGATTGTTTCCTCTTGTGCTGTCACTTGTTACTTGGGAGAAGAGACTGACCCTCACCTGCCTGCAACCTCCTCTCAGGTAGCTGTAGAGAGCGATAAGGTCTCCCCCGAGCATCCTCCTCTCCAGGCTGAACACCCCCAGCTCCCTCAGCCGCTCCTCATAAGCCTTGTGCTCCAGACCCTTCGCCAGCTGCGTTGCCCTTCTCTGGACACGCTCCAGCCCCTCAGTGTCTTTCCTGCGGTGAGGGGCCCAACCCTGCACACGGCATTCCAGCTGCGGCCTCACTGGTGCCGAGTGCAGGGGGATGGCCACTGCCCTCGGCCTGCTGGCCACGCTGTGTGGGTACAAGCCAGGATGCTGCTGGCCTTCTGGGCCACCGGGGCACACTGCTGGCTCGTGTCCAGCTGGCTGTCGACCAGCACCCCCAGGGCCTTTTCCACTGGGCAGCTTCCCAGCCACTCTGCCCCAGGCCTGTAGCAGCATTGCGTGGGGCTGCTGTGACCCAGGGGCAGGACCCGGCACGGAGCCTTGTTGAACCTTGTACAATTGTCCCCAGTCCATCGATCCAGCCTGTCCAGATCCCCCTGCAGAGCCTTTCTGCCCTCAAGGAGGTCAACGCTCCTACCAACTTGGTGTCATCTGCAAACTTACTGAGGGTGCATTTGATCCCCTCATCCAGATCATCGATACAGTTATTAAACAGAACCGGCCCCAATGCTGAGCCCTGGGGAACATCATTCATGCCCAGCCACCAACTGGATGTAACTCTACCACCACTCTTTGGGCTCAGTCATCCAGCCAGCTTTTAACCCAGGAGTACAACCGCCCAAGCCACGAGCAGTCAGTTTCTCCAACAGAATGCTGTGGTGTCAAAGGCTTTACTAAAGTTCAGTTAAACAACATCAACAGCCTTTCCCTCATCAACTGGGTGGGTTGCCTTGCCATTGAAGGAGATCAGGTTAATCAAGCAGGATTTCATAAACCCATGCTTGTTAGGAACTAGCTTGAAAAATGTTTGTGGATCCAACTACTTGCATGGGATTGCAGGCAGTATGGATATTTTCTGGTCCCTAGTGCCATAACAGTGGTGATCTTGTCACTCATACAGGTATTTTTAGGGAGCCCATGTGAGGCAGAGCAGTAGTGTTCTCTAAATTTTGCAGATATGACAAACAAAAAATGCTTGCACTGCATAATGCAGTCCAGAATGGATATACTCAGGGGGATAATTTAGCAAGCTGGAGATTCAGAGTAATTAATCTATAGTGTTTCTAGTGTAGCATAGTGTGATGATGAATTATACAGAAAATCATTTGCACAAAATCATTTCTGAAATACATGACAGATTAAGGAACTAAATATGTATCTTTGGACCTCAGCACCATAACTACAGACCCATCCTCCCAGATGTCCTTAACTTCAAACCTTGTCCAAAAAATTTATGATTGGTTGAGCACCAATAGTAACTTACTTAAAATCCTGTTAAATTTCCCCTCTACAATCAGACAGACATTTGCCATTTATTGCAAAAATGGAAAAGCTTCTACAGCAAAAATCTTTGTTTCATGCATAAATAGCTAAACCCAGGCCTGTCAGGACCAAGCCAGACTACTAGAAGAGAGAGTGACTGACAGCTTCAGAAAACATCAGGATGCAATAAAATGGAGATGGTTGTGCTGAATGAATGGGCAGCTCATTTATCCACAATGGTGCTTACCTTGGTTAAAACACCACCCAATCTAAGATGCTATGGGAAGGTTTGGAAGTCTGAGATATGATGCACAACTTCTTACACACAAAGGTAGTTTTTCCTGCAGTTAGGAAAAAATGATACCAAATCTTTTGTACAACTGGCCAGAAATTTTAGTCAAAAAAGAAATATATTAACATTATATCCAGAATGAACTGTATTTTTAAAGTCCCTTTACAGCCTGTTTGCAAAAAGGTATGTTGGAGAGCTTTCAAATATTCCTGCTCACTGATGAAACAGAAAAATTACTGTGGCTAATACACATTTCACAAACATTTAAGCTAGCAAGCAATTCTGTTTTCACATTACTTTGTGGAGAAATTGTGAATGCCTACTTCCACATTATCAGTACAGCATATGACACACATCCATGTATCAATGTTGGAGAGATATAAGGCCTGGAAAATTATTTTTTTAATTGGATAACAAAAATGAAGCAACATGTAAAAATGGCAAGAATAAAGGACAGAAGGTTTAAAAATAAGTATTACCCAAAGTATTTGCTTTTTTTTCCAGCAGGATGATGATGGAGACCTCCAGTTGTCTGTTGTAGTAAATGAAATGCCATCATGACTCACCTTGAGGAGACTTAATAAAAGAGAGATTCATGATAGGAAATCTGTGGTGTACCCACACTACAGAATTTCCAGCTAGGACTCCCTTCTATTCCTTTCTTTGAAGAGAAACCCTCACCTCCTGAACAAAAGTTACCTACAGAAAAAAAAAATCATTGCATTGCAATGAAAAAACACTAAGAAAAATAAAACACTAAGCAATGAAGGCATAGGAAATATTGCAATCTGTAATACTGACATCCAGAAGCAACTGAGCTGCTCCTCTATTTACACCACTGCTGCATATGACTCAAGTTGAAAATGGGCTATTTAGATTTGCTGATCTGTCCAAGTGTCTGCAAGTAGTTAGCGAGAAAAATATTTTCTAATTGATGGAACATTGTGTATTCATGCTCATCGTAGCTATGTTTTGGTTTTGTGGGGTTTTATTTCCTTATTTATTTTCCTTAGACAATGCAATGGAAGAATAGGATGCAAGTCAGTATAAAGAATGTAAAAATATCCAGGCAATAGAAAGCATTCAATTTTTCCTTCTCATTACAGCCACTGGAAGGACATGTAATTCTGATCCCGCAGCATTCCAGCGCACAAACTCACTATTCATTAAATACTCTGTGAAGCATACAGGTATTCACTGAATTTTATTGATTTGCCATTTTTATTTCCATGTAATCTCATTAAATGCTAATTTCTTTTCTGTTTCAGGCATGTATACGCTATTTAAAAATCCAAAGCACTGGCATATCTGTGCACTTCTTGATTTCCTGGCAGTTCTAAGAAAATAGAAAGAAAATAACTTTTAGTTGGACCACAACCAGAACTCTCAAAATTTCTAAGGAAAGGGCTTTATAAATACTTTTGGATTGAACAAAATGTTTCATTTTCATCCTGACAATTTTAAAAATTACTTTTTTAAAAAAATGAAATTAAAAGGGACCTTGTAGTAAAAAAATGCTTCAAAACAAAAATAAAGCTGTAAGCATGCGGTCACCCCGTCAGGAGTGTGACCAGCTGATGTACCTGTTGTGCAGCAGACAGGCATCTCAGTGCAGAAGTCCACTGTCCACAGGGGTCTCACAGAAAAACTGGAAAAGAAACCTGTCCCGACACCAGGCTTATTGCCTGTCCCATTTGTGGCCAAATAGAGCACCGGGGGCTTTTCAGGATACAGCTTCTCTGGCTGGAGGGGACAGCTGCACAGTTTGCTGTGTGTTCCAACAGCTCAGCACCTGGAAGAGTAACCATAGTGCAGCAACTTTGACCTGGGGGTCTAGCAGGGACACTTAGCTAATATAAAACAGTAATACAGGGTTGTAATGTTGATGCCTTCAGATACTTGATTCTCCTAAATTAGCACTCACAACCCATCTACAGACAGGCATCACCATCACCAGGACTGAAAACTACTGTGGACAAAACTGCATAACTCTTATTCCTCGGTGTCATGCTGCCTTGCTTAGACAGCTGTGACTTTCAGCTTTTAGCTGGGCACTTCACTCCTGCATGGTGCTGGGATGTGCATTCAGATGATTACCCGTAAAAGAAAACAGAAGACCAACAGCAGGAAGGAAGAAGCTTCTCTCTTTCTCCTGTGTCAGAAATGACCTGTTCGGGGCACAGCTCCTTTTTACTGACTGCTAAACTGACTGGCGGTAAATTGAAAAATTGCTAATGAGTCAAGCATGTTTTGCCTGTGTTGCAATGTCCCAGGCCACTATGCACTCAGTTTCTGGGCAGAACAGTCATATCTGATGTGGAGCTTGTCTCCACAACTTGTAACTACACGGGGTACCTAATGTTCTCCAGAAAATGAAGGGATTAAGGAAGCAGCCCCTTGAGAAGGAGCTGCTGGGGAGGGTTACATGCTCAAGAAGGTTCTGATCTGCCATGTCCTTTGCACTCGCAGCCACTATCTGGGTACTTGGCCTTGCATAACCTCTACATTTATTTGCCAGAGTCCATACGCTGACTCCCCCAATATATGTAAGAGTACATATACATTTCACCTTCCCTGCCTCCCCCAAATATACACTGGAACACACAGGAGTTCTGCTTCTGGGCCGTGATGAGGGTATATCATGCCCAGAGGACCTACAAAAATACGTGGGAAAATGGGCTTCAGATCTTTCCCAGCAGATTAAGCCTCTGAGGAGGATGAGAACCAATCTGCTGGAGGACCCATTTTTGTCATCCTGAAGCTGGGAAGTGGCCTACATAATAGCACACTCTCCACCCAACTACTCAGGGGACTGAACTAGTGAGATCTTCACAGTGGTCTGCAATAAACTAATGAAAGTCCTAGCAAAAAAACCACAGATTAGCTTCACAGCTCCTGCAGGTCAGCATGGAAAGCCAAACTTGAGAGTAGAAATCCTTAAACATCTTCATTTTGTACTCTTACTGGTCTGCTGATGCTAGTTTGGGTCACACGCAGAAATCTTACCAAGTGGTGTTTGTTGGGTAGCTGATGTTAAAAACATGTGTTAACAAACCCCTTCCATGCATTAACTCACACCCATCCCCTCCAGCATGCAGGCACTCCTCTCCGCACACCCCGCATGAGGCTGAAGTAGCTTCCACAAGTATGAGAGGCATGCTTTGCAGCCCAACAAATACCTGTATGTGATACATACATATATATATATATGCATCTACCTATTAATATAGACAGATAGGTAGATGGCTAGATTTAGTAGAATGCAGGAGAAAAGGGTCCAGGAATAAACAGAGTATAGAGCATAGACATACCATCTCTTCTGCATCTGAAGTAGAATTTTCAAAGGTATCAAGTACCCACAAGATTTTGACACTATTAAAGCCAGCTCAAGAGCTTTTGACAAGATATCCAGCTACATGTCTAAGAAAATCCATATACTTCATTCATCTTGCTTTCTCTGCAGTTTCTGAGCACCCTGTTTAGTCCATTCTCTTGCTGATCTTCACTGCCTTTTAAACATAGTCTTATTCCTCCTTTAACAGTGCCATACTATCATTTTCTTCTATTTCCATACATAAAAAGCCATGTGGTCTTCTTATATACTTTTTATAACAAGGAATGCCCTTTGTTCAAAACCTTTTAGACTTCTGAGCCAGCACATTTTAAGCAAATGCTGAATCTGCTACCGTCTCATGTCTTCACTCAGCAAAATAAATAAGCATTTGCATGCACAGTTGGAAACATTCTAAAACATTTATGTAAAACTACATTAGGCTGCAGGCTAATGACTACTACCCTAACAAGATCCTGCAGTTTCTGCATATCAAAAGCCCACACAAAAATTAATTCTGTGGACTTGTTTTTTCATAAACATCTATACTGCAGAGCACAATAAATTTGGATTGAATGTTCCATTAGTTTTTACTATACTGTATTTTGCCATAGCACTATTGTACATGGTTTTATGGCACCACCTACTGAAATATTTAAATTATGTAAAACAGTTTAAGATTTAGTTGAAATTATCTTGCTGCTTCGTGTGTTCAATTTGCAAAGGTAGACTGTGGCAAATTTTATAAATAAAGGTTGAAATTTCATTTAGAACTAAACAGTTTGCTTTGTCCAGTGGTTATAAAAATGTTATTTGACTTAAGGATTAACTCTTCAGATGACTGGGAAAAAAGTCTCGCTTTGAAATTTTATATGCTAACCTTCACCAGCAACATTTTTCTGCAAAAGGTAGAGATTATAAACCACCCTGAAAACACTGGCAAATACATCCCTAGTTTACTATATTTTTTTAAAGATATATTTATTTTCTTGCAGAAATACATAGCGAACATCAAACATTATTTTTAAACTTCAGTTGTGTTGGTAAGAATATGTTCTTTTTTAACAAGTTAACAATCCTGAGGCAAATCCTCAAATAACACATTGAGTTGATGTGTACATTCAGTAGATTTAAGCAATAACATCAGAAAAAATAATTTCATTATACAATTTTATTTTTGAAAGCAGACCTCAAAATGACCTGAAATAACTTGTATTCAAATTATTTCCTAATTAGCAGGGAGCTATTGAAATGGACTATATTCAAAATTTGCACTAGACTGTTTATAAGAAAGTGTTCTCTTCGATTTCATGAAAATACAGATCCAAACATAAATGGTAATCAAATCCTTATTGTCGGTAGAAAAGCCTAAAGAATTACCTTAAAGAAAACTTTTCTAAACGTGCCTTCTTACAATTTCTTTTCCCATTTCATTTACAAGCAACAATGCTATAATGAATTATGCAGATGATGAGATAATCAGTGAATATAATCATACAATGCCATCACGCATCCTGACACTGTTACTTACCATATTATAGTTTTTTAATGATGTTTTAAATCAAGGCTTTCCTGACTTTTCTGCTTAAAGGCCAACTTATTATTTCACAAAGGTAGGGGCTTTTTGAATAATCATGTTTGGGGTGTATTCTTGCCTTCTTCCACTCTTGTGTTACTCAGGCAGCATGACTTCCCTCACTATGTCCTGGGAGATTGGAGGGCAAGCATAATTATTTCCTGTAATTTCTTTTCTTGTCTTTTGACATATAAGGCATGGCCATGGTGGGAAAAGTTAGCACACTGTGTTCTAACTGTCCTTAACCCATGTACATGCCCATCATTGCTGCTTTTATCTGGGATGGGCCAGGCATGCAGTAAATGGGGATCAGCTCCTTCGTTCTCCCTCCCTTCCCCGGGGCTGCTTCCCGGGGACTGTGAAAGCTTGAGTCACCTGCGGTCCGAGCCTTCCTGAAATCGAGGCCAGGCAATGGAGGCTTTGCAAAGATTTATGGAAGGACCCCCAGACTCAAAGAACTAACCCCAGGGGAGCTCCTCCCCAGGCTGTGGTGTAGCCCAAGAGGGAGCTGCTGAGCAGCCACAGCCCCACAGGAATAAGGGCTGGGGAAGCACAGGCGCATCCCCCAGCACCCTTCCTCCCCTGGTACAGCAATCAGTGCGTAGCCATTTGGAGCGTATTCCAGGGACTGCACCAGGATAGGTTTGCAGGAAACGAATGGGTAACACAAGCACTGAGTTAGCACATCACTGAACTGGGCACACGGGTGAGTAAAGCTAGCGTGTTTCTGTTAAAATTGTCACATGGATTTGTGCAATCTAGGATTGTATATTATATCATCATGATGTAAATCAGAACTTGCAGGTTCAGAGCATAATTAGTTACAGGAGTATGAATGGTCTATATATATGAAGGAGAAATAAGGAAATGATCATGAGCAAGATTTTGCAGAAATGTAATGTAATTAAATTGCATATGAGCATCTGTATATTAAAATGTACATGCATAAATATAAAATACAATATTTATTTTCATACAAGGCCTGCAGACTCTAAGCAATATTTTAGAATTGGTAAGCTATAACTGTATTTTGATATTTACCGTTATTCCCTCAAATAGTATGTTGATTTTCTTAGTCAGGTGGTCCTCTGGTCACCTTTCTAAACTCGTTGCTGTTATACAGGAATTTTTTTTCCCCATTCTAGGTAAGCCATATGGGATTTCAGAAAATTATTATATTAGGAACAGTGAGGAAATGCTGCTCTTGTAGTTTCTTTTGTGGCCACAATTGTGCAGGTGTTTGCAGAACTGCAGTGCTTAAATTTTGATGAAGAGGAATCTGGGGGCAGATGCAGAGCTCAGGCAGACACAGATGTCCCATCAGCTTGAAGGTACTGTACTTGTTTCCCTCTCTTGC
Source organism: Falco biarmicus (assembly GCF_023638135.1). NCBI lineage: Eukaryota > Metazoa > Chordata > Aves > Falconiformes > Falconidae > Falco > Falco biarmicus. The sequence continues at coordinate 101,731,435 of NC_079289.1, read as the reverse complement.
AGATACACAAAGAAACCTTTTGCATGCTAAATACCCACAGGTACAAACCGCATCACATATCCATTATGTTTAGAATATTTTATTCCTGATATTTGTATAAAACGTAGGTTTAAAATGCTAGTTCCTTTAATGAATGAATATACACTTGTATACATGCTGTATACAAATGCAATGGTCATATTCTGCCCTCAAAAAACCATATGCAATTCTAAGGGAAGCATTTGGCCACTATACTAGTACATAGCCGAGTGAAAAATAATACTGTAATGCAAACTAATGTAATGACACTTCTTAAAGCAAAGTCTATGTATAAAGCAGAGGGAAAAACTAATGAGAAACAGATGTACACAGGAGAGCATTTTGAGTTAAATGGTATGTGTGGTTTCATTTGGGCACGTGTTTCTTTAGCACGTGGAGAGAGAGTGTATATATAGCTATGCAAAGGAAAATATTAGTTGTTGAAAAATGTGTATGCTATCAGGAAAAAGAGGCTTTAAAGGGGAAAGTATTCAGCAAATTCTGTAAGTCTCAGGAGAGCTCAGCACTTTTAAACTACAATTAATTAATTCTTTTGCATTCCAGGAGGCCAAAACAAATGAAAGGATCAATTCCTTTTTGAACCCACAAGACAGTGCTTGCTGCAGCTACAGCCACGCCAGCCATGAGCACCATGGCTGCTCGATGCCGGCACGGAACCAGCAGCACCCGCCTCTGCCCAGGCAGCGCAGGAGCCCAGCAGCCGCGGCTGGTTCAACCCTCCTGGGCAGCGGCGTGGCAGAGAGCTCCTGCATGTCCACCCGGGACGTGGCTTGCAAAACCAACTGCAGTGTTAACATCTGCTGAGTGCTCAAGAATCTTGGCTGGAAAAGCAGGTAACAGCTCCTTCCTCCCTGTAGGGTAGGAAGGAGCTTGCTTTTACCAACAAAATCTAATGTGCTTTTAAATAATGCGGTAAGGCAGAAATCTTTTTTACGAGATATCACTGGAGTGGAGTAGTGAAATAACATTAACATAGCCATCTCAAGAGAAAACGATTTTTTCAAGGGGAATTTAGGTCACAGATAAATACTTTACCCATGCTTCTGTAGACACTCATAACTGAAGAAGAGGATTTTATGTTCAGGTTAGAGGCAGTGTCTAGGTATTTCACTGTTTGGAAGAAATATATTGTCCTCTTAGCATGACAGCCATCAGCTTTACCTGCATCCCTTACACATTACACAAATATTATACAATGTAAAAGGCCTACAGCAGCAACTGCAAGGCCAAGGTTGTTTGTTGCGGGGGTGGGTCTCAGAAATGCTCTAATTCCACTATAGATTGTTTCTGATAAGGTTTCTGTTTCTTCAGGGTACATTACCTCAGACTGCAGACAATTGGTGTCCATCATTCTACACTTTCACAATCTTATTCCATGATACATTATGCAGATTCACATCACTAAAAATAAGCAATAAATATATAAATATGTAGTCTGTCCACCTACGTAGTGCAAGACTTAGCAGTAAAATTTATTTAAAAGTCTTACGCTTTTTCCAAGGTCTTTCTTGTCCCTAATTCATGTTAGTAATAAATGTCTCTTATTCTTTGCCTAGCTGTTCTTGTAAAGCATATTTTATCTTAACTTGCATATTGATGGCAGACTTCTGCCAGTCTAAACTGTATCTTTCATCCAGTGACAATTCAGCACATAAACAATGCTGCTGCTGCAAGTGCTGGCACAAAATTCTCGGGCACTGTCTAGCTGGGGAAGCTGAAAACTGTTGCTACACATCCTGCAACTGGGAATGTACTTTTGGGAAGGACTGACCAGCACTGGGCAAAGGGATGCTGTGCTTTCCAGTTGCCTCCTCCAAAAATGTGGACTTGATGCATGTGTTTAAGTTCTCCATTGAACTGGGGATAAAAACTCAAAGCTGTTGAATCTTCCCAGTCACTTTGTTAAGAGTCTTTTGCTATTTTGTTTCCCTTTCTTTTGCTGCAAAGTTCCTCAGAGTGTATATACAGAAAGGGGAATTAGTATTGTAATGTCTGATATTCATATTTTGAAATCCTGTTGGCTATCCCATTCAGAAAAGAGTCTACTAACTGCTGTGTGTATTACTATCTCCTCCCAGAAAATCTGTTTATGCTTCCAGCCTGCTGGCAAACGTGAAACCCTCACTGGTAGAAATGCAGTTTCATAGAAGACTGCATTTTTCACAGGCGGTCAGATAAGAAGATGTGGTTGTGGTCTTTGCTACCTAGTGACCTAACTTTCCTCCTTCATAAGAAAGAAAGTGGGAGGGGTGCATCTCAGAACGTACCGTTTTCAGTAAGTAACAGAGTATGGTCTGAATGGCTCACTTGATTTATAATTAAAATAACTGGTATGTGTTGAGTTCCTTGAACAGCCACACCAAAAATGAACGTGATGTGTACTACTGATTGTGTTTGATTTCCTTCCGAATCCTTTCATTAAGATGTTCTATTCCCGTAAAACAAAAACATTTCTATTCCTACATGTACGTCAATGGCAAAGGATCAGTTTTCAAAACCTGCCCTATTTCCTCAATGACTCAGATTCTCAGCATTGCACTGTTTGTACAATGAAAGTCACTAATCCCTGGAGTAAAGAGACCCACTACATGTAGGCCCTACCAAATTTATATCATTAAAGGTCATGTAAAAAGACGCGCTTCCTTATATACTTCTTTATATCGTCCCATGTGAGCCCTATGTCTCTTTTAAAATGACAGTTCATGACACGACAGTGCGAACAAGACAGCAATGAACAAAGACATATTTGGACTTGGATTTCAAGACAGAATACTACTGATATTCAGATAGTAATAAGCACGCACTTGTCAGTACTCAGTTTACAGAGGGAGAAAGATAAATATCTTAATGATGTGATTTTGATGTACATCTTCACTTCATGATGTAAAAAAACTACTCACTCTCTGTACTGCATGTTCTTTTATGTTTCTGTTTTACCTCATCTGTCTGTATCACAGTAATGTACCCTCTTCAATACCAGCTACAAAACTAGATCAACTGATTTTCCTGATCAAGAAATATTTATTAAACACATTTAAACATTAAACTTAGTTGACTAAGATAGATCCCCCTTTCATCTGAACGTCTCTTCTGAAGTTCATGTCAGAACCCCAAGGTCGGATACAGAGGCTCTGTTCCTCTTGGGTAACACAGAGACTGTATAAAAACACAAGTGTTTACTCCTTAGATACTGCCATACAAGTATAAGTTCCCTGTCACAATTTTTTAGGGAACAAGTGCATATTCTGCTAATATCTCACTCAGCAATCCCTGAGGGCAGTACGAAGACAGTCATTAATTCAACTCCAATATGCAGGTAAGATGTATCCACTTGTCAGAGTGCTCCTGAAGTACTGCACAACATCCATCGCGGCAGTTTTATTAGAGAGATGTTAAAATGTGTATTTCTGGGATTAAGTGTCTGCAGTGTATGCTCACCCAATCCTGAAACAGAAAAAAACAAGTCTCAATAGGAGAAAAAGGTGGTCAGAAGCCAAACCCCAAAGCAAGTTAACACAGCACAAAGGATGGCTATCCTAATACAACTGTATAAGTCACCTACATCTCAGGTAGACTGATCCCCCAACAATGAGCTCAGGACAAAGCTGGGGGGACAGAAGGAATGTTTTGCCCACAGAACTGTTTTGTTCATCTTCTTACCTCTGAGCATAAAAACAGGCTTCAGCTTATAGCACCAGAGCTGTTGTTTTGCTGGTAGAGGAGCAGTATCCTGAGCTGCTGGGGTATGGGAGGGAGGATGAGGGGCAGAGGGGACTGTATTACTCATCTCTTTAAAAGTGCTGTGCCCCTTGCCTCTGTGCTGGAGGGATCCCTCCTGTGGTGCTGGTGCAGAGCAAACAGGTGGGAGCTACATCCCGTACCATGTGGCCAGACTCTTCTTCCTGATGTCAACAAAATGAAACAGCCCCCCATGTTCAAATATGTCCACATGATCTACAGCTGAGCCATTGCCAGGGCTTTGCCTCCCCTGACACTGAATGATGGCAAAGGATGACCTCACTGATAGCATCTGACAACTCTACTTTGGGCTTAATCAGACCCAGGTTAGGGAAGAAGGATATGGCTGCACAAGCTCTTGGTTGCTGCTGGAGTTCGCTCTTGTGAAACCAGCTTGACCCAGACTGCAAAACACTTGAATCTCAAATATGCCAAATGACAGAGTCAACAACAAGAAATGAGCATCCAAATTATATTGAAATACATTGACATAGAAATACTGTGAGCAGAACCTGCCTTGCATCCACCGCACACAACAACAGGAAAGGACCAGGAGATGTCCAGAGCTGGAAAAGGCACTGTACTCTCAGGACATGACTGTTCTGCACAGGGTACTGACAGACAGGCTACCCAGCTACCGCTGAAGAAGTCAGGATGATTAATGGAGGTGGTGTGTCCCTGTTAGAGGAATGTTTCACTCAAGCTTATTAGTCAGGCTGAGAAGGGAATCTCATGAGAGGAAAAACCAGGATAATGTCATGGAAACCATGACTGAGATGTACATTGAGATATTTCCAAATTTTATGGGGGAAAAAAAGGAAGAAAATAAGAAACAAACAAAAAAAAATAATCAGGAGTCCCTATGCATTTTCAGTGAGGGAAGGAGAGTCTTACACTGAAATATCCTAGGGCCCGTGTCGTTCAGGTCACTAGCCTACTGAATAAGTTATGGTAACGGTGTGTGCAATCTTCCTTGTTCTCATTTGATCCAGAAATCTTCTCCATGAAAGCTTCATCTACAAGGATACATCTCCATGAAAAGCTTTGGGGCTTTAAGAAGAAATTTCTAAAATGGCATTTTCCAAAGAAAAATGTTTCACCAGAATTTCCTAACCACTTCTAGCCTAAAGATTCTCATTCATTAATTTAAACCCTGGCAATTTTGGTATTGAATAATGACATGAAGCCTAAACTTTTCTCATTTTTTCTTTCTGAAATTGCAGGGATTTTAATGCTAATCATGGGGGGGAAAAAAGATTAATCATAAACAAAGATATAGCTTTCTTTTCCCCTGAAATACTATGTTGACAAAAAAATAAAAAGTCCTTGCCTTCAGATGTCTCCTGGAGTTCTGTTGTTGACAACTTAATAAGAAGCACAAAAAAAAAAAAAAAAAAAAAAAAGGGAACAAAGGTATGTACCAAGCGAATCATCAAATAAATGAGACCAGAGAGTCCTAGTATATCTCAGTGTTGCTAAAAGATAATTCAGTCCAAAACATCTGAACACTAACACAGGTAAAGACATGTTTAATCCTTCTTTGGTCACATCAATTGCATTTAAAGGATAAACAAGAGTCCTGAGTTTACAGAGAGTAATGCTGCCATTTCTGTAAGGTATAATGGGCTTTAGAATTTACACACAGAGGGTTTCCAGCAATCCCTGGGGTGTTTTAAAGCTTTATTGTGTTGTTTCTTACGTCAGTCATCACAACGTATCCTTCTTTGGGGGACTTAGGAGGTATTGTTTATCTGGAGGCAGCAAGATGTTCTTACACAATGCCATCTTCACTGCTCGGGAGCAGGAGTTAATACTGTCTGGGGCTGGGTATAGTTCGAAGACTGTGGGGCTGTGCAGTGAGTGGGTTTGGAAATAGATCAAAAACCACAAAGGGATGAGGCCAGGCCACTGGCAGTTGACTCCAACTATATTGTGCAGAAAACCGAAAAATGTAACTCACACTTCTCACTGCTAATCTTTGAGATCTTAACTAAGCATTGATCTAATCTTCTAAGGTCTTAAAAATCCAGCATTTAATGACAATATGAAAATAAATCAGTTTCCTTCCCACCCCCTACCCCCATTCCTAAGCTCATATATACATACATACAGGAACATAAAAATACTCATAGGCTTTTAGTTAATTCAGTTAATTGCTCTGACATCATTGAACTCTGAATTATTTTCAAAAGAATAAGCCAAAATAAACTGACCAAAGAAATCACACTATTTAAGTTCTTTCTTTGGAGATAATTTGCTCATCTTGATACTTTAGACTCTGACTAATGATGTTCTTTCTTTGTCTTTTACCTTCATTACAAAGATTTCATATGTAGAGAGAAAGTGTGATTTTCAAGGCAAAAGGCGAGCTGGTTTTCATTCGCAAGAGCAGATGCAAATTATGTCATTAATCTTTATGGAAATAAATGCTAGCTTTACAAATATCATAGTACTGTTTTACATTTACAATAGTTTAAAATACTTCTTGGACGAAACCAACAGCCAACAATTTCACTGCTGATAATGGACCTCACATGCCCTTTTGAAACATTTTTAGAGAAGCCTCGTTTCCACAGAATGCAGTTTCTGAAAATCGAGGCCCTCCAGTGTTGTCAAACAGGACATTCAAAATCAAAATAATTCCAATTAACCTTTCCAAATGTTTGCTTGTGACTGCATATTCCTATCGACTCAAATGTATTCTAGTCAGTATGTTCAAGTCTTTGACCAACTAAAAGGCTGAGCGTTCTATACAACCTGATAATTTCTTGACAACCTGATAATTTCTTGACAGCCATGCCTACATTTGGATATTGGCATCTAATAAATACTTGCCTTTAAAACGTTCAGCCTTACAGCAGCCTATAACCTATACAAAACCTCTGCCTTTATATAACACACAAGTTGTAGAAAAGTGTAGGCAATCATTAATATGTAGGAGGTAGTTCATAAAACAGGGAAGGAAAAAAAACGATTTATCCAGTGTTGGAGAGCATTGGCGAGGGGGTGTTTCCCAGAAAAGAGGAGTAGAGCTGTTCCAGTACAAATAATCTGTTCTTTTCCAATATCCCTTTGAATCTAAAAAGCCATTAAAATTTAATTTCACACATCTTAACTGAAGCCAAATTTAAAAATCTCTGGTAGATCAGTAAATAGGACTGCTACCATTCATCATTCTTTTCAAAATAATTGATTCAAATAGAAGGCATAAAGCCAAACTCTATGAGGAGGACATTTCACATCCAGTTAAAATATCATCCATCGCCTTTTGTTTGTGAAATAGAAATACCTAAAATAACTAAGGAAAATATTTTAAAAATGTGATTTCACTTGAATTTAGAACAATATATACCACATCCTACTGCTGTTACTTGTGATGACTCTGCTTAAACTTTAGCAATGCTGAGGTCCAAAAATAGAATTTTAGGGATTATGGGAGGAACAGGCTATGTCAAAAATATCTTAAGACATGATTCAAGGAACAGACTAGGAATGCAGAGATGTCCTGAGAGTAGGAAAGAAAATTAATCTGTTCACTATTCAGTTTCTGCTTATACCATGCTCGTGGGATAACAAGGATCTTGGGATTCAAGACAAGAAGGTGCCTATGCATGAACGAATCACTTCAAAGTAATATAGAAATATAAGGGCTTGATCGAGCAAGTAATTATATATGTAGAATCAAAAGACATTCAGAATACCTTACCAGGCACTTAAGGTGGCAAACTCATGTGTCTCCCACTTGGAAAAAAATATCTCCAAGAAGATTTTGTGAAAATATCTCAAATCATAAAAGTTATTTTTATGTTTTCTGCTGCAAGTTAACAATAACCTGTACATTAGACAAAATTTAGTACTGCAAGACTGTACTGCAAAACTATGCTTAATTTTATTCCAGAATAGGTCTTTTTAGTTAATTTACGTAGGGTGAAAACTAGATATATGGAAAAATTGTAATTGTAAGTAATTGTAAGACCCTTCACTGAATGTAAGGAGTTTATTGTCTTAATTGCTACTATTTGTTTTCCCCTTCCTTTTGCATGTGTTCACATTGACAGCCATGTGAACATTAAACAGTATGTCACCCTACAGTTCTAGATGCATCTATATAAAGCCACTAATCTAGAAAAAAAGCAAGACCTTCTTGATTATAGGAGTGCAAATACCCTTTAAGGTCTTTTACAATACATTCCTTTTCAGGATTTTAAAATAACAGGGACAACTAGAGAAGACATCAAAAAGCTCTGTGTGCTCCTTATCATTTACGCTGCTTACAGGAAACAGGAGGAATGGACCATGAGAAAAGTCCTGGGTTGTGTACCAAAGCAATGCATTGATGCATTGTCAGAGTCAGAAATATTAAATACAGAGAAACAAACAAAAATCTGACTTCACAAAATTTCTCCTAATTGCAAGAACTAATTTGACAAACTTCTTAATGTCTGCCCTACCTTAATAATTCTCTTAAAGTATCAATATCATGGACACTGAGTTTTAAAAAAATGTGTCTAAAATTCAGGTTGTATACTCAATATATAAAAGTATCAATATATAAAAGCTCCCCATAGTACCATAGGTGCCAATAGGAGCTAAGGGACCCAATATCTCTGAAAAAGATCACTGGTGTTAAGGTGTTTAAATATGGAAACAGGAAATTACCAGAAGTAAAGTTATGGAAATTTTGACCCATACTTTTTCCTTGTTCTACAGGAGCAGTAAATTCTTCCACTGCCTGTTCTTCTGACCTGATAAGCTATGAGTAGACACACGGAAGATGCCTGCCCACCTGCCTCAAGGACAATAGGATCTAACTATAGTGAGAAGCATTCACCTGTGGCTCCACATAAACATTTACTGGGCAAACAAGAGTAACAGTAATGACTGGAAAAGGAAGAACAACCACATCTAATATACAGTAAGAGAGAAAGCAAAGAAGATCTAGAAGATACGAAAATGGGAACCTCAGCTTGCACACAATGCTTCACCCAAAACATAGGCACCATTTCTACCCCCAGTTCTGCCTAAAAATCTAATATAATTCCTTCAGTTGCATCAGTATCTCCATAAAGTTGAATAGGGATTCAGAAGGAAATAAGGATTGCAGGTTTTGCCCTTCATAGAATAGGTAAAGCCTACAGAATAAACATAGTTATTAGACTTGTCCAACTGGAAATGTACTAATAGCAAACACAGTCAATGAACCTTACCTTTCTAAGACACATAAGGGACAAAATGAACATTTTGTTCAAACATATTTTTGGATTTTGGCACTACAAAAGGGGGGGGGGGGAAGTCCATGATTTGTTCAAATTCCCCTAATGTGAGAGCTGCAATAGATGTGATTACTCAGCCACAACCATCAAACAATATGTGGAGGACACGGACAGGCTGCACTTCAATCTAAAATTCCACAAAACACCACAGTCTGCAGTATATCTACATCCAAAACCACTCCAAAACTAACACATGACATTAATCATTCTTGGCCATCCATTATAACCTGGTGAATTTGCAGAGTTTGTATCCCAGTCCGCTGGAGACTTAAAAATAATAAAAATAAAAAAATAAGCTGGAGCAGCAAAAATACCAGAGGCCAAAAGAATAAATAGAATGTAGTGACTCTATGTCCCAGAATCAAAATGCACGACCTCTAGACATAAATGGGTCAAGCAGTGCCCTCTACTATATGTACACATACTTTTAATTACAAATGAAGACCGTGGCTAAAATGAGTTCAGGTAATTTTTCTGTTCAAGACAGTGCAACAATGAAGAATGGAAAAATAATTAATAATTACCAAAATAAAATGAAGTCCATGGCTTCGGCATCTCTGGGGCTCCCATTCTTCCAGTTGTCCAGTTCCTTACTTGGTAAGCCTCGGAAATGTTTTATAGAATGAAACAAAAGATCATGCTGAGTTTTCTAAATTTCTTGAAAAATTCAGAAATGTATTTTTTTCCATCATTTGTTTTTAAATAATAGAAAGTAAATAGATTATAATGTCCCACAGAAATATCTCAAAGCACTTCATGGACATGACTTGACACAATCTGTTTCCTTGAAAGAAACTGGAATACCCCTTACAACCTTAAACCTGAAAACACAGTACACTTGCTTAAATCCAATGTGAGCATCCTCATTAGTGTAACGCCTAACTACAGGTAAGCATGTGGTCACCAAAAAAAAGTAACTGCAGCAATGGAATAGGAGCAACTCTTCAAACCTCTCCTATAGTGAGCCCAGGTCACCTTCCTTCAGTCCCACCCTTACTGATACACAGCAGACATATATTCCATTGATAGTTTAGTGCCGATATCATTGAACACTAAACTTCCAACTGATTTTGGTGGGGACATCTATATACAAGGTCAAGGCAGAAATGCATTCTTTCATGAGGTTTCCCAGTCTTTCTCTGTTCCAGTTTGCAACCTTCAGACCAAAATCAACACAGGTTCAGCTTTTAGCTTTTATAACTCAAAATAAAATTATCTTAAATGACAACATCAGCAGAATAGTTACAGCTGCTCAGAAATTTTCCAAAGATCACTTTTCCATCAGCAAATGAGGATTCATCAAAAGCAGAACATTTTTCAGATTCTTATTGCACCCCAGCAGGCCAGCTCTCCTGGCACCCATTTCCTTCACTGCCTGATCTGGGAGCCTGTAAATTGTGGCTTTTGACCTCTCAGGACCATGAGGTCTCCTGGGTTTACAGCTTTCCAGCACCCTGAAGTTGGAGAAGCACATTGGGATGCCTAGCTTGGGCTTCCAGCATACTTCTTTCTAGGAGACCTAGGTCCCAAGCTCCTGGATCCTTAACATTTGGGATCCCAGGCTCCCCAGGCATCCGGATGTGAAGGCTGCGGGAGCGATGCCAGGCAGACTGCTTGGAGCCCATGGCCTCAGCATCCCTGTGAGCTCCCACTCTTCCAACTGTCCAGTTCCTTACTTGGTAAGCCTTAGAGATGTGTTATACAATGAAACAAAAGGTCATGTTGACTTTTCCAAATTCCTTGAAAATTCAAAAATGTCTTTTTTTTTCCATTTTGTTTTTAAATAAGTATAATTGCTGTTGATGCTGTTATCCTTCCCAGGATTTATTTCCAGTCAACCAAAAAACCCAATAAAAATCCAGCAGCAATCGGGAAGTATTTTCTACTGTGCCACTAGTGCTCTGCAAGGGTTCTCAGTTCTGAAACAGGAGAAGCAATCACTGCCTAACATTTGGGAGATGGCATGTATTCACTTCCATAGCACAGTATTTAAAACCTGACTTTTCATTTACAGCCTAGGGGCTTATCAAACTTAAAGTGTTTGATGCTAATATTAAGCTAGCAATACCATGGACCAAATGCCCTAAAGGCAAAGAACTGAACGTGTGAACAGCACTGTTTTTCGAACAATCCAGCTAACATGCTGTATTCTTCCACTACTCTTCCCACACTGACCATGTGCTATATCAGGCTCTCATTATCCTTCTTTATTACAAAAAAGAATACGTATTGGCTTTAGAATTACTCATTATCATTTCAATAACAAGAAACATAAACTGTTACATTGTGGGGGAAAAGCATGCCTAGTCAGCACAAGTAAAACAAACCCAATTAACACATGTCAATGCTAAATCTTCCAGCACAGGAAAGAAGGCAAAGAATAAACTTGATCCTGGTTTTCTTCTGTAGAAGCAAAAGATGGCACTACAGCCGCAGAACAGGAGTAAACTTAAACAGAAAATATTACAAATATGTTATGGCAATCTTCAGCAGAGGAATCTAATCTTTTCCTGTATGATTTTTCATCATTTACCTGATGACTTACCAAGAAGACCTAAAATAAGTTTCAAACTTCCCAAAGCATGATCATGTGTTGACATTTCTGTGTTGAATAGTTTTTTAAGCCTTATGGGATCATCTCCAGGTGCAGATGGCTAAAAATTTGTGTGACTTCACCTGAGATCTGAAATACAAGGACTAGTGGTGAAAAGTCCAGTTAAAGAAGATAGAAATCATAATCTCTAGTAATTTTTCTACCAGGTGGTTTTCAAACAGAGACAGAAGAGCAAAGATGGACAAAGTATATCCATTGGGATGTACTATTACTAGAGAAACATGACATATGGGAATGCATATTAGAAATTCATGAGGTAAAAAAGGAATTGTGCAAGCCCTCAAACAAAGCAGTGTTAACAAAGAAGAGCAGGAGAAGGTTGACCAGGACAGAACTGAAAAAAGATTTAAATAGATCATACATACGTTTACATGAATATATATATTAATACATAGATTTTTTTTTAGCCTACAGGTATTGAATTACTTTTATGTCTTCTTAAATTACAAAGGAAATTTAATTCTTTCTCAGTCAAGTCTGTTCTTAATAGAAGAAAGAAGGAAATGGGACTCTTTCTTTCACATTTTTAAAAGCTGTAAATTTGAAGCTGCTTCAGTAGGTCCCAAACACTGTTTTCATGAGTTCTTTTCAGTTATTTTTTAAGGAATTTGGTAGAATACCGACAGGTGTGAAACCAAATGTGCACCAGCTACATGCAAGGTGTTGATGTTGAACAGTGTGTATTTTTTATCATTTTACAGGCATAGACACAGAAAGACTTCTGCACAAATGCAGTTTAGTCACTTGGAAATTACCTACCTCTTATACAGAGCTTTTTTATGTAGATTTACTGTGAATGCATTCAGTGGCTGAAAACTAGATCCAAAAAGTTATACAGGAGATTCTTTGCATTTTAGTTAAATTGCATGAAATACACTTTTGGTCAGCTCAGTCTTTCTCTCTAGACAGTACCTGTCAACTTACATACCATAATCACTTCTAATTTACTACTCAACTGGGATAACACTTTATATTAATACATATAAAATTGAAAACTAGGAGATTCTGATCGCCTGGCAAAACAGATCCTTAATAAATTATCCCCTTTTAAAGGGGAGAGTTAAATGAGATGTGACTTAGCTGCATGGCTCTATGTATGATGTACTGAAATCCTTATACTGAAAAAATGTGAAATATCCCAGTAGTGGGAAAGTCTATATTGCTACAGCAATGGCACAGCGCACACAGCAGGATGCCAGCATGGGGAAAGCTGAGCATGCAGGCAGACCTCAAGCAGTTCAGTCCTGGCCCCATCTGCATTCTGGGCTCATGCATTTCTGGTTTTGGTTCATAAATGCCAGCATACTTACATGCACTGTGTTTTGCTGTGTTAGGAACGACTGGTACATTTGTATCATTGGTACCTGTCTGCTAAGGGACAGTGTTGTTCAAGGCCTCATTGAGAACAGTCAATGATAAGATGTCTCTGCATGTTCTACATGAAACCTTTCTGTTATGATCTTTCAGTTATAGTTTATATATATATGTATATATATATATACACACATATATATACACATTCATATTTCCTGGTTTATATATTTATATATATATAGTTTCTGTTATAACCTTTCAGTTACAATCTGCACACAAGCAATTCCTTTTTTCCAAAACCCTAATGAAGACACAAACGCTACCTGTCACAGAATAAGGGTGGCCTAAGAATGGACTCTCTTTGAGGCAGGGCAGGGACTGACTGGCCCTGCCACTTACAGAAACTCCTCCTGAGAGACACAGCAATTGAGCCTTGCAAGCTTTACTTCAAGGACAGCGCAATCTTTGCATCCTGTTCAAAAGCTTTGAGGGGCTTGAGCTGTCGCCACCACCTTAGGACTTCTGCCATGAATTTCTTGTGGCAGTGCGGGAAGACCTGCACCATGAGTTTCGCCTCCTCCCAGTCCTTCCCGTTGTCAGTTTTTCCATCTGACACATCTAACCTTTTCCCAAACTTGAGCTGAAGAATACTCTCCTGGGGGGTGAATGGATCCCCACGCTACCCAGACACTGCCACCATTGTCACTGCAAAAGCTACACAAGGTGTTGGTTTAGCTTTAAACTCAGTTTTGGTAACCTTTAAAATAAACCTAAGTAACCTTTATCTGGAAACAAATTACTGCACTACTATTGCTAGGTGTATGTAGTTCATCTATTTTGACATTCTTTGTCATGATATAATAGCACTTTAACTCCTGGAACATAACAGATCATGTATTCATTTTTGCCATTTATTGAAAATCCACATGTGAATCTAATCAATGAATATATAATATAAACAGGGCCTGAATCAAAGACTGATGAAGTCAATGGAAAGATTCTTAACACATCTCATGAACTTCAGATCCTGAAGCAAAGGGTTCATGCAGCCTGTGCATGATTCCTCTGGACTAGAACAATTCAGTCATATCAAACTGTAATACAAGTGTCATCATGATAACATACTAAAAGTTTCCCAACAAAGATTTGTTGGACTTTTTTTTTTCCAGTGGACCACCTGCATCACTCAAAATCCATCAGCATATGAAGAAACCTGACTTAGTATTGTCCACTTTCAGCTCCATGAAACCTTCTGATGTCTCTTATTCTGAAAATACAGCAAATAGCTTTTATCAGCTTTTTCTGTCATTGCTATAATAAGAAAAACACTTGTGAGAGCAGCAGGTTTTACATTCTGCAGATTTCTGGGCAGTGCTTATAAAATGTACATTTGTTAGCCTCCCCTCACTGTGGGTTGTGCTTGCAGGTCCCTTCACTACCTTAACAGCCTGCTTTTTCCTGGAAGCAGTTAACAGTTTTGAAACATATCCATCAAATTCATTAAAAACTAACCAATGGAAACTGGAGTCAATGGAGAATGAATCACATATAGATACACAAAAACACGGATCATACACAAACATGTGTACAGCATAATCATAAAAAAATCTTAATTTCCTTATAAAACTGGGCTAAAAGGAATGTCCTGAGGAGTTCCTATGAGATGAGAAAAAATTAACAAAATAATGTAATTCAGTATCAAAGCAGCAACAACAACAACATGCAAGTTACCAAGAATGTGGGCCAGCATTTTGATTTAGTTCTTATTTGAGGGAATTTGGCATACTAGTTCCTCTTAGCTTTGTGGTACCCATATAAATTATATTAACCTGTTGATGAGCATGCAAAGTTACTAATCTTTTACTTTTCTAAAATGTGAGGGAGACAATATGTGTCAGTCAAGGTCCTATGTTGTAAAATTGTTAATTTAATGGTGATGTCAGTCAGTTTGCTAAGTAGATTGCGTATTCCAAACAATGGGATTACACTGTACAAACTGTAGAAAATCTTATTGCATCAATGAATTTCTGCTCAGAATTGCTATTAAAAATGAGCACAATAAAGTGTAAAGCACTCCCAGTATTACATAACACAAAGTTTTTATTTTAAAAATCAGTTTATAACAATACCTTCAACATAGCTTTGATCATAATTTCATTTAAGATACATTGATTGCATTTTTCTTCTTATTTGAAACATCTTGAAACTAAAGAGAATCCATTGACTTTACCTGGATTTGCATTGTGGCATTTATGGTTTTTTATTCGTCATGTTTTCTTCAACTTGGGATAAACATTTCAGTCAATGCATGTTACAATCATAGTGCTCTGGAGTACCTGGCTAGATAACTGAATTTGTGTAGCAGAGCACCTGGATGGTGCGTAAATCTGTGATATAAAGCAGAGGAGTTATTTCTGTCACTGAAGAGTGAGTATGCTTCAAGTGCTGTCAAAATCAGAAAGATACCATGCATGAGAGAAGCATTAAGCTTAAACTGCACAACAAACAAGTAAGGTGGTATTTAAATAAAAAACTTCTGTCTCTGTGAAACTATCCTTACCTTGCAACTATTCAAAAAGGACATCATGAAGTGCTAGCACAACTCCTCAAAATTATTTCCAATACATGTATAATAGTCTATATGTACTGGAGTTAACAGCTGAGAAGCAGCTGAATTATTTTCCTTTTTTCTCAGTTCTCACTACTTTGCAGGAAGAATAGGTGAAAATGCTGTGAATATTGTAAATATCTTGTGGAATTTGTATTTGTACTTTTATGCACTTTGCTGTAGCACACTTTGTACTTGGCATACAAAGTTGTAAGCTACTATACACTTAGATCAAAACGCAGTCTCAGGCCCATGGTATCAACTCAGGGTAAAATTCAGTGGGCAAATAAAAGGTCTATTGAAAAAATCCTTGCTCACAATGTGGATTTAGACAGGATTTAGGCTGTGTGACAGGCCTTAGATTAGACTCCTGCACAGAGCTGGAATTTGCCTTCATTGTGGAGGAGAATTTGCCTCTAATGACAGTGCAAATGTGTGACAGAGGTGCAAATGGACAGTTAAATCTAAAACTGAAAAGAAACTTCCACTGTCTTATTTTTGCACTTTTAGCCAAGAGACTAAGTACATACAGAGAAATTTGACTTTGGCAGCATACAATATACCCACTCTCTTTTCATGCTGAGTGATTTCTGCTTCAAGGTGAAAAAGGTAATTTACTCCCAGATTTTTTTTAAAGGAAACTTCAGATGTATAAAAATGTCACAAGGAATCTGGTTTATAGATTAGAAGGGAGATTGGGTTTTCTTAAAACAGTTGCTTGAAATTATTACACATCGGGCTTTGCTTCAGATCCTTCTTTCTGGGAATGATATGACTGCTGCCAAAACAAAATCTGTTTAACTGTTTAATTGAGAGTTTCAACAGAACCAAATTCAGTGCAAATGAGATCAGTTTATTAGAATTTAATAACTATAACACAGACGGGGAAATAAAGAAAAAAAACCACACTTCTCTTGAAACACTATCTTCCTCCCACCCTCATTCAGATGCATAGCCAAGATACTTTTCATTTTTTAACTTAGGAAACACTGTGGGGTTCATGTTAAATGCAAGTGCCTCTTTACAGATCCTTTTTTACCTCCTTAAGGAGTTAACCTCACTGGGCCAAACTGGGTAACTTCCCCACATTATTGTGGAGCATAATTATGGCTGCTTCTCAGAGTACTGGGAAAAGGTCTGATCCAAGATCCCGAAAGACCTGCTTTGGATTTCAGCTCCCATTTGCTTGGCAGTGAAAAACAGCATTTGTAAGCAATAAGGTGAAAAGAGCTTTATTTCTCAAATGCTTCCCATGCATTTCTTGAAAGTGTTCCCATTGTAACTAAAATGTATCAGAGCTGGCACAGCTCAGCTTTCCCCCCAACAGCTGCTTCTACAGGAAGGTGGCCAAAGTGCATGGGATACAGGATGCTGGAATGCTATGTTCAAAGAAAGCAGGTAAAGCCAAAGATCACAGGGACCTTAAAACCATCTAAGATGGACACAAAGAGCATAGCACAAACCATGCCCTAACAACATGAAAAGAGCTGGGGACAGCTAGAAATTGGATGCTATCTGCAGGAAAACCAAACAGATAAATCTGTCCCTAGGGATCTTCTGTGCCCTCAGCAGGGGAAAAAAAGAATATTTGAAGCCAGATCTGGATGAGTGCATGGGCAAACACTGACGGTGAGACACGTTCCATTAACAGGAAAAAAGAAAAACCAGAGAGATTGAGATCAGAGGAAATAGAACCAGAGTTCCCAATGAAGGAAAAAAATGGGAATCAAGATGTAAATGAAGGAATAAAAAGGTTAGTCAATACAAAATTAAAACAAAGGGCAATCCTATCTGTACCGTGGAGTGGCAGAAATTGAAAAAAGAGATGTGAAGGATGAGGAGAACATAAAAGAGAAAGCACACTACTCTTAAAGAACTTTGTTGGAGAAG
Organism: Falco biarmicus; assembly: GCF_023638135.1. Classification (NCBI taxonomy): domain Eukaryota; kingdom Metazoa; phylum Chordata; class Aves; order Falconiformes; family Falconidae; genus Falco; species Falco biarmicus. The sequence continues at coordinate 101,713,959 of NC_079289.1, read as the reverse complement.
ATTATTCCTTTATGCTCATTTTATTAACTTAAAAGTAAAAATTGGTTGCCTTGCATGTTTATCTGAAATATATATAATGTGGCTTTTAGCACTTTTTGCTTCACTTTCTTCTGTTCCACCCAGCAAAAAAAGGAGGAGAGAGTTATTTACTTTAAGTCATAATGCTAAGACATATAAAGCCAGGGCTGCCAACATCACATCTCACACCATTTGTACAGCCTATTGAGAAGACAGCTACTGGCTGAGCCCATTTTGGGAGTTGTTTCCTTATGATTAACTTTTCCAAGTCAGGATAACTGAACAAGGAAATGTTTGGATTAGGTTTGGAATCACATTCCAATGCTTCATAATTCAAAGTATACGGTATATTTTCAATACTACTGCTATACACAAACCAGTAGTTTTGCACACACTGGCTACACTTTAGATACCAACAGCCTCAAGCAGGTCTGAACATCACTAAATTGTATAGTAATAGATTCCTCTGGTTTTTCACCAAGCTTTCAAAGCTGTTTTGTTTTTCTAATGTTTAGTCATGCTGGTGATGATTTATAAGGCCACACTTGAAGCAGAGTAAAAATCTATGCAACAGTGCAGCTTTACGTTGGCAGAGAATCTGGCCTTTGAGCTCCCAGTTTTGGATAACACCTTCCACAAAGGCAGTCTCCTTGTAGTATGCAGGCAGGGTATCAAACATGCATTCAAACAAAGGTATAACATGGCCAGCAGCATCTGGAGGACGCGAGCGTAGTTAGTAACTGCAAGCTCAGATCCTGACAGCAGAAAAGGCACCACTTACCTGCCAGCCTTGAGAGCCGTAAATAAGATATTCTCATCCTTTGCCATCTGTTTCAGTCTAACAACAGAAGTAGTTCACCATGCCTCCACAATGCTGAAGAAACACATTTTGGGGGGAAATAGAAAATGTAAAAGAAGTGGTTTTCCTGATGAAAATGTGTCTGCTTTTCTTTTTGTGTAAAGGAAATGGGAGAAGGGCACCCCTTTCCCTCTGCCCATCCTTCATGCTTTGCATGCCAAGGAAAGCTCCAAGCTCAGAGATGAGAAGTCTACATCTACAAAGTCAAAGAAGTGAAGGATTTTACTACAACTATTCCCTTTCTGAACAGAGGGAGAAAAATCTTGTCAAGATTTAGCAGCATCACAGGTGTGCATGCAGAACCCAGTGGAGACTGGAGTCAGTGAACGTGCTGGATCACTGAGGTTTAGGTAGTGAACTGCTACTCCGGTGTGGGTTTCTTACGCATCAGTATAATCAAGAGAGGGAGATTTCTAACAAGGGCATTTCGAGAAGCTAAATGCAGTGGGCCTGTCTCCACTGCCAATACAAAGAGCCCGGAATGCCGAGCTCCATAGCTTAAATACCACATTTTCTGTGTTTCCTAGCATCCACCCTGCATCTAATTACAGAAGCAGGAGGAGTTCAGGCTGTCAGGAAGCAGGTATCTAACAAGATAAAATGGCAAAGAATGCAAAGGGAGAGTAAATCTGCAGGAAGATGACACAAACAGTCCAGGGCCACTCTGGATGCAGCCTAGCTTCAGTCAAGCTCTGGAGCTTGTACCTACTTGCCAGGCCATGTATTCCCCAACCCATTATTTTGCTTCTGTTTCTAGTCAGGGGATAAAGTGGAAAAGGTATTCAAATCACTTTTTCAGAATTTTTCATCAGGCTTGGAAGTTCACAGTATGAGAATAAACTCATATTTATCCACATGGATTTTGAAGCAAGCATGAAACTGAGCTACCCAAATTCTTCTGTGTGTGTTAAAATAACCAGGGAAAGAAAGCCTAGTGTGATCACTGCTGAAAATTCCCAGAGCTTGAATTCCACATACTCTTATCTCTGTGTAGAGAAAGTATAATGCACCTAAGACATGTTTATTTCTCTCAACAGACTGGTTAAGATAAAGACATGGTGTATATTTATTTTTCCTGAGTGCTATTTAAATAGCAACAAAAAGACAAAAATAATAAATACAGCCCAAAATATGTAGCAAATCAAAGAAACAAGCAATGAACAAAAGGCTTGACAGTTTAAGAGAACTGACTTGTAAGAAAAAGACGATCTTAAAACAGAAAACCCCACAAGGTAAGAATTTAGCTTTTTTTTTTTTTTCTCCAGAAGTAACAAGGTGTGTACTTCATACAAACAGGTAAGGAGTAGTCTGTACTTGTTGACAGAGATTTAACCAAAAATGTTAGTATTAATATGACAGAAAATGCATTGCAGGGAAGGAAAGGGAGGTGTCTTTCTGAGACTAGAAATTGGGGAAAAATGTTTTCAGAACAAATCTAATATTTTGTGGGAAATATTTCTTTTCGGTTTTCATATTAATTTAAGCAAATAAAAATCTAAACATTTGACTTCACCAAAAATATTTTCAGGATTTATTTCTCAAGTAAAGGAATTCAACAAGTCAAAGACACATAATTTCAGATGCTTTTTTTTTTTTTCTTCAGGCAAAATTTGCTTTTTTGGGGTAGAAAAAACATTCTCAAAAGGATCATTTCTATCTTTGAAAATAGGAATTTGGAATTAAGTAAACATATGGGATGATTCTTGTGGGAGTAGTCTGTATTTATGTCTCAATATGTTTATGATTTTAAACTCACAGAATGTCTACACTAGCTGATTTTAAATGCTAAGATATTTTATAATGTTAATTACATTATAGTCTTAATGTTAAGAAATTAAACATAAATATGTATTCAAATTCTTCATTCAGTTACACATCCATTGAGAATTTGGCAATCCAATCTATCAAATAATTCTCAAGAAAAAATTGCATCCACATAGTAGCTGTTTAACAGTTCTTAATAGTAATTGTGCTGTGTTTTATGGAAGAAGTTCAAAGCTGTCTGCCTCACAGTAGAACAATTAACATATTTAAAGTCACAGGTGGATCTGCTTTCTTCACTGGACTGAAGCTAATTTGCTTGGAATATGCTTTCCTGTCTTTTGCCATGCCTAATGATGAACACAGAAGGGTTCCTGTGTGCTGTCAAAGATTTTCTCGCAGCTTGCCAAGATTCTCCTTGATCCTTGGTTATTAATGTAGCAGTATCTCAACATTATCAGTGTTTCACCCACCCTCTGTGGTCAATTACAGTCTGAAAAAAAGGTTACAGTTTGTAGTCAATTGCAGTCTGAAGTAACAGCTGTAGCTATTTTTGCTGGTTTTGTGGCAGTGGATACATCTTAAAAGCAGGCTTCAAAGAGACAGTGGTGCTGCAGCAGTACAGATCCCCCTTACATTTCTTTAGCCTCGCTTGAAAAGTACAGAAACAGCTGTTCAATGTAAATTCATTACTGGAGAGCCTTTTAAATAGGTAGACATATCAAACAGAATTCACATAAATCCTACATTATATATAGTAATTATATTATTCAGACCTATCTGTGCCTTTTTTGGGGAATAAACTGTAAAGGATGATGAACTTGCTACCCCTTTTTTAAAGACCAGTAAGACCAAACTGCAATGCCAATGATCACTAGGAAGTACTCCACCTCACCAGTACTTCCAGGTGTGTCTAACAAAAAAGTATCTCAAGTTGACCAACAGAAATTAATTAGTATTTAATTTTTTTTCTCTTTTCTGCTAAAGCAAAAGGAGGACTATCATGATCTGATGTTTGGGGTTTTTTAAATAACTTTCCAAAAAAAAGGTCAAATTTTTACTTCAATCATTAACCCAGCAAAAGTAGTAAATTTAGGCCTCACAACTATCTTTCTACAGTCAGTATTTGCACTGGATGAATCTGTAAGTAGAAGTATTTTAGTGTCATCCTTTTGGCTTCTGTTGCTGTAAGTCCTCATTTTAAACCTGAAAAATTACTCCCTCATAATAACTATGTTACGTTTCACTAATGAAAATTACTTCCACAGTTATTAAACTCTGCAGTGAATTCAGGTTAAAGATGTACATGTTATCTTAAAACACTCCAGACCTGGCCTCAATTGATGCCCCCCTTTCTGAGTCAGCTGGGTCCTCATGTATCCAGGCTAAATTTCTTTGAAAGGGCCAGATTCACCACAGGGCCTGATTTTCACAGAGAAGAGTTAATCTTTTTTCATTGCTGTTTCCAGATTGACGAAAAGACAAGCTTGGGGATCCTCCTGTCAGGAGGAGCACCTAGCTCTCTGGAGAAGCTGATCTTAGAGGTCCACACTATAACGGTATATCACATAGTTATTTGGCACCAACGTAATTAATTCATTAAACAAAAGGTGACTGGCAGTTTCTTGTATCTGAGAAAGCTCTTCTAAAACAGTGGACTAAGGGGAAATAGATCCAGAATCGATAGTGGCAGAGGCAATAAGTCAGGTTTATTGGTTGTCATGCTGCAGTGGACGGTCCCAAAAAGTGTCATGTAACATTTTTACTGGACAATAAATGTCCAACAAAATAGAGCTTTTTAGAAAGCAAAAGCTCACAAAATTGATTTAAAACAGGGAAATTGTGTTTGGGAATATGCTGCAATTTTTTTTAACTGGAAAAAATTTTGGTGACAAAATTTATATTTTGAATGTTCAATCCTGGATCAGATCTTGAGACGAGAGTGACAAAGCTATATAAGATTTCCTACATTCTCCTTTCTGTTGCTGCAGATCATTAATGAGCAAAGGAAACCATATATTATGGCTAGCAGAGATAATTGCTTTTAAAAATTAAAAATATTTTAGACACAATACTACATTTGCTTTGAAAAGAACTGCTTACATGTAAGTACACATTGCCTCATTAGGTCTTACAACAGAGCAGACCACGTGATGGTTAGATACGCTTTTTACAAAGTCTACTAGGACAGTTATTATTTGAACAGAAAAAAAATACACCAATAATAACATTGTGATTTCTACATTCCAGACAACATACAGCAGTTACTAGTAGAACATTGTTTCCAATGGAAGCAGCTGAAAGGACTAGAGGGCACAACTTAGGAGGAGTGGCTGAAGATATGAGGTTTATTCAGCTTAGAGAAGAGGAAATTAAGGGGTGACCTCACTTCTGTCTGTAACTTCCTCATCATGGGGAGCAGAGGGGGACATGCGGATCTCTTTATGGTGTTCGGTGATAGGATGTGAAGGAATGGCTTAAAACTGTGTCAGGCCAAGTTTAGATTGGATATTAGGAAAAAGTTCTTCCCTGAGAGGGTGTTCAGGCACTGGAACAAGCTCCCCAGGGAAGCGGCCACAGTGACCATGGCCCCAGGCCTGTCAATGTTCAAGAAGCATTTGAGCAATGCTTCTAGACATGTGGTTTAATTTTCAGGTTGCCCTGTGTAAAGTCAGGCGTTGGACTCAATGATCCTCAAGGGTCCCTTCCAACTCAGGATCTTCTATGACTGTGATTCAGTGTTGATCAACAAACCTTCCCATTAATAATGTTTTTCCAAAGATCTGCAGGACTACGCTGAAAGAACAGACCCTCATACCTGTGGTGGCTGATTTCTCATTATTTCTGAGTGTGAGCATCAGGAAAAGCTGATTTTGCTTGTTCAAATCAGCTTTCCTCCCTCCTGCTGTGGCCCTGTGACAGCCTTGTGAGTGGCAGGCGCAAGCTGCTTCCCAGGCAGGAGATGATGCTCTAACCCTAGAGTTATCTGTCACATGCTCCAAATAATGCATGGTTTCCTTCTACTGTGGTCAACCAAACTGCACTAAACCAGGATTCTCATTCCCCCAGCAGCTTTCCAAGTCTTAAAGGCATTTGACCCTGTAAGACAACAGACATGCTGTATCTGTGGAAAAAGTATGAACCAACCTGATATACACTTCAGAAAAAATAGTGAACATACAGTATTTCCAAGGTACAACTCCTGCAAATGTGCAAGTGTTTAGCATGGCAGTTGTTTATCATTATCGTGACAGAGGAGCTTGGAGTACATTTATAATTTAAGTACATCATGACATGGAGGCCAGTAACTTTAACCATAAGATTATCTTTCCCTCACTCCTCAGTAACAAGTTATAAACACCCTTCTTTCCAGTTTATTGCATTTAATTAAACAGGAGGTCATTAGTGTATGACTCTTGTCTCCTGTCCTGTTTTTCCAGAAATAAAGTTTAGTTTGCAGACACATTTGAATTTATGTACATTAATCATGTATCACAGCCCTTCGGCTTAATTTCACATATCATAAATGTTTGTGCATTAAAGCTATTGGCTGTCCCAGTGAAGGTATTGCAAGTTAATATTTGACAAGGACATTAATAAAGGTACCACAGTAAGACAATCAAAACTTTGGCTATTTATGCATTTCAAAACTGAAAAAAAATCATATATATAATTTATCATTCATGGCAAATCAGAAAAGCTAAATAGGCACTGATGAAGAGATTTATATCTACATTGCGTTAAAAATTCAACTACCAAAAACATTAAGAAAAAAACAGTGTAGCAATTTTGAAGATGATTTTGTTGTAAAAGCTTAAATCCAAACTCAAATTATTCCATGTGGAGTTAAGGAAGATGTTATTTAGATTTGTATCTATTAACATATATGGCTAGCTCATTTTGGCTACCTTAACATGGGCATCAGATGTCATGTGAGATGTACAAAGGATCTGAGATTTTAGCAAGCTGGTGCAGATATGAGACAAAACCCCCAGGAGACCCATGCCCTTTTGAACTGGCAGCTGGAGCCAGGGAGGTCCCTAGGGCATCTCAAATGGCATCAGATGTTCGGGAACTGGATCATGCCCAGGAACTCTAAAATTTCACTTCACTAAGGATTATAGGAAAGATAATGTTCCCTCTTTGGGTATTGCTACAATAGGAAAAAAATTGCATGACTGTCAATTAAAACAGTTCAAAGTTCTGTTTGAAGTCTGCTCCTTTGAAGCCTCTGCTGTTGGTATTGCCACAGATCCACTTTTAACCTTAGAGGGTAATGTTGCTCTCACTTAAGGCAATGGCAGGTCTTCCTTTTGCTCTTTTCAAGAGCTGTTTCAGGATACAAGAACGATTAGAGGTATTAGCAGTGGGGTAGATGGCAGCTGCACTTGTTTGGCAGAGGGTGTGAAGGCACTAGGTGTGGTAGAATGCCCAGCTGAAGGGCTGACAGGCAAGCCCCATGGGGAGAAAGGAAGAGAACGGAGCAGGGTTTTCCGTTCAGTGGGGATGTCTTCCAAAGGACAGGGAACTTTTCCATAGACCAAAAATACCCACCCATTTCTGACCTAGCTAAAGGCTCCTGTAGTTCTCTATTACCCTTTTTTGCTTTCGTTCCTTTCCCCTTCTCAAAATAACAGCCTCTGCTGGAGGGAGTTAATTCCAAAGGCAGTGGTCATATATTTGCCTAAAGAGAGAGCAGAGAAACCTACATGGGCAGAATCTCAAGCTTGAGATAACTAACTTGACTAAAAGCTCTTCTGAGGCTCAACTTCTAACTCCATAGGAAAATTCAAGTGATGCAGTTGGACTCCTCTTTTTCTGAATTCTTGTCTGGGAAAGATCCTCTTCTACTGCTTGTTTTAAGACAAATTGGCCACATAAATTAGCCACAGTTAGCTGCCACCAAAAGTTCTCTAGTGGTCAGATCTCCTAGACGTATCCTTAGCATGAGCAAACAGAATCAGTATGGGAAAATGAAGACTTCACATACAGGTGTGCTGCCATTTCTATAGGCATCAAACCTATGACTTCATCCTTTCTATCTGACATTGGTGGGGCACCAGAAGCCCAAAATGTTGAACATGCTTCTGAAATAAAATACCACTTAAATGGCCTCTTTATGGCTTAAAAGAGAACAGAGTATGCAAAGTAGCAATGAACGAGACATTCATAGTTTTGTCTGATGGTAGAGTTCTTTTGTTCACCAAGTTTACTAAAGAATCTCGCTCAATACTACAAATATTATGAATATTAAAATCCAGATCAGCCAGATAAGAGCTTTTTTGTATTAAAATCAATGCATGTCATTTGGACTTCTTTGACAGCTACAGATTAGGCATTAATAAGGTGCTTTTTATGCTCAATTTTTACCAATGACATTTGCAGGTAAATGAATTTAAAGTTTTCACACAATAAAAGCACATTCCTAATATGAAGGAAAAGTGCACCTACATACAGTATTCAACAAGGTTTTGTGCACTAATGATCTAGAACACCCTAATATCAGCACAAGTGATGTAGTGCTAAGTTTCCATTAGGATAAACATGATAGAATAGGCAAAACCTCACTTAATGCCATATAGTACGTTATTCAAATTGTGTTTCTAATCTGTAAGTACATTACATCATGAGTCATTCAAAGGAAAGGGCAGAGTTTCCTGCCCAATTCATTACAAAAAGAAAGTGACATTTAGAAGGTAAAATATGAGAAATGGGAATTGTATCTCACAGGTAGAGTTCTTTTTTCTCATGAGAATTCTTTTATTAAAATAAGAAAGAAAATACCAGAATTCTATCTCACTAGCAGAAAATTATCAAATTTGTTTCTTAAAGTTATAAGACATCTAAATAGAAGAGTCACTGAAAACAAAATTTTAGCTCCTCATATTCAGCATAGCTTTATTTACATTATTTGGGAACCTAGATAAGGCTGTAGAAGAGTTTTACAAGGAAGAGAGGTTTTCTGGGTTTATTTTTGTTGTTATTTAAATACTAGCTTGTACCCATCAATTCATCTGAACAGCTAACCCTATTACAGTGTGAAAAATATTGTAGAGAAGATACCAAGCCAGCACTGGAAAGGTTCACCACAAATCACCTTTGATTTACATGAATTAAACATTTCTGGTTTTAATGAGAGGCAAATGAAAGGAAAGTCTGACCTTGTAAGGGTAATATAAAATATGTGTCCCGTTCTAAGCACTTAAGTACATATGAGCTTTTATAAACAGTGTGTGTGTGTGGGGTGTTTAAACAATATTTCACATCAGCATACTAGTACTTGCCGCCTTCTCACCAAATGTGTGTCATTGTTCCACTTCCAGCTAGCCCTCTGACCAAGCTTGCCAGAGTGGTGATTTAAAAACATCAAACTTGTTGCAGAAGATGGAGACAAATGCAATCTTGTTAATTTTGTCATGTCTTTAAATGTCAAAACTAAGCACTATAGAGAAACTAAACTAAAAATACTTGAAAGCTAGAGCATCCCCTTCTGTGCAGTTATTACCCACATCCTGCTCCATAGTGTTCAGAGATGAACAGAATACCAAAAGCATGAAGCAAAATTCAGTGCTGAGCATGGGGATGAATAGTTCATCAAGCTCCTGTATGTTAACCAAGAATTTAAGAGATCAAGACAGCAGATATCTGAGGCTCACCTACAGAGCCTAGCATTCCCTTCTCCAGCAAATATCTGCATATTTGAAAAGTGGCTCCACAGAGCAAGTTGCAGACACAGAGGACTAAAGTGTCAGCCAGTTTGGCTTTGTATTTGATTCAGAGGAACTGGGACATTTATCTGAGATTTAACAGTCGGGTGCAACAGCTGCTTACCATAACAAGCTTTTGTCTACAAACTTTTTTAAAACGTCTTGGAACAATGACAGATAACAGCCCATCTACTCCTACCCCACTGCTCAGTGATTTTTTGTGCCAAACCTTAGTTAGTTTTGCCTCACTACTGTATTTTCTCAAGTTGTCAGACCTCATTGCTGTAGGAATAAAGCACCTACAAATGGAGAAGAGTGGTTTCACTGCACACCAGTAAGATCACAACGCTATACAGAGCTGTACCAGAAACACGGCTGGCACAGTGGCTCTCTTCTTACTTGGAATTTTATTATTTCCCTATTTCTGGCTACAGATGCAGACAGTTTAACCATCCTTGGCTTCCCTGCACCCCAGGAGCAGGCGCCAGCTCAGCAGCCTCACCGAGATGACCGGCTTCATGTGCAGCAGGGCGGGGGAAAGGGGCTGGCTGCGTGGAGGGACATCTAAGGGAAGGGGTGAGGGGGTCCAGGGTTCAAAACCCCTCACTTCCTTCAGGCTTAGCATCATTTAAACTTTTTATTATTATTCATTTCTTTAATTTTAAAGGCTTCCAGATGCCTTTCCATCATCCCAGCCTGCATATCCTCCATCCTGAAGGCAAGGTCCACCACCATCATCTCTACAGAGTATGGCAAAGGCAGGCAGGCTAGGAACATATAGCCCATCAGGATACCTGACTTTCTAGTTAGCTCTGCTCCATGAGCCAACTTTACACAATTTAATAAAAGTTCAGATACAGATGGAGGTTGCAATTCCTGTTTTAAGCTTTGCTGCATTTGATTAAGCTAATTCTCAAATATGGTAAATATGGTATCATAAACTGAAGCTGTTATAAAACACAGATAGAGCATGACACAAAACTATACATTAATTACAAAATACTTAACAGCAACCAAAAGAAGACCTTGGACTTTGGCTCCTAACCTAAATGGTTTTTTCCTATTTAGACATGTTCTAAAAATTAAAACACTATGGCAGATGTTGCACAACTTTCTCTCATGTTTGTTCCTGTTGGGAATATTCACTCACTGGTTGAAACTGCTGTCCTTTAAGCAGCCTTACTTATAGAAAGGAAATTGCTAATTTTGAAAAGATGATTTTGCAGTTTGCCATTTGTTTCAAACCAAAGAGAGAAGGAAATGTAAACCACTAGCTATTGATTTGCATACATCATCCCCAGAATTGAGTTGTACCTCTTGACTCTGTTCAAAGGAGAAAGTTCAAGGGAGATCAGTAGTCCAAGACAAGAGAAAGAAGGAAACCAAGTCCAGCAGTGGGTGTGCTTACTTTGAGCAGACTGCCCTCTGATGCTGGCAGGAGGTATTTCTTTCTTTAGTCATGTAATATAATAACCATGACTTATGATACCAAAAGGCAAAAAAAATACCATTTCTGCTGAATAGAGAATTCTTTTGGATTGAGGTCAGAAGAACTACTTGTTGACTGGAGGGAAGTATAGGGACTCACACAGTGTGTGGAAAACTGGTTCAGTGGAAGAGCTACAACACTACTGCTTATGCATATGTATATCTTCCTTCCATAATTTACTTTTTAATCTCTTTTGATCTCCTGTTCCAAATACATATCAAGCTTATAGGACAAATCCTAGCTCACATAGACCCTACTTAGACAAAGCATTTAACAGCGTGCAATTACTTTTCAGTGTCTAACTGCTTTGCAAAATTAAAATCCTAGGAAGAAGCTGACTGCGTTGAATTTCTCAAGTACCCAAACCACCTTCATTTTTAGTCCCATGCATGTCTATATATGGTTAGAAATGGGATTAGAGGTTGCCAGATGACTCACTTTAACAACTTCCAGGACAAAAGCAAAACAACATCAGATTATAATTCTGATTTCCTGAGTCTAATCATGAATAGGAATTGGTTTATGCAAATCATCTTCCTACTGGAAATTACGGAATAACTCTCCTGAGGAGCAAAGGGAGGTAAACCAAGGGAGGAATGCTAAAACTATACAAGTTGTATGATGCTGAAAGGAAGGAAATGCAGCATTCTGAGTTTTTGTTTTGGACTGGGAGGGATTAATTCTTCCTGTCAACTCCCTCTCCGCTTTTTAAAGCTCATTAATACCTTTGCCAATGAAGCAGGGTTCTTCAATATTTTCAGAACTGACAAAGTCAGCCTGTCTCTACCTCTCATGGGCTCGAAATTTAGGGCTTAAAAAACAGGCTATAGCATTTTAAACACACATATGAGCATACACAGACCTTCCCTCACTCCTCTTCCCACCCACCCCACCCTCAACATAAGGAAACACTTTGAAATGGAAAAGACAAAACAGAGGGAGAAGTCCAGAAGAGTTAGGTCATTATTTTTCTTAAAGCATCAAAAATCAGAATATACAGGACAACATCCATATGCAAATATACAAGTTAATCAGTAATGACTGATTAACCAGTCAAAACTATAAACTATTCTAAGAAAAAAGCTTTTTGAATTTAGCTTAAACCGTGTGAAAATGAAAACTGGACTCTACTTTAAAAAAAACAAACACCCTAGATTCCATACTGTGCATTTTTACAGAGATGAATTCAGAGAAACACAATAGAAGGGCCCACTAAATTGAAAGGATGCTGTTTAAGTCAGCATAAGTGTCCTTCCCTGGCCTTGTCTCTCTCCCAAAATCTGAATGAGTTTTGAGGAGTTACAACCACACAAATACATACTTGGTCTGCCAGCAGGAAGCACTTTTACTTTAATGGCATTCACATTCCCATCAGTGAAATTGTAGAGCTATGTAATCTGCTCTCTCCATAGTTATTTTTTATTACTATTATTTTGGAATGTGTTCAAGGGGAAAGTAGGTCAAAACATTTGAAGAGTGATTCGCCTGCTTTTTGTACGTTTAGCAAATTTGGTTGCTTAAAAAATCACTGTCAGCAAAATGTTCTGGTTGCATGGTCATCTTTTCAAAGTTGCAGCAACTCCGTTTTAATGCAACTGTAACAGATGTTGCGCTTTTGCCATATAAAATAAAAAAACTATGTTTTGATTTCCAGTGATGTTTTTGGTATCACTTCTCTGTAGCACTATCAAAAATCAAGTAAATGAAATAATATGAAAAAAAAGTGAGGACTACAGCAGCCCTTGGAATTGCTAGCACAGTTGATGTAAAAGCTGACTTATGTAACCATATGGTATACGTTATCACTTCTCTTAGTGTTTCAAGCTTACTGTCAAAGAAGCTTCCACAGTGAACTTGTGACATGACAACCTCAGAATCTTGGGAATTAGTTGATGTCCTGAAGTTTCAGCTCCTGCACTTCAATGTAAAAACAGTCAATAATAAAATACAACTTCATAAATTTTTTAATATTTTTTTTTTTGCTGTACTGCAAAGGCTTGATAGCACTATGTCCACTGGCTTCATATGCTAGACAATCTTCTGGAGACTGTACTGTCTCACACCGTGCTGGGTGATGGTAGTGATGGAATTGGCACAAGACTGTGCACAATCCCAGAGACATGAAAGAAGACAAATTTCCTAAGACACACTTGCTTAGTGCACAACACAGGAGATAAAATAAATGGGTTTCTTGAGGACATGAAGTACTTGGTACCACAACCAGCTTAGAAGAATTGGACATCTATACCAATGGTAACCTTTCCTATAAAGCTAAGGATTTCACCCATTGCCATCTCGAGACAGTACCTTCAGAAATTACTGTCGGTCTTACCTGTCCCCAGATGGACTGTAATGTAAAGCATCCTTTCAATGGCAGAGGCTATTCCTAGCACATTAGAGTTATGCCAGCTTTCCAGGGTAAGGCTCAGTTCTTAGCTTCATGGCCTGAGCCCAGGAAAACTAAAGATACATTTGAAGCTCCACTATGACACAGACATAACCGTCAACCTTTTTCAGGTATTAAAATGTTCTTTGTAGAAGATTGAACTTTGAGGGAACTGTTAAGATCCTGAAATAAGCCTCCCAACAGGAGGAAACCTTTAACACAGGCCTCACCCTTTCCCACCCTAAGTACAAGACCTAGCCTGTGCTAACACAAATGCAATAACAATATGGACCAGTAGCCTCCCAAAACCAAAACACTTCTCACCATGTTCATTTCTATATGGAGGATAAGAGAAAAAATGACATAAGACAGATGTTACTATTTCATATAATTTGCAAAGCAAAGAATTAGTATAAAACAGTGGTAGAAATGTGGGAATCTTACTTAAAAAATTGCTTAAATAAAAAGTGTAATCTCTGAAGATTCAGAATCAGCAGAGCCATAGTTAATAAGGGCAGCTTTCGTTTTAACCTTTCTAAAACCTACATGCATGTTGCAAACACTGCTGCTGAAGTAGGTGGAGAAGAAGAGGAGAAAGAGGATGATGCTCTTTTACAAACAATCTGCAGGCTATATGTCAGTCTTTAACATTTCTTAGAACATTACTGAATGCAATTTGACTTCATACAGTGAAAAAACAGAGCATATGAACCTACAGTAAACACTAAATGTAGACCAGAGTCTGCAGATAGATCTATTTTCACTTTTGGTGTAATTCATTGCCATTATTTGAGACACAGAAAGATTATTTGGTCCTACAAGGTTTATTCTTTACGGAGGTCATTTCCTTTCTTTGCTCTAATTGTCTTCTCTTTGAAAAAGATTTCTACGTAGTGAGCTAATCTGTATTGATATGAGTTGTGCGTTCACCACTTGAAGCACATTTCCTAACAACATCAATGGAACTGTCGTATTTTGCACAAGAATCAGGATGATAGATTTTAAGCTTGTGATCATCAAATGATATGTACTTCAGGCCAATAGCCACAGGACATTACCTAGCAAGCTGAAAAGAGAAGACTCAATAATTCCAGTTCAGCTTGCCACGTCAGAGAAGGAAAAAAAACCCCAAGCAAACAAACAAAAAAAACCCAACCAATATCCCTATACGCACAAACACACACCCCCAAAGGAAAAAAAACATGCCAAGGAATGTAAAGACCAAGGGGGGAGGGAATTATAAGTAAAATCCTTTTTTATGAACAGGTACACCTGAAGTATCTGCTTTCATAAGTGTTAGCAGTTTGCTTAGAAAGTGCCTGAAAGGAAGAAAACAAAGGCAATGGGAAGGCTTGGAGGTCACACCATATCCTGAGGAACAAGGAAGTGGAGTGAGCAGTTCTTAATACACAGATTAGTGGCCACCATTGTACCAGGTGAAAAGGATTCCTATCAGGCTACCACACAGTTCTGAGAGAAGCCATGGGAACCACAAAGGCCCTGAACTACTCGGCAGCCCAGGACCACACATCTTTCCACCAACCCAGTGGAGGTGAATGTACATTTGAACTTTTGCAAGTAAAACAGGGCCAGATCACTCCTTTCCATTTTGAGTAGCTCAGGAACCCTTCTCCCTCTTTCCCCCTTTTCTCTTCTACACCATGCAGTGGAAGAATCCTACCTGTAACATGTTTTGGGGGAAAAAAAAATTGTGAAAATTACTATACTTGATTCTGTGCTTTTTAAAGCCTTGTGACCTTAAGCTATGCTGTATTACGTGGTGTTGATATTTTAATGTGTCTAAATCCACATTAGCAGCAAACCATTTTTAATAGACATTTGTCACAGTGTTCAAGCATTTCAAGCAAAGCAGGAACTGAATAGTTTCATTCAGCTACAGATGGACCACATCTGTAAGGTTATGAGCACATCACCCAAAATGGGCATGGAAGGCTTTTATTATGATGAATTTGTGCTGGATTGCCCTGCTATGCTGTGTGAAATCCTGTCAAAACCTTGAATGATGTCTATTACAGTTTCCTGTAAAAGTATATCTCTTGGCAAATACTGACATCACTACTGCCACATTTCCAGCTAGACCAAACAAGGTTAAACTGCAGAAAAAACAACAAATCACCGCTAGCTCCAAACTTCGGTGAAAGTCTACAAACAAACTTACTTCATGGATTTGTTTTTTATGTCATTTCAGCAGTACAGCTGTCTGATGACAGGTTGTTTCACTAACTGCTGATTAAAAAAGCTTACAGAAAATGGATACACAACCTGTGTTTAAATTTAGTTCTTGTTTTTACATGCAGGAAAAGTAATTATATGCATCAGCTAAACATTGTCTGATATTGAAATGAAACACCCCTAGGACAATTGGATAATATGAACTCTGTTAGTAAGAGAAATGTGAGGGCTGATTTGTTAGTACTCAAAAAAATTACTCTTTACCTTGCAGCTGGAACAATTATTCTCAAGTGTAGACAACCTGCAGGAGAGATGGAGAACAGAGAAACAAGGAGAAGTGCCAGTAAGAAAACATTTTTTTGGGAAGTCACATTGTAGCTGAGGTGAGGGAAAGGAAGAGGATGACAAAACCTATTCGTTCTTTGTTGGAAATGAGGACTTTTGGCCAGTAATTTGCGCTTGCATGAGGTGTAACTGGAAGTAAAGCTAGTATCACCAACAATATAATTTCCAGCATACCAGTTTTCATTGGCAGTAATTTTTAAAACAAGTTTAAACAAAGTAGACAAAGAAATGCAGTCAAGCAGCCATGCTAAATTAGGCTCGATGTCCTTTAGAAAGTCATCTCTCCACAGCATCCTGAGGGAAGCAGAGAGGGAGGTGCTGAGTTGTTCTCCCTGGTGTCCAGTGATAGGGCACATGGGAACGGTTCAAAGCTGCACCAGGGCAGGCTTAGACCAGACATTAGGAAGCATTTCTTTACCGAGGGTGGTCAAACACGGCAACAGGCTTCCTAGAGAGGTGGTCAATGCCCCAAGCCTGGCGGTGTTTAGGAGGTGTTTGGACAATGCCTGAATATATAAGATGCTTTAAACTTTTGGTCAGCCCTGAATTGGTCAGGCAGTTGGACTACATGATCTTTGTAGGTCCCTTCCAACTGAAATATTCTATTCTATTCTATTCTATTCTATTCTATTCTATTCTATTCTATTCTATTCTATTCTGTTCTATTCTATTCTATTCTATTCTATTCTATTCTAATTCTATTCTGTTCTAATTAATACTGTAGTACATTACCATAACACATTGCAATATATACACATTTTTTAAGCGTTAAGAGACCAAATCCATACATTTGCATGTTGCTTTATTCAAAATTAAAACCTTTAAAGAATATCAAAAATCTGTAAAAAAAGAGGATCGCCTTTAAAACCTTTTTCTGTGTGAAAAGTATTTTGTCACACAAGCCCACCATCTTAGATGTATCAGGAGAAGACAGTGGAAAGGCTAAACAGCTTCAGAGTGCTTTCTTCTTTTTTTTGTCATTTCTCCAAAAATTGAAAAGCTAGCTTTCTCTGAAAAGCATGTAAACCTAATTGCATAAAAATGCAGGTGAGTAAGTTTTATATACTTTCCCCACCTGCTGAGTAAAATTTAAAGGTTTTGCTGTGGGATTCAACTTCTGTAGTTATCTCCCATGAAACAAGTTTGGATCATCTGCATGGTTAGGAACTTTTTCTGGAACATCAGAGAAGGACACACACCCCTGCCCCCCCCCCCCCCCCACCATCTCAAGCACCTGTGTGGTAGTTTTCACATTGCTGCTCAATCCTCACTGTTACAGGATTACGATTTCATTGAGGAGATGCACAAAAAGAGGCCACTTACATAAATACATATGAGACTAGATAAAAAGTCTCTTCTGGTTTGTATTCTTTCACTTACTACTATGCTTAATTATACAGATAGGTGGCAATTTTCATCATTGGTTGATGCTTAGCTATGATTTTCCTTTCCATGAGCTCTTTGTCTGCTTTGGATGATAAATCATGGAAACTTATTTAAACATGACAGTTGTCTAATATGAGTTCCTGCTGTTATGTGGAAAAACACCATTCTAGACGCTACCACAAAGTATTTGTATTTACCATGTTAGCAACATCCAAAAGCATTGTCTGTTGCTATGACTACAAAATCTGGTTAACACCATGTGGTTGTAATATTGAAGCAAGTCTACCTTTCTCATGGCTGTTTATTGTCAGCCTCTTGTGATATTTGTCCACTTTGCTGTTCTTTGCCAGCAACGCAAGAGTTTCTGCAGAAAGTCCTGTTCCTGAGTAAATTTTAGAGAAGAATAGCCCTCATCAGGTACAACCACAGTCCCAAGCATCTTCCTGTAGCATCACCAACCTATTACTTCCACACTCATACTGACTTCGTGCTGCCATCCTACTCCAGATACATTTACTTCAACAGAAGTCCAGAGACAAAGAAAGCAGAAATTCTTTTCCTGTATCTGTTTCACTACTTCTCTGGACACACTTGTCAAATGTTTCCATGCAATTACACAGCCTTGTAACCCTGCAGGGGCATTTTGATACCAAGCAGGACAGAGGGTGGCCACCCACGGACAACGTCCATGACAGTGCCGGAGCTAAGCTCGCGTTTGCAGGAGCATGGATCTGCACCTGACTTACACGCCAGCATAGTCACTACTTATGCCAACAAGTGCTTTTGATAACTTCACAAGCAGGGCAAACATAGGTCCCAGTGACTGCAGGTTTTTGAAACATTTTTTTTGCATACTGCTACAGTAGTTTGACACAATTATCAAACAGGTTATTTTAAACGCAGTCAGTTCATTTCACTTTAACAGAAGACATATAACAAAGCAAA
The DNA here is from genome assembly GCF_023638135.1 of Falco biarmicus. Lineage (NCBI taxonomy): Eukaryota > Metazoa > Chordata > Aves > Falconiformes > Falconidae > Falco > Falco biarmicus. The sequence goes on along the minus strand of NC_079289.1, from coordinate 101,695,870 downwards.
GGGTTCAGAGGACTTTATTTCTTTAGAAACTAAATCCCGCTGATTTCATCTACAGAAAATGCTCATGCATTCCCAGCTTCTTTGAATGCAAAGTACACACGTTGCACATGATGTGTTGTTCCTTCTAGAATCTGCAGCCCTTACAAATTACACTGACACTGACTGAGCTCCTGGAGGGAATCCAAGAAGCATATAATTCATCAGATTTCACCCACACTCAGACAGCCTGGCTGCTTGCTTCATTCTTGAGGGTATGTTGCTACAATTTCATTTGAACAGGTCACCTCCAACCTCAATCCAAGAGTCACAGTGTCTAAACTTTGCATCAGTTTGACTGACACTGCATAGGGCACTCACTGCATGGAGTTTTCTTGCAAAAACAATGCAGCTGCTGGATTACAGTTCTGAAATTCTAAAAGGCAAAAGCCCAAGTTATTTTAAGAAACACGAGCCTGAACAAAGATTGTGGTTTGCACAGCTGAAAACGAAGATCATCAATTTTGAAATTTAGCCTATGTAAATTAAATGTTTGGCTTCTTTAAATTTTTGTACTTAAATTCCTGTAAGAGTCAGGGGATTCAAATGACTGCTGGTAGAAAATCCAAATTCTTGTAATTCTTTTTTAAAATTGAGCCTATTTAAAAAAAAAAATCAAATGCATTGTTCTTTTACCAATTTTTTGTTTAAATTGTTTAAATTTATTTTTTAAAAATTTAAATTGTTTAAAAAATTTTGTTTTAAAAAAACTTATTACTTGTGATAAATTTTAAATAACCTTAATTGTTTTCCTAGACAACACTGGTAATATTTTAGCTTTAAGCTTCAATAACCATGGAAAACTGAGCAAAAATTGGAATACACTCTTGAAATAGCTGTTCTTGACGTCCAAATATGAAGCTGACATAACACTGTCAATTAAGTTGGTTTTTTTTATATAGGATATTCACATCATATCTAATTATTTCACTTGATCCATTACTTTACGTTTTTGATACATTTAGATTTTAAAACAATATAAAAAGGCTTTAAACAGCATACAAAAACATTTCTACAGTTATTGGTAATGTATGTATCATGGACAATTTATGACACCAGAAAACAAAAATCATTAATAGCTCTGAGACATTTAAAATATGTAAGGGTCCTGGTTTTTTAGTCTTATTCTAACATTACATTACTATATTCTTACAGCAACCTAATGTTATGTTACTGGAAGAAACCAAAACCCAGTAACGTTTAAGAGTGTTCAAGCATGTCTTGGATTATTTTGCTGCAAGTCTACTATGAAGTGAAGTAGAAACTGGAAAACTGAAGTGGAGTAGTTCTAGGTATTCTTGTTTAAGACCAAATTTGATATAATTCAGACTAAACTTGACATTTAAAATAATTTCACTTTCTTACAGTTCAGTGAGAGGCAGTAATATAACAGTACATTCAAGACCATGTATATAAGCAAAAGAAAGTCAAGGAAATCCAATATCAAGAAATTATGTACCTACAGTCTAACAACAGAAAAATACATGAATTAACTTTAAAATTGTATTGGGGTGCAAGCAGCTAGGCTACTGTGGAGCTCAGGACAAAGAAATCCTTCAGCTTAACCTAGTTTCTTTGGGCAAGCCTGCAACCCAACCAGTGTTCTCACCAACTACAACCCATCTGCAACCAAGCTGGCTTGAAGTCCTTCAGGTTGGTCTGCATTAATCGGTAGTCAGCAGCAGGTCTACCTTAAACTGTCATGCCCTTATTCTGGCATGTAAAGGATCAACTTGCTAGTGCATCAATTAACCTTTTGCAATTTAAAAACCAGGGTGAAACTGTTTCTTTTTATAAACTTAATGGCTGCATTGCTCTCACATTTGCTTAACTATTCTTAAGCATGCATTCATTCTGTGGTTTAAAATTCAGGAACCTTCACTAACTTTACTGAGAAACAGGGTATTTTGTAAATGTAGAGATTGTAGATTTGCACCTAATTGCATAAAAGCAACTAACAGAGGAGGTGCAAGTAAACTGCAATAATCAAATGGACACAGAAAAAGAAAGCAGAAGAACCATTGTCCTGTCTTTCCTGTGTGTTCCCAGGAAGGCATGTAAGTGCTGAAAGCACGAAGGGAAGAGAGGAAATGCTGGCAAGATTTACTTTCCTTTTCTCAGTCTCTCACTTGTTTACATCATATCCTGTCTGGATGGTTTCCAGATAAAAATTATTTTTTCTGCTATGATTTCAGACTATGCTCCTTACCGAGCACATAAGTAACAAACAGTAAGCTCCCTCTTTTAAATACATTTCTGTTTCTTTCCAGTGTTTATTGGGCACTGAAATACACAGCAGTTATTTTGAGACATAGGTCAGGAGGGAAGGAAGAAGAGTTATTGTCTTTTATATCCTTTCAGGTTTAAACAATGATGCAATATGTTATTTTATCCCTGTAGCAGTTTATTTTGGATTATGTAAAACAACATTGCTGGAGCATCAAAAAGGTCTACTACTAATTGGACTTGTACACAGCATCTTAAAGAAAAACTCAGAAATAACATCTATGGCAAAGGTGGCTAGGATGACAAGTTACCTTATAAAGCCATCCTACAAAAGGAAACTAGAAGAACTTGGCTTGTCCAGTATAATAACATTTCCTCCTGTAATCTGGGAGGAAACAGTTAATGACCCGCTGCTCCACTTAGACACACACAAGTCTATGGGGCCGGATAGGATCTGGGGGAGCTGGTGAAGGAGCTCACCAGGCCACTCTCCATCATTTACCAACAGTCCTGGCTTACCAGGGATGTCCCAGTGTACTGGAGGTTAGCCAGTGTGACAGCCATCTACAAGAAGGGCTGGAAGAAGAATCTGGGGAAGTACAGGCCTGTCAGTCTGACCTCAGTGCCAGGGAAGGTTATGGAGCAGATCATCCTGAGTGCCATCACACAGTGTGTACAGGACAACCAGGGGATCAGGCCCAGACAGCACGGGTTTATGAAAGGCAGGTTCTGCTTGATTAACCTGATCTTCTATGACAAGATGACCTGCCTAGTGGATGAGGGAAAGGCTGTGGATGCTGGGTACCTGGACATTAGTAAAGCCTTTGACACCACCTCCCACAGCATTCTGTTGGAGAAACTGGCTGCTCATGGCTTGGATGGGTGCACTCTGTGCTGGGGAAAAAGCTGGCTGGATGGTCAAGCCCAAAGAATGGGGCTAGGTGGGGTTACATCCAGCTGGAGGCCAGACACAAGTGATGTTCCCCAGGGCTCAGCATTGGGGCCAGTTCTGTTTAATAACTGTATCGATGATCTGGATGAGGGGATCAAATGCACCCTCAGTAAGTTTGCAGATGACACCAAGTTGGTAGGAGCGTTGACCTCCTTGAGGGCAGAAAGGCTCTGCAGGGGGATCTGGACAGGCTGGATCGATGGACTGGGGCCAATTGTACAAGGTTCAACAAGGCTCCGTGCCGGGTCCTGCCCCTGGGTCACAGCAGCCCCAAGCAATGCTGCTACAGGCCTGGGGCAGAGTGGCTGGGAAGCTGCCTGGCAGAAAAGGCCCTGGGGTGCTGGTCGACAGCCAGCTGGACATGAGCCAGCAGTGTGCCCCGGTGGCCCAGAAGGCCAGCAGCATCCTGGCTTGTACCCACACAGCGTGGCCAGCAGGACGAGGGCAGTGGCCATCCCCCTGCACTCGGCACCAGTGAGGCCGCAGCTGGAATGCCGTGTGCAGGGTTGGGCCCCTCACCGCAGGAAAGACACTGAGGGGCTGGAGCGTGTCCAGAGAAGGGCAACGCAGCTGGCGAAGGGTCTGGAGCACAAGGCTTATGAGGAGCGGCTGAGGGAGCTGGGGGTGTTCAGCCTGGAGAGGAGGATGCTCAGGGGAGACCTTATCGCTCTCTACAGCTACCTGAGAGGAGGTTGCAGGCAGAGGGGGGTTGGTCTTTTCTCCCAAGTAACAAGAAACAGGACAAGAGGAAACAACCTCAAGTTACACCAGGGGTGATTTAGATTGGATATTAGGAAAAATCTCTTTACTGAAAGGGTGATCAAGCATAGGAATAGGCTGCCCACCGAGATGGTGGAATCACCATCCCTGGAAGTGTTCAAAAGACAGGTCTAATGGCGGACATGTCAGTGCTAGGTTAACGGTTGAACTTGAATGTCTTAAAGGTCTTTTCCAACCTAAATGATTCTATGATTCTAAAAAATCAAGATATTAGTATTTGTTAGTGTTATCTGTTCACTCCATCACTTTTCACCAAAACTGATCAAACAAAAGAGATGATAAAAAACCACGTCTCTGTATGAGTCCAAATAGAAAATACGATGCTTGTTGTTATATAGTTATCACTCTTTTAGAACTGTACTTAAGTAACTTAAGTAAAATATAGCTTTAATAATGCTATAACCTGTGAAACAGGTTAAAAAAAGTTTCCTTAAAAGAAGAATAGTATGGTCTTCCTATATCAGAAGTGAAAATTGAAAGCTGTTTTGTCAAGTGGGCTGGAATGGGAGCGTATAAAGGTATATATGAAAGACTTCCAAGTTTTAAATGCAAATCCCAAAAAAAGTATCTTTATTTTCCTGTAGTCTGCTTATCATAAACATTTCTGCACACACAGCAGTAATTCTTATGGGGAAAAAAAGTGTTTATAGGAGAAATTAATAATCAGAGAATAACACTTTTCTGGCAAGCCTTTTCATTATTATTGCCTATATTTATTTATTATTACAATCCATTTGAAACCATGAAACCTGGGTTTCTGACCTAATCTGAAATCATGCTTTTATGGTAAAAACTGAACATCAGTCAATATCATAATCTGTTTAAACTGCTGAGTTTGTACTATGAATGATAGAGTGGTTTCCTAGTTAAAACATGAGGTTAGGAATAGAGAGATGATAGTTGCTGGAGGCCCTTGCTGTTTCCCTGAACCCAAGCCTTCAATTGTCCCTTTTCTTCAGTTGTTAAAAAAATTCTTGCCATCCAACATGATTTTTCAGCTGAACTACACAACTTATGTTTTTTCTGCTCCCTCTGGATAAAATAAACCCATGCAAAGAGGTTACGACCTTGGGCTAGTCTCACCCTCACAGTAGATGTGCAGTTTATGTGTTGTAATTGCTACTCATGAGTTTGTGCTTATGAAGTGGCAGCTCATCTGACCAGGTGCTTGTTGGATGTATTAAAAACACACATTGTGCTATTTATATTTACTTCCCAGTAATTTGAAGTATTTTACAGAAATGCAAAATAGTAAATTGGTTTAAGGAACCGGGCACACTTAGAATATATACACTTGACAATGGTTCAATTGCAAAATTATTCTTGGTTCCCATGTCATCACATAATCTGATAAAATCACTAATGATGATGTAGAGCAACAGATCATTTCCCTTGATTTCAGAGGCATTCTGAAGAACAAATCAGATGACATATGGTTTCTCAGTAACAACTACCTTATTTTTAAATTCTGATATGTTTTAATATTTTCTTGAAATCCTCTTTGACAAAAGCATAAGTCCTGCTTCCTGCTAACTAGATTAAGAGAAATTATGAAGACATCTTGCTTCCTCCTGCAAATCACTAAGGAAGTGGTTTGTAAAACAAACAAAAATTGCCAAATACTTACAAACACTTTTAACGATTAGCTAATAGAGGTAGCTTTATTGAGTCCTTTCTGAATCTTCAGAGTAGGTTTTGATTATGACCTTCCAAGTCAGTTGTCCAGACAGATATCTTTTTCAGGCATAAGGATACAGCCCACAGTTTTTCCATTTGAAATTAAAATAATTCCTGAAGGACATGGAGACAGACTTTGGGTGTTAGAGCATGACTAGTACTGTGTGAACATGTAATATACCAAATACAGGAAAGGGTGGGGTGCTCAATAACTTGTTCACCCCCTTGACTCTGTGTGTCTGCTGTATTTGACACAGCACATTTATGCAATTATCAGTTAATATTTGACATAAAGTGTTGAAATCATAAAAGCACAACCTTACAATTACTGCAGTAAATTTATCTTCATTCAAAAAGATATTAACAACAAAACACTGGCTTTGTTAATCAAGCAGATAAATACATAGAAGGGAAACTTGTCTTAAGTCAGGCACTGGACTGGGAAACTTAAATTTAGTTGTACCTTGGCTGTAGACTTCATAAACGCTTCAACAGGTCTTCCAGCACCTCAGTTCCTCACCTGTAAAATGAGACTAAAATCTCCATCTCACAGCCATGTCAGAAATTTCCTTAAATTTCTGCATAGCAAAGGTATCACAGCATTAGGAAACAGATGTTGAAAGAGTCAGATTGAACAAACAAGATCTGTCACAGGATTGTTACCACATCCAAACTATGTGTTATACAAAGAGTTTATCTCCACAGCCAGGAAACTCATTAGTTTTCAGCTACAGAGTTTCTATAGTCAATGCCATATAAATCATGGTTATAATATTGTGTTAAATGGGCACAGCACTAAATGTCATTGCAATGCCATTGGCTCAGCACAAAGTGGTACAACAGAAGCAGTCATTTTTCAGGTCATTTCTTCAGATACGAGAGGCAGATTTTCAATCCACAGAACATTGTTAAGAGCCAGAATCTTAAAAGACATCTGCACCTTCAAAGGTCTCCCTTTGGATGACTCTTTTAGGGGAAGGAGAATGATGTAATGGCCCAGTTAGTCAGCCATAACTTTGAGGTGGATATGCTTAGACCTTGTTTTTATAATGAGCTCCCCAAAGAAAACCAAAACCACTTAAAAACTCAAAATATCCAGAAAGACTGGAATACTTAACTTTTCAAATACAGGAAATTCAAAGTGACTGGAAGAGATGGAATAGAAATTAAAAGTTTTTATACACATCTTTCTCTGGCCCACTGCATCTTTGCAGGTATTTTGCTTCCAGGTGAGATGGCAGTAGACCCAGTGGATTTTAGATTTGTATCTAAAATCCCTCTCTCCACTCTGTTCCCAAGGATGTTTGTCAGCTCCCTTTGAAGGTCACCTGGCAGCTCACCACTGCATCAGGTCCTTCCCTCAGCAAGCTGCAGCCTCCCTGCTCTGTGCTGGGACTCCCTCGGCAGCCTCGTTCATGCAGCATGCAAGGTACCCCAGGAAGCTTCCATCCCCTGCACCAGCTCCATGATCCCATAATCTTAAAGTAACTTTACATGGTTATGAATAAAAAGGCAGGTGAATAAAAAAGATATTTTACATAGCAAGAAAGGCAGAGAACAATGTTATTTTATTCACCTGTGAGATTTTATTATTGAATTTAATGCTATCATACATCTCGCTTTTTCCAAAGACATCCTTGTTTTTTCACTCAAGATCTTGCCCTGGCAGAGTTTAAGAATTTTGCACGTTTGCTTAGTATTTCCAGATGTCCTGCAGCCTGCTCCTTACTAGAATGCAGAACTTCAGAAATGCCATTCACAACCAGTGTGCTCTTGCAGATCACCTTTATAATGCATCCATTAAAGACTTGATGGCTTGACACATAGGACTAGTGAACATTTAATCCAACACATCCTGGAAATCCTGGGAGGAAATAAAAAAAAAATAGCAATAGGGAGACTCTACATATTCATAACAGGGCAATGTTCTAACAAGCCCCCTCACTTGTTCAGGCTGAACATCTTCTCTGATCCAGTGCTCTAGCTTGCAAAATCTGAATACAAGCAAGACACACCAAACACAAGCTATCTGAAACCTAGGTCCAGGGCAGATCCAGGAATAGTTTGCCAGGGAAAGAGAGCCCAGCTTAAGCCTCAGTACCATCCATGTCACTGCAGGTATTTCAGCTGCAGCCGCCTGTACTGCCCAGCATTTAGACTAGGTGATACCTTCTCTGCCAGCACAGGGTGACCATTGGGTATGTGATACAACAAATATGTAGAAGCTGCAGCTGAACTGCTCAGAAGTGGCACATGGCCAGTAGTCACTATTTGGCCATTTCCCCTCAATCTGTAGATTACCCCTCAGTTATTCTTGGACTGAATGTTGAAAAACGTAGTATCAAAAGATTCGAGCATACAAGAATTCTTCAAAAAAAGTTAGGAAAAGACCAGGCTGTTGACATTGGCTTTCACATGCTGCAACTTTATTACATCAGAGAACTGAGATACCCTGAATATATTTAAGTGTTGACCTCATTTCAATTTCCAGTATTGAAGGCAATAAATATCTCCCACTGCAATAATAAACACATAGGCCATCAGTATTTATGAAATGCAGGAGACATTGATGACAAATATTCTGTAAAAGCAAAAATAGGATTAATGATATTTTACTGGAAATTTAAAAAGAACCAAAAGAGTAGTAAAAAAGGGGTGGGCCTTTTTATAGGTGGATGACTGTTATATGTATAATTTATAAGTTTAATAAGAGCATTTGGAATATCATTTTTCTTAGCAACTCATCACTGAGTTAGGTTTTCAGTTTCAGGAGATAATGGTGAGAAAAATCAGATTACTGTCGATTATGAACATGGTAAAAGTACTGTATTTGCAAAGTTCTCTGAAGTCATAATCTAAGCTGCGGTAGCCAGTGCAACTAAAGACTGAGAATTTACATTTTGGCACATATTAGGGTCATGCTTAGAGGCGTAACTGTGTTTCACTATTTATGGAATTGCCCTTTTTAATAACCAGTGTAAGTGGCAGTCTCTATAACACAAAGTTTTCAAAGTGCTACAGCAGGTGATAAATACAGGTGACATGCTTAGAGAAGTCCTATATTGTTCCTGTTTTCCTTCCAGCTCCTTGTTTCTTCAGACACTGTGCTACACAATGAGGCTCTGTTAATTGCCAGCTCCCATGTAAGAAGTGTACACTGCCTCTTCTGTCGATGCATGGAGCATCCAGGCACAATCTGGTGGGATTACAGCTCTCAAGGAATAATGGTGGGCAATAGAACTTCACTGAAGTGACAGCATGTGAACTATCTAATCTCATCTCCAATTTTGTCTTTTCCAAAACTAGTTGTTACTCTTCAAGCTTGCCACTTGTATTAGGAGAATAAATATTGCTATCTCATTGTAGGCAATATTCTGCATAACACTCTATGGTAGGCCCAGAAAATACAGCAACAAGTCAGACAACTTCTAAGTCAGACATCTAAGACAAAAACAACTGTGGTGTATTTCCTACCCAAACTCTTTAAAAAGACCACAAAATGAGATCACCCTGTGGTGACCTGGATTTGGATGAACTCTTTTATTTCAAAATATATTTCTCCTGCTGGCGTGAGAAATAAGATTTCAATATTTCCTTCACAGCAGGCTGAATGAATGTGTTTTGAGTCATAATGCCCAGCAGACAGGCAGCAGGAAGTCTTGCTGATGGGACAGGCAACTTATATTTGCTTCCTGTGAACATGTATTTGTTTCCTTTGAAGAGCTGGCACAGAGACAGTATCACAAAGCTCACAAGCTATATACGTGCTTAGAAGCGCATGCATGGCAGAATGACTTGAGTCAAATTGTTCAACGTTCGGTAGTTTGAAAAGCTCTCTCTCCATCAAAAAGCCCTGCAGCTGGGAAGCCAGAAGCAATGCCATGTGTTTGAGATGATCAAGTGTCTCAGAGGCAGTAGCCAGCAACAGCAGTGAGTGCACCAAACAGATTGCTGGTTAAGACCTTACATCTTTCATATGCAGTCTGTAAAACCTAGCCAATAAAATTTTAAATGTGCTTAAGAATGATTTCCATGATGATGAAATTCATCCCCCTGGTGAAAGATTAGCACTGGGTCTGGCAATAAATCCCACTGACTTCTGCACGTTGAGCTCCAGTTTAGGGAGGTACAGATAAGAGAGTTGGATACATTTTCCTGCATCTTGACAGAGGTTCATTAGAAAAAAAAAAAGTTAAAATGCTTTAGCTTGCTAGTGGGTTTCTTTCTTAAGGGAGAAGGTTCCTTTTCTCCATCACTACTGCAAGGGGAGTGATCAGTACTGTGAACCTAACTGGGATAGCAACAAGAGGAATCATTGCAGTTCCTGGTGGACGAGACCAGATTACAGAGCTGAAATATTGCTCCAAGACAGGCCTGCAAACGTAGGATATATTTTTCTTCCAGGCTCATGAATTGCTGCTCTGGCTTATTTGAATATCTTGACTGGGTGTGCTCAATTCAATATGCAGGTGCACAGCAAACCTCATCGGGCTAAACGACCTTTATATCAACGTGGGTCTATTGCTGCTGGTAGTAAAATTATATTTTCTAGCTAGCTTACTTGTGTCCATAAAGCTTTACCAGACTTGCATAGGCTTCCTCTGATTTATAAGTCACCTTCTTTTTGCCACAGCAAAGGAATTTGACTTCATCAATGTTTTACTACCAGGACCAGAGTGACATTTTAAAACAAGTCGAGTTTTGGAGTCTTCAATAGCAAATATAAGTGTTAGGAAATGCTGGCAAAGCATGAAATTTCAACTTTTTTTCCATGAACTGTTAATGCAAAACTAACCAAACAGAATTTCAGCAAACTTTCAGAAAGCACATTTTTGGCTGTAGAACAAACAAAAGAAATTTCAAACGAAGCATTAATTTCCCCACTTTTTGGAAAATCACAAGCACCTGAAAACAGGCACTCATAATGAAAATTTCTCCTACAATGTTTATACAGTAACTATAGTGCAGCTACCACAATACTATAAGATAGCCACTAGATAATTGCAGCTATTATGCACTATTACAAATATTTACCACACTGTGGGCAATGAAAATTGCTATCTCAACAGATCTTGACTTTCCATAAGGAAAATAATCGCCTTTCACTCTTGGACAACTTCTGGAATAAAAACCCCAGCATCATTATTTACTTTTGGTTCAGAAAGCATAAAATGGGTATCACATAACAGCTTTTCATCCATGAAACTCTTGTATTGCTGAAAATTGGAAGATAATGCAAATATTTTTCTAGAAGGTAAAATCAATAAGCGAAGTAGAGTATTCCAAACCATTTGCTCTGGCTGCTGTGAATGATTAGCTGCTTACTTCTGCAACCTAAGATCACACTTTCTTCTCATACTGTGTACCAGATACCAGAGGTGACACCATCCAAGAATGGAAAATTGTCCTGAGTTTGTTTAGCTCACAGGGGACATTTAGCATGACCACTGATGCCTGTGCAGGAGTTCCCTTGCATCCTGGCTCTTACAGTAGCCAGGTCATTAGGTCATTTGGCAACCCTTTCTGGAGCTGAAGAAAAACCTAATGAAGTCAGTTACAATTTTTTTGACGGGCCATGGACCTCTGGTTTTCAAACAGCTCAAACCCAGACCAAGACACTGGCAGTGGCAGTGGCCCATCTTCCTCTTGCCTACAACCATTTGGTCTCATTTCCACACAACACTCTCATCACAGATCTGTCTTTCTAGTAACGAGCAGAGTTTAGACATTTTTCCCCCTTTGGCACTGCTCTTGCCCCACCTTTCTTACTGTGGTGTTTCCAGACAGTCACCCCAGGAAATGGTCAGGTTCATGGCTGATGTTAAAGACATAGCTTACTTGGAAAAAATAATGAAAACACGTTAGAAAAATACCTGATTTGTGGGCTTTTAAACACCTGGTACAGCACCTGTGAAAGTCCATGACCACATTACTTTAAATGCATGCAATTTGGGGTTCATCACTTTAGTGTACTCCTGGTGTAGAGTGAGCTTTGATTTTCTATCTGAATTTTAATAACAGCCTTCCCCATTTTCATCCATACTCACAAACATACAAACCTCTGGTCTATGAACTAGGACTAGATTACCTTGGTAGAAGCAAGCATAACTTGTAAAAATGACCAATAGTGGAGCTCAGAGGGGCTGCTCCTTCCAAGTCATTCCGTGGTTGAAAGCCCAAAGTAATCCATGAAATAAAGGTGACTGGTTATTTCCCACATTGCTCAGCAATTGTGCCATGTCTCACTCAATCAAGCTCCTGGCAAAATATAACCCTAGCTGGATCAAATGTGTCATTCTAACTGTTCAAAGCCTGCTCTACTTTATTAAGGCAAACTCTATGCTGGCTTGCAAATGTTCTTCCAGTGCCTTCCAATTACACCTATAAGAGATGTATTTTGTATACTTTGCGCATTTTTTACACAGAAACTCACCTACTAGTTGAGGCACACTGCCTGTTTTTTAGGTAATATATCATGTATTGCTGTGTCACACAGGAAATAATCCAGTGAAGTAGCTTGTAAGACAGCCATCTGTAATGCAAGACCTTAAATATTAAAACAGCAACAAAAGATGAACTAATGATTCAGAAAATCAATGAGATGAACCAGACAACAAATTTCTCATTAAACTCCTCTTCTTCATCTGGAATTACTCATTTCTCACCTTGCTAATGCCTGATCCCTTTTGGCAAAAACCACTAAATAGTCCTATATATCAAAATATTTTTTATTAGTGATATCATTATCTTAACAAACAGAGAATAGTAAATGAATTAATTGGCTATCAGCAACCCCATATGTTGTTGTCACGTTACCTCTGTTTCATATACATATTTTCCTCCAGTGTTGTATTTCAGTATAATGGATATACTTTGAATCATGTAAAATTTTATACTTCCAGCAGTGTTTGTTCCAATATTGTAAGCCTTTCTCAAGTACTTAATCAGATTTGTTTAATTTTCTTTATTGGCATCAGTAAGAAAGAGATACGATCTATAAATAACAGGCTTATTTCCATGTTTCATCTCATATTGTTCTCAGTTAAGTTTTATAAAAACATTGTTTTATCATGGTGATTAGACTGAATTAATTTAGTTGTCATGCAGCTATAGATCAGATAGACAGTGCCAGATCCATGAAATGCAGAACAGTTCACACCCACCCATGGAGGAATGCCTAGACAGTACATATCTATATCTGCCTCAAGGAGAAAATCTTATGGGGTTTGGTAGATTTTGGATTAAACTAATTAGTGTAGGAAACCACAAGCTGTTAACAATTATGTCGTGGCCATATAAATCAATTAAATCATCATTCTCTATTTTCTTTGCTCAAAATCCTAAGTTAATGCTCTACAGAACTATGATTCACTCATGGCAGAAGTATTGCTTTACACGACTTGTCTCTGCTCTAGCTGAACATCTTACAGATACGATATACATCACTTAGTCATTCTACCTGCCCTTCTGTTGCACCTCAGCAGGTGCCAGGCTAATAATTTCATCTTTTCTTCACACTTATGAAATGTGGATATAGAGAAAAGTGGATGATTTTGTTCAATGCATCATCAGCAGAAGCAGGTGAATAGCCTTTTTTCTCAGTCAGCAGCTACATGAAGTGCCTTTATGGTGGTGGTCTAAAGTTAATGAGGTGGCATAACCGGGTACGAGTGACAGCAAAGTGTTAAACAGGTTTATAAGGAACTGCTGTCCTCCCATGGGATCATCAGCATGACTCTGTAAGCAACTTGGAAACACAGTAATATCAAATTGGCTCATACCGAAATAGTATCCTGCCTCCAACGAGTCTGAACACTGTCAGAGACTTCACAAGAAGAGATAAGAAAAAGTCATCCTCAATATATATGTTCACCAGCTGGAAGTAACAGTACGCTAATTTAAGTTATTGCTGTGCTGTCACTTGGACTCTGGTCAAGAAGTGTTATATTTGTGACCTATGCTGAATACGTGACATGCCAATTAAAAAAGAAGAGGAAGATACAGGAGGAAAGAGTCCTATTACCACTCACGTAACAGGAGGTTTTAATAAGCAGGTTCCTTAACTCAAATAACAAAGTCTTATATCAAGTTTGAACTGAATATGTGTGGGCTGAATTTCTCAACCTGGGCAAATGCAATGTTAATGAGAATAGCAGGAAGCCAACACAGACCTGGTGACCTCAGGGAAAACTCAATTAAAATGAATTGAAAATGTGTGAAGCAAGAAATAATTCAAAAAAGATGAACCAGATCCTTAACTGATGTGAATCATCATCATTAGACTGCAGGGTCTGGCTGGGTTGATGTATACTTGCTTCAGGTCAGGCTGCTGGAAGGTGGAGGACACCTGGTGGCACCCACCACTGACTTAGGGGTAGATTGTGTCTTGGCCAGGGAAACTGAAGAACTGGAAGCTATAACACAGCAACATGAGAACCGATCCACCTCCTCGTTTACCCAATACTTACATAAGTCTTGGTTGTAGAACCAAGTGGTATTTAGTCACTTGCAGATGGACACAGCCTGGTAAAAAATGCCAAAGAGGTTGCTCTTTCGCATATTCTCTCCCACTCCTAACCAAGCCAGCTTTCCCAAAACAAATTGGCTCAGCAGCTAGTGTATTGGAAAATTACAGTGATCATGAGAATAGCATGCTGCTCTGAATTCATCCTGAAGCTGTACTGCTGTATGGATTGTGCCCAGGAATGACTGGTACTTGAGAGAAACAAAAGAGCCCTTCAGGTCTGTACTTCTTTTATGGCAGGATCTAATGATCCCCTCATGAAGCAAGATGCACTAGAAAAGTCAGACGTTCTCTGTCACTTCTGATGGTCCCAGCAAATGCCAGCCTGATGTAAGTGAAGAGAGGAAGAGGCCCTTTGCTGTGGGAACCACTCCAGCAGCAAGGAGATGGTCCTTCCCCACTCCCAGGACAGCCCCAGGCGAAGGAGAATGAAGAGGCTGCCTTCCTGTTCAGCAGACCCTGAGCTGGACTCCTCTGCTGGGATCAGTCTACCACTGCCAGTAAAGGTGCAGCCTCACAGCCGACAATTTTATTTTAGGGAATAAGCCAATGGCCAACCAAGCCTAACACCAAAAGGTTCACAGGGCAGAACTAAATTCAAGTTTTCTCCAACTGCCACAGCTTGAAGCCAAGCTCAGTCAAACCATCACACTGCTTGTAAATCACCGTCCTTGTCAACAGTACTGTAGTTAATATTAGTTATTGCAAGGATCAGAAATAGTCACTCATAATTAAATATGCATCACATTAATCAGCAGCCTGTTAGCAAACTTTTCAAAAGCTAAAGGAAAGTTAAAGTGACATTGACAGATACACTTCCCATTTGAGAAGCACTGCTGCTTGATCCTCATGCTTACACAGAACCTGGCAAGCTTACATAGTTATAAATTTATAAAATTTGTCCCCCTCCAAAATTCCTAGTTGAATGGAGCAGTAAGGACTGCTGAAAGAAGTTCATCCTTGTATCACGGATTTCAATAGCCTTATGACTTATAAACTTTCTATATATATGTTGTTTCAATTTATGTGGTCTGCATACAACCCATCTTAGCTTTTCAGTTACCCTGCAAAAATCCTTGGATTGCTACAAATTATTGGGGAACCCAATTCACATCCTCTGACTAATAAGCTGCCAGGTTAGAATAGAAATATTCCTATGCTTATGGATAATCATTCTTAGTCCACTCAATTCTTACCATATATATTTAGGTTCTAACCTGTTCTTGGTCCCGACTATATCTGAACTTCATCTATATTTTTATAAACTCCCAATCATACTTTTCTATGTGCCAGTCCCCACCCTAGAGGTTTGTTCTATATTTTGCTTTGGAAACACCTAATTAATAATTACCTGTGGTGTCAATAAACCCTGACTTGCACAAATGAAAATGTCACATCCTCTGACTCAACCTGTTGCTTTGCTTTGGAAAATGCAGCAGGGCTTCTGACAGATGGGTAGATATTTGTCCTTTTATTCATAATCAATTAAAAAACCACACAGAACAAAGATAAAAACCTTAAGGAACAAGCTGAAAATACATCAGAAGCAAATACAAAGCAGAGCATAAAAAAAATAAACCAAGTGCTTCTGTGCCCCAAGATGAATGAAATGTCTCCCCCTTGCAAACAGAAGTAGTAAGGGTGTTGTGCAAAACTCTTTCTCTCCAAACATCCTGTCATTCCATATGACTCATCCTTTATGTGGTCAGAGAAAAAAAAAGATGTGTGGAACTGTACCATTACATGCAAGCTAGAATCACTCCTTGCACTTAGTCAACTGTAAGTATAAAGTCCTATACGAGACTCCATGTAAGAGAATAACTGTTAGGTAAATGACCATAAGCATTTCATTGTTTGAGAAAGATGTTGGACACCAGTGTAGTATTTCATTAAAACCTGTGATTTTTTTCCTGCAAACCAGTTCTCCTGCCTCAGGGTGGGAGTTACTTCCCCAGAGATCAATGAAATTTATTTCTATCCTGTGTTGGAATATTTAAGCCAATAGGTCTCTCCTGCTGTCTCTGGTGCAAGGTTTATCAAGAGCACAACAGCCTCAGGCCTTATTTTTCTGCTAAAACATTTAATTGACTTCTAAGGGGGTTACTCCCATCCTGTGACAGAAAAACATCATCCCCAACAGTTTCTGTGTTGAGCAGGGAGGGGCACTGTATTTTCTCCAGGAATGTCTTGGTTTAAAGGTCACCGACGCTGCTGCTATCAGTCATCATTCCCCACTTCCCACAGAAGAGCTCTTTCTCTTCAGGGTTCAGTGGATCTTTTGCTCCCTTCTGTGCAGCGGCATGGTTTGGGCAAATCCACGGTCAGGCTGAGTGCATACCGGGTCTCCCTCATGCTGGGGACCCTCCACTCCCCAAATCACCCCTCTAGCCAGGAGGCATCTCTAAAAAGAGTAGCAAGCTGCAAGCTTTGCTAATTCCACAGCCATACTTTTAAAGGTATTTATTCTGCTGATTTCTTTTCACTCGCGGACTGAAACTCTTACCCTAGGGGGTGGCTTAGGGCTTTGCACCCTGTCTCACCAGCAGTACCTGCCCACCTCCCTGCTGAAGCAAATGGGAGGGACTGCAGACACAAGTGCCAAGTGTCTCCTGTTGGCTTTCTAAGCAGATCTACTCCCACCACGCTCAGGTTTTGGTCTGTCAATGGCAACACCTCAGTTCTCTGAGATGAAGAACTATGGGGCACCTGGGTAGCTGATCATGCCCTGCAGTCCACACAACCATGCATTCAAACATTGACATTTCATTCCAGAAAGCTTTTGCTGGCTTTTCCCTTTCATGTCCAACCAAAACCAGTCTGAGTTTTCTGAGGCAGAGCCACAGATTATTCAGGAGCAAAGACACTCACCACCATTAGTGTGATAACTGCTTCTGAAAGAAACAGCTATGTACACACTTGTATATACATGCACACAATCTTTACCCATTAGAAGTACATAATAGAAGTACATTTTCAAGGCTTTTTGAAATACCTAATGTCAGGAAGGAAGCAGAGGGGTGTTATCTCTGTACCCAAATTATGTTGAATAGTGTCATGAGCAATCTAACCTAATTTTGCAGCTCTAGACCAGTGGATGCAGTGATAAGCAATCAGAGCAGCCAGCACCAGCAAGATATTGTAACTAAACTGTGGCGACATATGAACCAAGGACCTGACTGCTCTCTCTTGATTTTACTTGATGTACTTTCCCAACTAAAGCCTCACCTGGGATTCAGTTTTGCTTTCTCCCTGAGCTTCTGCCCCAAGGTGTCCAACAGAAGATGTCAGACATGCATCCTGCCATCATCCCCATTAAGTTGTCTCCGTGACAGACATGGAGTATTACCCTGGGTCAGACAATGTCATGGCCTTTGCAAGGTCTCTGTTTCCTTTTTTTCTTTTCAGGAATTTAACCTTCAAACTATCTTTTTCCCTCTGAATTTCAGTTTGAGATACCATGAGAGTCCCAGAATACTCTTACTTTTTTTCTCTTCTTTTCCATCCCATTAATGGTCAGGCTACTGTCGCTGTCTTTCAAACCCTGCAAAAAGAAAAAAAAATCAGTCACATTTCTCCAGATGCAAAAAGATGTTTGTTCAGTGCATTAATACATCTAAAGCTGAAGGTGAAAGCAGACAACAAAATATTAATCAGAACATATCTTTTCATAGTACTATCATATGTCTTAATTAAACATCCAAAGATTTACAGATATCTGGAAAAAGCAGAAAACTAAAAAAAAAAAAAAAGTTAAAACCTGAAGTACATCTGATGTGTTTAGGTAGTTACGTCTGAAAATTAAGCCTCAGTCTTCTCCAAGTCGCATAACCAAAGCTGCTTTGTATTTCACTCCTCCAAAGAACTAAATAATTCACTGGCTACTGTCCTGCAAAGTCATTTCCTCTCTTTGTTTTCCATACTTGAATTTTCCTATCTTTTCCAACCTTTTGTGCATAGAATGAGTCAAGTTTGGCAATTTTGCCCAGAATGGCCCTTTTTTTCCATAGATACAGTCTTCATTATCCTCACTGACTCCATCTAACACAGATTCCTGTCAGTGCTGTCATAAATTATTCTTTTATGCAATTTTAACACTGGTGACTAAAAGGGATTAAATGAGACAATTTGTGCTAAATTAGCAGGTACTGCTGAATAGCAGTATCCATTTCAAATTCTGAATGTAGCTAACACACACATGGAAAACATAGGAAAAACACTTGTTTATCAGTTTTAGTTGTCCGGCAGAGAAGTGAAATTCAGCATGTTTCATATACTTGGTCCTGACATTTACACCAGCACTCTTCTAAAGGTTCTTGTTTCTATCCTAACACCATGTGCCAGAGGAAGTTCTGCACATGGGATGCATCTCTGTGCAGTCTGTCAGCAGAGAGTGCTACAGCTAGTTTTTAAGCCAGTTTTGCTGCAGGACCCTCCTCTTCCTACCCTGTTATCATTTATTTATCAAGGTGATAAAGGGAGAGGAAATAATCCAGTAACAGGTCCCAGACATTATGTTTGAAAAGAACTATTCTTAGATTAGCTCTGCAAGGAAGATGACTGGAAACACTGTGATTTGTTGACTGCATCTCCAATAGCCCCAGTAAGAGCTAAAGGATGAGCAATTCAAAACACAGAGAGCACAGCCAATATGCGAGAAAAAGCTTCTATTTTCAGGAAGACACATTTATTAATGTAGACCAAAAGAGACAAGAACAGAGAAAGAAACAATCTGTACATGTCAAAACAGAGGGACTTTGTGACTGCCCAAATGAAAAGCCAAGACAAGAGGAGAAAGCCTAGGATACCAATCATTATCTATCCCTTCATTGTTCATACTACTCAAAAAAAGTGAAGAAAGACGATTTTGAATTTCTAGGGGGCGGGGAACAGGAAATCAGTACTTTCCCACTTCCAGGGTAATTTAGTCAAGTTATACGCCAGCTGCCTTCTGCAGAGAAGGGAAAGTCCCTATTTAATGAGTTGCTGTTTTTCCCCCCACAGCTTCTCCTTGCCCAATGTGTCAAGTGCTCTCCATTCAGAAGACATTAAGACCCTTCGTTTCCCATAGAACACCTCCATCTGTAGCTTCCGGTTACAGTTATATTACAAAGGCTGGATGATGGCTGAGGACGATATCCCAGATCCACTGAACCTCTTGGGATTTCTGTCACTTGCTCCAGCAGGGCCTAGAAATTACCTTGAAAGCTTTTAGTCCCAGATGGCTTTTTACAGTCCAGTTGCAGTCTTTGGCTTGTTTCTAAGAAGCAGACATTTATCACCTCTGACTACCATCAAAGCTGCCACCTTAGCAGACAGGAGGCTGACCACTTCCTAGAGGGGTCTGTCTATTCAGAACAAAGCTGGCACACGCCAGGAGGGTATTAGCATCCCCTCTCATGCTATCTGCTTGATGAAGAGAAACTTGATTACCATGAATCCAGAAAGTTTCACAAGTACTGAAATGCTGAGTACCTTTTACTGCTGGTTTTTTTCCAAAATTTACCTGCATCAGTGAATCAACAGAAAACCTTTCCACTAGTTAATCCTATGATGGGGAGTCACTGCCTTTTGTTGTGTCCCTGGGCTGAAATTCACTGCTACATAGCAGAAGCCTCGTCTTGCAGAATCATGGAATGGCTGAGTCTGGAAGCACCCCTTAAGATCATCTAGTCCAACTCCCCTGCTCAAGCTGGATCATTAAAAGCAGATTGTCCAGGACCATGTTCAGTTGGGTTTTGAGTACCTCCTGCAGGAAAGAAGGATTCTGAGCACCTCAGTATAAATCCCACAGTGTATCTAGACACACTCTGAGTTAGATATCTAGTTCCTCTTTTCTAGCCTGCAGAAGAAATAGGCCCATTCTGGTTAGGATTCGCCTCTGAAGAACCTCCTCTGTAGAAACCAAAAGATTAGTTTATCCAGATGAGGCACTGACCTTTTTGGGGTCCAGCCTTTTCTGAAACATTTTGCAAGAATGATAAACACATTCTTATAGCTAAAGTTCTTCCTTCTTGATTGATGAATTATACGGCTAAACATGAGACTTTGGGCTAATATTATTGCCCTTGGAAGATGCTGTTTCAGTTTTGGGAGCTCTGAGATTCTGCTACTGTGATTAGATTCCCAGAAGTGCTGTCTACTGATAGTGCCAAGAAAATGCCCTGTGCCAATTAGGCCAAATCCAGCCCCAATATAAGCATATGTAATGCCTTTGGAGAAGCACTCTATCTGAATTTGTCCCAGTTGCACTAAAGAAGGTAAAACAATCCCAAACCAAAATATACAGAAATGGTCTTCTGACCCTTCCTCATCTTCTTCTCTGATTGTAGTTCTTGCCCAAAATAAACTTTTTAACACATGTGCCAATAATGCTGATAACATTGGGGATGATCTGGGCTACATGGCTGGATGCAGTTTGGGCCACTGGGGCTTTGCCCATCTGGAAAGGAAAAAAAAAAAACCAAAACACTGCATGATGGACATCTAATAGCAGGTGCTACCCAAATTAATAATTTCCAAAATTTTCCATTGACTGGAACTCGACGGCTGGCAATCATGCTAAACAACTTCTACTTGCCAGTCCCTGGCATGGTTACACAAATCAGCTCTCAAAATGCAGGTGAAGTGATTTCATAGTGAAGAGCATCCGTGAGCAGCAGCAGTGCCACGTCCTGCCTCCCCAGTCGGCCCCATCCCACAGACCCCAGCGAGGTGAGCTGGGACAGGACAGGGTCAGCCACAGCCTGGCCGTCACCATGCAGCACCGGGGCCACAAAGTGGGAGGCTGGGCGCAGTGCGGATACCACAGAGGGGCATTGCCCCGGCCCCAGCCCTAGCCAGAGCTGGGGTGCAGCCGTGGGGACAGCAAGCAAGGGTGCATGGTGGTGGCTCCCTTGGGGGAGCAAGATATTACTCATTTTATTATTTCATCTTTTTAAATTTTAAATCCTGAAGTTAGATTACATAGTCTATCTTCATATGAAAAATTTAGATTAATGTATTTTAGATTAAATGTGCAGATTAAATGAACATTTTTTGCTGTCTTTGAGCATAAGTAGAAAAGTTGTTAGGAATTTTTTAGTACGTATTCCTTCTTTAAACCTTTATGTAATACCAGTGATGGGATCAAACCTCATTCTTTGTATTTATAAAATAAAAATAAGAAAAAATAGGATTTTTATTAATCTCTGTCCAAGAACTGACAGTTACTGGTTTCTTCCATAAGTTTAACATGGGAATTAAGATTACCTGGGTTCTGATCTTCATCTCAGCAACCCTGAAAGCCTACTGATTTCAGTGGAGCTGCATTGGCACACATTATGCTTATTCATTAGTGCTGAACTGCAATATTCTTGTCACTCCAAAGAGTTACTCCTGATAAACAAGTCAATAGTAATAGTTGTTAGATTAAGATGATGTGAATGACAGTGACATAATAATTGCTTGCACACAAAGCCTTCTTCTCCACCTGTCTTTCTTAACTGGGAAAGTAAAATACAACATAGCGCAAAACAAAATAGAACAAAATAACAGTAGAGAGGAGGTACACATTTTTAGAAAGCAGAGGAAGGTATTGAGTTCAGAAGGACTGAAGACCTGAAGAGCTATGATTGCCTAAAATGCCTGAAGAAAAATGTGAACAGTGAATTTTAGTTAAGTTATGATACATTTTGAAACTGCAGAAAAAATTGAAAGTTGCCATAACTACTGGAAGATTTTTACCAAGGTTTTGTGAGGTGAAAATAAATTTTAAATGCTGAGTGCAAAGATGAGGTCTTAACAGTCACAGATTTACTTCGAGAATTATTGATGTTCTGAGTTTAGAAGATATCCACATTATTTCAGCTCGATGTTGGAAATCGTGTCTGCTTTTGAATAGTGATAAATTATATGGGATATTTAATCTGATTTTCCAAGCACAGTATATAGATACTCAGATTTAAGGAACCTGAAAATAATTTCTTTACAGCATTTCTACTTTCCCATTTAAAATCAATATTTAGTTTAAAATTTTTGTGTCACCGAAATGGCAGACAATAGAAGTCAAATAGATACTTTAATCCCACTTTAGGAGATAATGTCTCACTTTTGGGTAAAGGTTGCTGTTATACTTTGATTCAATTTTCATCTAAGGTGAAATTTCTGAAGTATTCTCTGCCACTTAAAAAATTATGCTGGTACTAGTTGACTCCATATTTACAGTTTTTCAACCATTTCATGCTAGGTAAATTCTTCTCCTTATGTAAAATATTAATGTAGAAATTATTACTGAAAATCCATGAAGTTTCAACTGAAATTGTCATCCTGGTTTTACTATCTCTCAGCTACCTGACTGACTTTGGCATCTTTTCATAGCACAGTCTGTCAGCCAAGAAATCTCCAGTCCAAGTTCACTGCATGGTGATGGAGAAACTACAGCAAAGCTCAGGATGCATATATTACACCTTTGGATGGACACCTGCACAGTGTGACATCAAAATATAGCAACCAGGGTCATTAGGACTACAGAGAAAGAAGTGTGTCAGGCCACCTTGATCTCACCTCCTCTTTACAGGCAACAGATTGCCAAAGTCATCAAGCCATCAGTCCAATCAATGTAGAAAAAAAATACTTTCCAAGGAACCTGGTGATTTTGAGATGGGTTAAGAAAATTCCCTGGTTTTAACTTTATGAGTGCTTTTCTAGATACACTCTGTCCCCCCTGAATTTCCTTTTCTCTACCTATTCATTTTTCTCACAGATTTTGAACTGAAAGTATGTGATGCTTTATGTAGTTGCTTTATGTAAACGTAATCAAAATTAAAACGTCATGCAAAGCATTATGAAAGCTCATGGACTGCAAAACAAAAAGCGTTTCATAGGATCACAAAGGAGCCAGGCACCATTGGGCAAGCAAAATGCAAGAGAAGCAGGCGCTTGTTTCCTTTAAGTTCCTCATTACAAATCTGTACATACAGCTCACGAGAAGTATATTTTAGTACTGAGATTGCAAGTCCATGCTTTGCCTCTTTCAGCTCTGCCATTCAGTCCCCCCTCCTTTCACTTTGGCCAAGCGACATTCATATCTGTGCCATTTTTCCCTATGTCTCCTCCTTCATGTCTCAGCATTATTTTAAATACAGTGCGTTGAAGTGCAGCATCATGAGCCAAAGCCTGATCTCATGGAAGTGGGTGGTCGCTCTGCAAGTGCCCTTTAAGAAACCATTTCACCCTGACTTCATTTCCTATTGTTTCTCCACTGTGAAAAAATAAGATATTTTTATCATTGTCTCTCTGAGAGTATAAAACGCAATCATTTTGTGCCACAGGCATTGTATTTATAGCCATAAACACAAACTCAGACTTCAGCTACATCCAAGTAACACCGCAACAATGAATAGTATTGTCTTGCTGTGCAATATTTCACCTATCTTTCCAAACTTCTCCCTCCACTGACTTCTGTCACAATCAACAATTCCTCCTTTTACTTTGGCTTCTAGTTTTGATCCAATTTTAAAGACAAGTCCAAATATGTTGGATAAAAAGTTTTCATGGAAAATGCTTTTTTAATAGCATATTTTCCATTTAACGTGAAATGCTTCTTTTCACGGTTGAAAGGTTATAAAGATATCTGATTCAAATTTTAAAGACAACACCCTCTATTTAGAATAAGATAAAACAAAGCAGAAAACAGATCTGTTTCAGACACTTTGGAACAAAAAACCCCACCACATTCTCTTCAGTTATTCAAATCAGATTTTCATATTTTGTTATTGCCTATGCGTCAGAATTCTCTGTCTTCTTTCTTCCTTCATATCCAAATAATGTTCTGTCACTTCATCTTGTTCTATAAAATTAATCCTCCCCCTCAACTCTACCATGTAAAGTCCAGCAAAACCAGAAGCCCCTTGTACAAGCCAGGTGTTTCCCTGACTCCTCTTCTTGCCTCACCACATCACACTTGGTTCCTCTCATTTCCCCTGTTTACTTATTTCTTAGTTTGGGGGCAGTTTGAGTGATCCTTTCCTAGTGGCATTATAGAAAAATAGGTTCAAAACTTTCTAGCAAAGTGATAGCAGCAAAGAAACATTTACTGTTTGTACAATTTTCACTGCAGGTATCTAAACACACACCACAATAGTATAAAAGTATGTGATGAAATTATATATATACATGCACTGCTGATAAACCAGGGAAGATATACTGAGCCTATCCCACTGGAGTGAGGTACGCTACACAGGGGTCCTCAATGTCTGACAAAGAAAATTTACTGCCAAGTCAACTGAAACCTTCACCTCAGTTTTGTGCTTTTTCCTCTTCTTGTTACTCTCTCCCCCTGTTCTGCAGTACAGATACATTTGCTGTGGTGTCATGTCTGAACACCTGCGCCATGGTGGTGGCCAAAAAGGACTGTCGCAGTTTAACCCCAGACAGCAGCTAAGCCCCACGCAGCCACTCACTCACTCCTCCATGGTGGGACGGGGAAGAGAATTGGAAGGGTGAAAGTGAGAAAACTTGTGGGTTGAAATAAAGACACTTTAATAGGTAAAGCAAAAGCAGTGCATGCAAGCAAAGCAAAGCAATGCGAGGAATTCATTCACCCCTTCCCATGGGCAGGCAGGTGTTCGGCCTTCTCCAGGAAAGCCGGGCTCCATCATGCACAATCCTTACCTGGGAAGACAAACATCATCACTCTGAACATCCCCCACTTCCCTCTTCTTCCCCCAAATATTATTGCTGAGCACAACATCACACAGTATGGAATATCCCTCGTGTCAGTCAGGGTCAGCTGTCCCAGCTGTGTCCCCTCCCAGCTTCTAGCACACCCCCAGCCCGCTAGCTGGTGGGGTGGGCTGAGGAGCAGAAGAAGCCTTGGCGCTGTGCAAGTGCTGCTCAGCAATGGCAAGAACATGCCTGGGCTGTCAACACTGTTTTCAGCACAAATCCAAAAACATAGCCCCCTACTAGCAGCTATGAAAAAAATTAACTCCATCCCAGCCAAAACCAGCACAACATTGAAACTTTAGTAATAAATACAGTCTGTGGTGGCTGCAATGTGCATTTTAGCAAAGACAGATGAAGGGCTCCCTATTTAAGACCTTACCCAGAACCCGTGGAAGTGAAGTTGGTTTTGGTAACTTCAGATCAAAACTTTCTGTATGTAAAAGGCATCCAGCACCTCGAATAGCCTTCTCACCTCAGCTTAAGCCAGGTCAAGAGTCCTTCTTTGCAGTTGAAAAAGTGGTGTGAGACTGGAATCAGGCTGGAGTCTGAGACTTTTTTCTTTCACACATCAGTAAACATATCATATGCTTCCTTTCAGACAGGAAGTATCCAAATGCTGCCTTCGTCTGCCATTTCCATTGCACAATATCTTGGAAAAAGAGGAAAGTGAAGCAGAATTAAGTTTATGAGCACCCTATGCAATATATATGTCAGAATGATTTGCTTTAGTAACTAGTCACAGCAACAGGATACTAATTTCACTTTGTCTTCTGAATAGTTCTGTATTTTCTTCTTTATTAGGGAAATGTAGTTTATCGCCTTCAATGGAGTTTGGATTAGGGCTAAAATTATTCCAGTGCAGTAGATCTTACACCCCATAAATATTTAAATATAGATTTATTATTTCTATTCACAAACATATACACACAAATATTTTTTATATAGAAATACATATATATATATGACTTTATTATCAAATCTTCTTTGAGCGTGGGTTAGGTTTCTCTGGTTTTGTAAATGAAGAAAAAGTTTAGAAACTGTAATGAAAACAACAGGATTCAGTTCTGTTCCTGGGTCCAGCAGCTGGACCCTGGTCCAGTCAATAGTGTCTCAAAGGGAAACTGAGTCAAACCATAAATGTCTTTAGATAGTCATCATGACAATGATGGCCACCCTGATCCATAGAGCTTAGCAAGGACTCAAATTCTCCTGAAGAAAAGCCACAGAAAACAGAGGACTGTGATTGCCATTTGTAAGGAGAAAATATCAGAACAGCATGATCAGATCAGCGTTACTATATCATCCAAGCAAGGAGCTTTCAATTGTGGTTACTGGCACTTGTGCAAGAGCATGCAATGATAAAATGCGTCTTTGTTTTAAACGCACCAACCTCTTATCCCCTTACAACCTCAGAACACAAGTTTTTGTCTGATGGGTCAGTGTTACACTGCTTCATGGATTAGCTTCTGTTTGGATAAAATATAATAATTTGTTTTAATTATACACCACAAACTGCATACATACATAGAAAGAAGAATGTGGCTCATGACTGAGTCTTAGTGACCTCCAGCCTTTCGGTATGTTTTTTCTGACCAGACTCTAACAAAGAAGAATAGGAAAAAGTAATAATAATGTTTAACATATAGACAAGTCCTGTTTCTGTTCTGAACTAGAGACGTTTTGCCCCCAAATACAGGGCTAAAATTGTATTGCTCTATTTTGGTCTATTCTTTCAATGGGGCTAATTTAACACTCCATGGGTAGTATTATGGGTATAAATGGGTATAAATAATTTCTGTGCACTGACAAGCTCCGAAGAACATAAAGTCCACATCTGATTCAGTGATAAGAAAGGGAAATAAACTGATGGGTAGAAAAAGAAACACTTCTGCACATGTTAAGTGTTTAATCTTTGGTTTGCAATGTGTCTGGCCTCTGTTAAGGGCAACACGACGATTTCAGCTGGGAAGGTGGGGAAGGACAGTGGAAGGTGCAAGGTCCCCGTGGGGGCAGAGCCCATCTCCCGGCTCACTGATGTTCCAGCCCTGATCTCCCCTTGCACTGCCCCAATCCCCTGGCACTGGCTTTGGCTCTCGTTTGGTCGTTGGGTGAGCAGAGTCAACCCATTAAACGCCTCATCTTACTTGCGGGAGGAGGAGGAGGAGGGGGCTGGTGGATTTTTTTGCCAGTTTGTGGGCATGAATAGAGGGTTGCGGAGCACCTCTCCTGAGCCTGAGGGAGCTGACAGGGATGCAGTGACCAAATGAGCAGGGAGGGACAAGACACTGAAAGGAGGAGTAGTATCACCTTTCCAGTGACAGTGAGTACAACATTACTGAAGACATTAAAATGTTTAGTCTTCAATAGGAAAAATACAGCATCAGTTGACACAGTGCAATATATGTTCATTTCTCTTTTTTTCTGCTCTTGGGAAACAACCTCAGAAAGCAAATCACAAATGGATCTCTATGCCTACTCGTGCTCTTTCCCAAAGCTGGAAATCTGATTACCCTGAACAGAATCAATATTCTGTTGTCTTGTTCCATGAGCTTTTCCAGTCTCCTTTCCAAAGGACTGTATTATAAGTTTTGTTGAGTTTCCTAAATAGCATGTAATAACAACACAGAGACCTTGGAATTCATTTCTGCTCAATAGGTGTCATTTTGGTCTCCCTCTAATTGCCTCTGCCAACGTATTCAAATATAAAATCCATAGAAATTACATGCAATATGCTAACTACTACATATATTTTTCTACAACCATCAATTTCTGTGTACTAAACTGTATACTTTGGCAGAATCTTCAAGTGTGTACAATTTAGAGATTGCAATATAATATGATATGGCCACATAAATGACAGTTTTTGGAACACTGATCAGACAAATTCAGTAAATGCTTTAAAATAGTTAGTTCAACATTTAAATATAATACAGAATATTATAGAGATAAAACTACTCCTAATAGGCTAACAAAAAAAATCTTTATATTCTTTATATGCACACAAATTCATGCATCTCCTACAGTTTCCATACAACAATACTATTGAGCCCACTATGAATGGCAGTGGGATTTTAAAAAGGTTTTTAATTACTTTGCTGGATCAGAAAATTCTCCTCTAAAGCAAAACCTACATGGATAAAAGCGTGTAAAACAAAAATTCTCAGATAAGATTTTATTTTAATATTTAAACTCATCATTTTGAGGCAACGAACATATTTTAATTGAAAATAACATTTTAATAACTAACTGCAAATCAGTTCTAATAAAAGATGACATGAACATGCTGAAATATACAGAGAAAAGCATCAAATGAACAGGAAGAACTAAACATAAAATGGATGCCAGCTCCTTTACAAGCACTCAGGCCTTTCTGTTGGGGAGGTGCACAGCCCTTTCAGATGTTATTGGATATTTTATTTTCAGTTCGGTGCTATACAGTGCTACAAAGACTTGCTAGCAGTTTCTGTTCACACCAATTATTTTAGTGCACTAATGTGATTTCTCTGCTATACGACAACTACCTTAAGTTGAGCTTATGTTACTGACAGCTGATGCAATCTGAACCATTTCCAGTATTACCAAGTATTAGGCACTCTTAATCTTTCTAAATCAGGAGGGTCCTGGAGCCATACATGAGGGAAGGGCTGTCTTCTCTCTTCAGCTGCCAGGCAATCAGATGCTTCTGCAGGCTGCGATTTGTCCCAAGGGCTTTACATGGAAACAGCGTGGGGCATCCTGAACCCTGTTCTTCCTTCTCTGCCTGGGACCCCTGTCCCATGGGGCTCCTACACTGGTGCAACCTACTGCCTCATCCAGTGCCAGAGCCTGAAGATGGGACTCAAAGTCCCACAGGCACCACTGAAGAGCCCAGGGGCTATTTGCTGACTGAGAGCAGAGGAGACAATGTCCTGAGCGCATCCATGTCTAACAGCTTCGGTAGCATTTCTTACTTGAGTCGATGACATTTCAGTGGTACCGGTACACTGCCAGCCACCAGTGCACATTAGTATTGTACATGCACATACGGGTACAAAAATCGAATACAACAGTGAATTAGAACTGAAAGATTGGTTGATATGACAGCAAAGAATGTTATAATAGGTTTTTTGAAAAATAATTTGTTGAACTTTCAAAAGTACACATATATCAAGAAATCATCATTATGGAGTAATACGTTGCATTAGAACTTTAGACATTTGTATTTCAGATGTATAAGGTAGGTATGTCTACATTTTAGTATATTTATATAATGTGAGCTGTTGTATATATATATTACAACGACATGGATATACTCAGTTATATAGGTAAATGCATAAAATGGAAAGAAGCACAATACTGAAGCTCTTCATGTTTTTCAGAATAGGAAAAAAAAATTGTCCAGACTCCAATACTCCTGGTGGAAATACTTTGTAAGACAGGCATGTTTTCTATTAACCTAAATACTGTTAACCCCAATAGAAAACACACTGTTAAGGAAATCCCTTGATCATACACCATTCAAAAACACTGTGCTACAATCACATCTGCTTAGGGACCTGTGCGTTGTAACCTTCTAATGTTAAGATACCAGCCTAATTACTTTTTAAACTTATTTGTTTATTCTGGAAAACTAATCCACAGATTCATGCTCATTCACAGACAGAAAGTCTGAGATCCACATGACAAGCTTGATCCAGAGCATATTAAAGTCACTGGAAGTTCATTGACGTCAAAGGATTTCAGATCAGAAACTAAAATAAGGTATTACAGCACAGCGTTGAATAACCCTTTTGTTAGCCCTTCATTCATCTTGGTGGATAAGGGGGAAAATTGTCTTTTTATCTTTCTTTTTTTTACTTTCTTTCTTGTTTTCTTGGATTTTCTTCTTTCTTCCCTTCTTTCCTTCCTCCCCCTTTTTTTTTTTGTCTTCTTCTCTTTCTTGCTCTCTCTTTCTACTTTTCTTCTCATGCTTCCTTATGTCTCTTCAAACCAACTGAACAATTACATTGTGAAAATTCAGTGACACCTTAATGCAAATTGTTTCTATTAGAGCTGCAGTCTGTGGATTGTCACTCCCAAAATGGTATGTAACCCCTAAAATGAGAAATATGACATTGGCAGCAAAGATATCATATGCCTTCTAAGGCATGGCTCACAACCATTGCAAGCTGTTGCTGTAGTTGATTTTTCCAGCAATTCTACTCTTTGCTGTCACTGTGTAGTATCTTACTGTTTTCAGTTGTCCCAGAACCTTTACTTGAAATTTCTACTCTGTCTATGAGAAAACAAAAATATATATTATTTCTTCTGAATTGTGTGGCTTGCTATTCATCTATATGTTGTGCTATTTGCCTTAGCCAATAAAGGGAGATGTGAACCACAGATGGTGTGAACTCAATTATGAAAACAAAAATTAAGTTTAATTTTTCCAAGTCAGTTCTTTAAATACATCAGGCAACAGTTGAAGACTTTGGGAGAGTGCGATATGCTTCTTTGGCTTGTTTTAGTGCTGATGTAAAGGATATTTTGCATCTAAACAAGGTAGGTTTTACTTAGAATTTGAGCACCCCTTCAGAGCACACAGCATTATTGCTTGAGAACCAAGCAAGATTATTCCACTGAGGTATCCAGAGTACTTCTATTTCCATCATGCACTGAAGAGTCCTGAGATAACAATATTTTTGTGCTACATTAAATAAGTGGCATCAGAATCTATAAACAATCTCCCCAGCAAGCAGTTAAAGACAGCACAGTTTGTGAACTGAACCAGCTCCACTCCACTCCCAAGTTCCTCTTTTCCACCCATTTCTGCCTTTCCACTATAGAGATTTCCAATACAGAGGGTCTGTTAGAGAGACTTCCTTCTTACACACATGTGCATGCACAGTCACGGACCATTGGACACTCATTGCTGCTTTCCCTGGGTATTCTTTTACCAAGTCTTTATTTGATGTATACTTTAGCAGAGTTTCTGACACTGAACAAGGCAAATGAAGAGAGTACAACCTAAAGGAATTATGGTCTAAAACAGATAGCAAAAGCATTAAATGGGTGACAAACCCCAAGGACAGTGTTGACTCTTTTACGCTAGATCACTCAAAATGCCTACAGCTGATGCTATCCAAACATCACAAACAAATAGTCTGTGAGTCCACCACAGCAACAAGAAAGAAATGGAGAATTTCAGAATCACAGCATGGCTGAGGTTGGAAGGCACCTCTGGAGACCATATGGTCCAATCCCCCTGCTCAAGCCCGGCCACCTGAGCCAGTTGCCCAGAACCATTCCCAGACAGCTTGTGAATACCTTTGGGAATGGATATTCCACAACCTTTCTGGGCAACTTGTGCCAGTGCTTGGTGATGTTCAGCCAGAGCTCCTTTGTTTCAGTTTGTGCCCATTGCCTCTGGTACTATCACTGGGCAACACTGAAAAGAAAAATTAAATCCCTTTCCTAAATAAAGCACACAGAGGTTTAGCAAATGGTTTAGCAAAAAGATGCTTCTGACCAGCTCCAGTTAAGATACATACCTGGGAGAGCAAAATACAGTAATCATGTATCTGCTCCACTGTATCATACAAAGATTCAGATGTTCCACTAGTTTCTCATCTAAGAGAAGGCTTTCCTTCCATGACAGGACAGCATAACCTATTAAGCAACTTTTTCTTAGCAAAAATAATCAGCAGTTCAAGACTTACTGTGCCACTGACCTGATCAAGACACTGGGAAACATCACTTGTTGGTTTAGTACTCTCCCTTCCAAAGGACCTGGATGCACCGGGTCCGGTAGGCATCCCCTATACCTCTTCTGTGTACCTAATGTCCGGCTATACTTTATTTTAGTTTGGAGATGTCATAACAGCAGTGTTACTGAAAACAAAAATCAGCTCACTGTTAAAGCTGTCAAAATATTCCCTAGAAGAACCAGATGTTTTATCACAGCCAAAGATCCCCTAGTATATTACAGTTGTTTCACCTAGGGAAGTTGGTTTTGCTTCTTCTTGAAACCATTTCATAGACTTCTAGATAGTTAAGGGATGGTTTTCTTATTCTGCAAAAATAAATGAATAAATAAATGCATTGTATTTTTCAAGCAATGTTAACAGCTTCTCAGTAGAGATTTATTAAGCCAAACAATAAGTCTGTTCTATAATGATTTCTGTAAGATCTTATACCATAGAAAGCAACACTGAATGAGACAAAGATATTTTTGTAACAGGGCAGAAGAAAGGACAGTGGTATAATTTGTGGAAACACTGCTAGAGCTACAATTATAGTGCTCCTTCTCATGATCTTATGATGGGAATCAGGGGTTTTATTCAGTCTAAGCATATAAGGTAAGAGCAGACTGGCATGGGCTCACCTTGGCTTCATTGAAATTGATTGAAGTTGTGTTATCAGCATCAACAGAAGTAGAAATAGCTCAAATGTGGCCAGTTAGTGAGCATCTTAACAGCATAACCTAAACCCCAACTGACATCAGGTGTTGTGCTACCATTAACAAACACTTGGCTGACTGGAATTTCTCATCGGCTGCAAAGCAGAAGAGCTCAGACACTAAGGGCTGAATTTCTCTGCAGTAACACATGCCTAAGAGATATATGTATATTTAAACCAAACCCATAGGCTTCATGAAATCCTCACCAATTCCAAGGAAAACATTTGAGTTTATGCAATCCTGACATTATACTCCATTACACAATGTAAACAGGGGCCAAAGATATCTCAGACAATGAAAATATTAGCTTTGAGATCCAGAGTGGATCTTGCAGACGTTGTTCACGTTTGTACTGTATCCCTAGTGCTTTCCAGGTCCAGGAAGGCTTCTCAGCACAGACGTGGCACAGTGCAACCCCATACTGATGCCTTCCTGCAACACTGCACCCAGGGTAACAAGCTTTTCCAGACCCCCGAGCGTGGTGCCAATGAATAATCAGGCACCACACCGAACAGCTAGGCAGGTTCAACAAAAGTGCCCCACTGAATACACAAGGTCTGGCACGACCAGCATGGTTCCCCACAACTCTCAGGTGTCAGGACTGAAGGTCAGAATAATCACTGGGTTTATACTAAATAGGGCTCCTCTTAGCAGCAGGTAAATTGGTTACATTTAGACTTTTAAGCTCACACCGGCATTAATGTATATTTTGCTGGTCCAAACAGATTACTGAATGCAGTCAAAGAAGAATAGTATTTTGTCCTTTTGTATTATTTTACAACTGGTAAAACTACCCTTCTTGGCATTCAAAGAAATCTCCTTGCTGTGTATTTCTGACTATAAACATATAGAGGACTAAAAACTAACGATATTATAAATGGTACTTGTTCTAGTAGGTGTGCAGTTACAAAAACATGATTTAAACAGCCATAGAATGATACTATACTTTTGAACATATGAGTGGATACACTGCTTTTTCTATCCTCTTTCAGAGGCTCGATTGTCTGACAATCCTGTATGCTTAAATATCTGAATATCTAAACCACTGTGTTTCAAAACTCACCTGTTTAGTTTTCAATAACTGCCTCCTTAAAGAAACAAAGTCTCCTAATCACCTCTTGCAATGCACTAAAATCCAGCTCAGATTCTCATGCTGTCCCTAACACCTAAAGCGTTTAATTTTTCTGATGATGGGAACAATATTCCCTCAGAAATACAGTTCTTTGATTTCCACATTGATATACTACAGAAGGAGGAAAAAAGAAAGGAAATTATGGCTACAGAACAGTGAAGTCTAATATTTCTGAAGGTGTTGCTCTCTTTGGAGCTGTTCACATATGCTTTTGAGACATCTTCTATCAAATACATAG
Source organism: Falco biarmicus (assembly GCF_023638135.1). Classification (NCBI taxonomy): domain Eukaryota; kingdom Metazoa; phylum Chordata; class Aves; order Falconiformes; family Falconidae; genus Falco; species Falco biarmicus. The sequence continues at coordinate 101,662,184 of NC_079289.1, read as the reverse complement.
AGCACCTAGAAAGCCCGTACCCCTAATTCAAACCACATGTTTTAACTCCTAGCTGCTCTGGTGATCTCATCTCTCAACCATCATTAGCAGTTGTGCATTGTGCAGTCCTCCCCTTCATTTTCAGTCCTGGCTTGTCTAATAAAAAAGCTCTTTCAAATTGTGTTTTTCCTCAATACATAGGAATATAAACATTAATTTCTTGTACTCTGTACCTATAATTGCATTTCACTTCAGAAATAGCATTTCCAGAGGTGCTTTCAAAAGGTAGTTAAAAATATTAATTATAATAAATTGAACTCCCTGCATATATTGAATAGCACCCTGTAATTTTTGTTCACGAATTCTCTATAATAGTGTCTAATTGCATTTATTACTTATGAAAACCTCCCAAGTCTTTGCACATAAATAACTCCCATTTACTTGAAGAGAAGTTACTTATATCCTGCAGTAGAAAAAAGACTCCTGTTTACATCTCACTGCAGATTTTTCTTCAAAAACTCAAATTTATTTAACGTAAAGCCAAGAAACTCACCTACGTACCTGAAGAATGTGGACAGACACAAGTCACAAATGAAAGAACCAGAAGAGCTGAAACAAAACAAAAATTTGTTTTGAGGTGGTGTTTCATGCTTTCATTCATGCTTGGGAGGAGTACACACCTTCAAAGCTGAAAATGTGTGAAAAGACTTGAGGAACTCTTTCACTATTACTCTTCAAATACGTTCTTAAAATTGTTGTTTGCCTCACTTATAAAATTAATTAGCTGGCTAAGTTGCTGATTCTACTGTGCATTATGTTAGAAATTATTGCTGTTATTCCATCTTACATTTGGGGCAATCTTCCTTTTTGACTGACCCTGGTCAGTGAGGTACTGGGCCATGAGGCAGCACAGCAGTGTGAAGGTACGTGTGTTGGCATGCATGACAGAACAGCAGTAAGTTAGAAATAATTTTATGTATTATTAAAAATGTAAAGCCAGGCTCTCGTGCAGTTTCTCTATTCATTTGGGGAAGCATGTCACTCCACAATTACATTTATTGATCACAATAACTGAAGATTTTAAATCTGTTCTCAACAGAAAATAGAGTTCAGCTGTAAAGGCTAAAACAAGGATTATGTATACAAATATATTTGTACATAAGAGGTATACGCATTATTTGTTTGATCACTTTGCTGAAGTCTTCTATCACTTTTATCTATCTTTATCATGTTTTTTAATCAGCTAGCTCCAGAGACAGAAACCATGTCATTGATCAGAAAGGGCTGTCTGTATATTAGGTGCTTTTAAGGTGCTTCTGAAGTCTCAGTAAGATCTAAGCATGCTTTTATAATTCTTACTATCAACAGGTATTCATTTAATTTTAAATAATAATAGGTGCATATTTCCATCTCCAGGCAGTAAATGACTCTGAGTCTAGAGTAAAAGTAAAGCAGAAATCCTGATTCCTTATCTCCTGAACAGTTGGCAATCACAGGTTTTAAATTTTTTGATTGGGCCATTTCTTCTTAGTTTTAATTCTCTCTTGATTAAACCTTCTCTCTGGTGATTAGATTTGTATGCACTAAGTTGGAAACCAATTTCAAAGACAGATGTCCTTTTTCTTCACCCACCATGAAAGTCTCCCATATGGAGAAGGTCAGTCAGAAGCCTAGTCACCATTTAAAATCACTGGATTTTGCAAAGCAGAGGTAAAGTAATATTTAAGTAGTGCCTAGAGCTAGCTCTGGCTCCTTGCAGGGGAGGAATTTCACCCATAAATCTTTATACATCTTGTTCCACTGATAAATTAATACTGAAGCTGATTTTTTAATACAAGGAACAGGTATATATATATACTGCTGAGTGTAGTGTTTTCAGCATCTTAGGACTGGAATTAAAGTGTTCCCCAAGTGGATGTAAAATACATAGCAAGTTTAACAACCTTCTTACATTGTCTCTTAAATTCTCCCTGGTCCAATGTAAAAGTCTACTTGAGTGTTTTCAGATAGCATGAAAGAGAACTCCAGCCTCCTACTTAATATCTGTGCTAACACCATCATCTACCATGTTTAGGAAATTATTATTTTGCAAGGGGATACTTTCTTTTCATGGTTAAAAAATATTTGCTGGCTGGGATAATAAAGCTTAATTAGGAAGAAGAAGATCAAATTTATATTTTTTTTATCAGAACACTCGGTAATTGTTCCACTTAGCTTGATTCTGGTTAGTTTAAATTCAAACTGCAAGATACCTCCTAATTCAATGATGCTGGATCCAACCTGTGAGAACTCTTTACAAAAACATGTTGACTCCTTAGACAAAACAGTACCTTAGCCATTTGCTCCTGCACACCCAGAAAATCAGTTGTTTTGAAGAATTTTCCTGCTCAGATTCATTACTGTCCACCTTGGATTTATTCAGCAACTGGTAGTAAAGTGTGAAAGTAAATGGAGGCTGGCCAAAGGCTGCCTTTTCTCTATAACCTTGTGTTAACTGTTTGCTGACAGCCAGTTATATTGCTGGCATATTTCCCGCTGATATCAGAGTATATCCCAAAGCTATATTATTAAATGCATGGTGTGGCGGCTTTCACCCAATAGGAATCTAAACCTCATCTCGACAGGGGCTGAACACTGAGTTAAAGAGAGTGACCACCAGCACCAAAAAATGCACCATTTCCTTTGTCTGCCTGGGTGCCACAATGCAAATCACTGCTGCGCCCATGTGTAATGCTACCCTGTTCCAGAAGGTGCCCTTCCAACCTAGGGGAGTGATTGAAACGCTGATCAAAAACATCCACCAACAGGCCAATTCTACTGCTTTCACGTCTTGGGTGCCCAGTCCTAATGAGCGGCAGGGTGCTGATGCAAGACGGGAGTTCCTTCAGACCTTCTTGACGCAAAGAATCACTTGACTGCCTCAGTCCCCAGATAAAATTGTCCAAATCAGGCAACACGGGTTCTTGACAAATAAAACCACACACCCACATAAATTATTATTAAAATCAGCAGTATGTGGTAAGGACCTGAGAGCAAGGTTTCACCCTTGGAAGTTGTAAGCAACTAATAATTAGATTTCCAGGCCTGCTGACTCTTTATGGGTTTCTCAATTTGAAAGAGTGTAACTAACCAGTAAATGATCTGCTGCGGTCTCGGAAAGCAAACTGAATCAAAATGTCGAGGATTTAGACCATTTCCATAAATACATTTAAAACCAAAATTGACAGGAGTTTTCAAACAGGTCTCAAGTGAAAAAAAAATTTTGAGGGCCTGTGCAATCTCTCCAGCTGATATCTTCTCCATATGTGCCTGACCTGCACACCAGCCAAGAAGCTCTCTGAGAGCTCAAGCCGCTCTGACGGAATCTCACAATGCACCGCTTGACTGGATGGAGAGCACAGCTAAAATTCCTGGCTAGGAAATACATCACTTAAAAACAAACATGGTCCAGGAAAAAAGTCATGGAAAAAATTGAAAACAGTCATATGGCAATACGAGATGTCAGCAAATGTCTTTTTTTTTTTTTTTTTTTTTTTTTTTTAAACCAGAAGAGCTGAAAGTCAGCATCATTGAGTGTATCATGCTTGCTTTCTTATCAGAAGCACTTTTTTCTGGCCATTTATGTGAAAAAGTGCTATATAAAATTTACAAAAATCCACACCAAGCCTACTCTCACTGTGCTAAAACACTAAATCAACTGCAAATGAAGTATTGAATACACTCCTAAGCCAGGACCCTACCAAGCTTGTGTGTTCAGCAATCACAGTCATACTGAATTGGGCATTTCAGAAATGAGGGAACTTTGCTTTACTTAACTGGCTTGTTAATGATCCCCACATCCCACGATAAGAATTTAAAATTACTTACCTACAATCCATGCATTTAAAAGAAAAATAGCCTCAGGAGGTTCATTACTGCATGCAACTTCATTCACAGCAAACTACAGTCCTGCCCTTTAAAAAGAGCAACCTCAGAATGGGCCCACAGAAGGCACGAGAGAAGGACCTATGTCACAAATAATACTTTTCTTTCCCTGTGCCAAGCAATTTTCTCCATTCCTTACAGCTGCTCTGTTGTCCATAGTGCATTACTCTGGCAAGCCAAAGGACCCTCTGCTGACTTGCGCAGAGCTGTTCCAGCCACCTGGCTTTTGTGCCCCTAAGTCCCCGAGCGAGTAAACACTGGCACGTCTGGCATCATCTTGCCCTTCTGTGTTCCCCTGAGGCTGGGTCTCCACATGCTGCTGTGGACAAGAAGCCAACAGAAAGGACAGTGTAAAGGAAACGCTCTGCTCTGCATTTTACCAGGATTTCCCTAATCATCAAAAGGGGCATGGTCCTGCCAAGGGATCACAGCCCTGCGGGTTGTGCTTCCAGGATCTGGCCGTTTCTACCTTGCAGGAGCAGCACATGTCCTCACCCCCCAGAGCCAGCCACCGACATCTCTCAACACCTCCCAAACCACTCGGTGTGCTGTGGGAAGTGGAGGGAGGAGCTGATAAATAAGAACATTAATTGCTATGCACATGATTTACTCAGATTCTTCCAAAACTGAGCTCCTGAGATCTAACCAGATCACCATCCTCAGCTGTTCAGGGAGGGAGAAATAGCTGCATGTGCCGCCTGGGTTAGCTGGGACGGGCCTGGGCTTGTGTCAGCAGTGGTCGGTGGCTCCCATTCTGCTCCTTCAGCTCTGAAGACTGATGTGGCTTAGCCCATGTTGAAGAACATGCTAAGAGGTGCAGATGAACATGTCCACACTGCACAACAGGGTGTGATAGCACAGAAATCCTGCACTATGTCTGATATGAGCCAGGCAACACAGCTGAGAAGTCCCTCCACAAGCCTTGCTAGCTTGGGAGCACTTCCAGATAAAAATAACTGTGCAGCTCTTAGCGCTGAATCAGCTCGCATGAAGTGCAATCCCTAGCTCTTCTACTTATATTGCATCTTTTGCCTTTTATTCATTTATTTGAGGTTAACATTAAATGAGAACAGGAACATGCCCAACATGAAAGGGCAATTCAACAAAGCAAACTGCTGCCTAGGAAATGTAGAAAAGGCGTGATGCATTAACACCCTGGTCATGCAGCTCCAAAAGCAAGTAATGAAGACCACCAAATCTATTTTATCATCTTTTAGGCAACATGAGGTTTTCCTTTTTGCTTGCTAATTTATTCTGACCATTACACTATTTGGCTGTATTTAAACCAGATGCAGGTTGCTGGTTTTTTTTTTTCTTTTTTGTATTTGTTGTTCATCTGCTGTGCTTGGCTAACAAGAGCTGCTTTTCTTAAGAATTTTTGTGGCAATACATTTAAAGATCAGGTGTCATCTAATTCCTTAACCTCAAAATCTCTCAGGTTTATCAGGATCTCTTTTTACCTTATCAGATTAAATCTTGAGTGTTTTTTTCATGAAAACCGCAGTTTTAAGTAATACTATGCTCCTCAAACAGATCTGTCATGTCTTACAACTTTGCTAAAGGAATAGCTTAAAGCTTACAGGACTTGGGGACCCAGTGTTTCCCTGAGAGTCACTGCCTGCACCTGCACCCAAAGGAGTGATTTGAAATTACATGTTCCTGCTGGGTTCAGGCGACAGCCACAGGTTTCTCTAGGAAACAAATGGTGACCCAGGTAAGAAGTTTAAGACATGGGGCTATGATGCAGACAGCTATAGAAGTGGGGCCAGGGGGCTGAAGACAACTGTCTTCTCCAGACCTACCTGGGATTCAGTCTTACACAAGATGCACACAGCCTGCACATACAGAGATGTAAGCACACTGAGAAGCACCACACCGCAACAGGTATGGGAGCCCTGAGCCTGGGGACATGTGCCTGCACTTTCAGAAGATCAGAAAGACACACAGAGAAAACGCCACAAGAACCGGCAAAAATTAGCCAAAAATATTTGTCATGAAAAATTCTAGTTCTGGGTTTGGGGTTTATTTGGATCAGAGTGTTTTTAAATATGGTGAGTCTGGACCTTTTCAGAAAAAGAAAAAAAAAAAAAAAGAAAAAAAAGCAAGTTTGGAAAGCAATAAAGAAATAAAAACATTTGTATTTCCAAAGCAAAGCCATTTTTTATCCCCAAAATTGTCTCACTGAAAAATATTATGCATATCTTTATTCCTCTTTCCCCAAGTGCAAGAAACAATGGCCACCTGCAGAAACCCTTCCCTTTGACTCTGGGTTGGCACAGGAAGGAGGGTCTGAATGGGAATGGATTTGGACGTGGGTAAAAACAGTAACATGAAAAAAAGAGTTGTTTAGTCAGGGGAGGAGGATGGAGAGTATTTTAGAAAGTACTGCTGCATGCTTCCCTGTTCTCTTTCTCCCTTATGCATCCATTCTTGACCACTGACCAAAAGAACTGGCCCAAGAGCAGCTGTTCCCATACTTCTATGTATAATTGGTGTCTCTGACACCTGTACAGAAAACAATGCTGTCTCCACTGTAAAGGCTACATGGATTTCTCTCAGATGCTCTACCCCTCCCTCAAATGTCCCATGGAGAAGTATTACATGAGAGAGTTTAAGGCATCAGAGGCTTCAACACAGACAATACACAGATGCAGCAGCATTCATTCCGTGTCACAGATACACAAAGTCATTGCCAACAGAACAGAAACTACGACCCCCCCCAAGCCCACCTCCCAGAACCATCAGTCTTCAGCCACGTATCATGGGAGCATGGCATGCCCCTGCTTTCTCCTTCCCCTTGCCTGCTTGCCATTCCAGCACAGGAATACAACAATGTAGCCCTACAAGAGATGGTGGCTCACATAGCGTGCTGATTTTGAACGATGCCAATACCTAGAGATGATGCCACAAGTGACAGTGCATTCAAAAATGGATTTAGAAGGGGTCACAGGCAAGTGGTCACTACCTGTGACGTTTCACAGTGTTAGTTTTTAAGGGCCCTGAGTTCTCTTTGCCATTTCCACAAGGTTTCTCTTCGTAAAGTTCTCAGACAGGTTTTTCATTTACAGCTCCAGATGGAATTTGTTCTTGAAGATCCTATTTTTTACTGGTAACTAAAAAATCTGTTTAAAGCTTTGCACAAAATTTAGTAAAAAAAGTGGATCACATATCAGTTTGCAGTAAGAGAGAGCTTGGTTAACACTGGATATTTTTAATCCACTGTTCCTGTGTCATTATGAAATTAAGTTTATTGTTCTCCCAACTGGAAAACACCCTCTGAACAAAAGTAATAAAGTATTTTGCATTATGATTCAGATGTACAATATCTCACAGCAGCTAGGGAATTCAAATCTAAAGCATGTAGTATTACATACTTCACTTATTCACCCATAAGTGCATGCTTATCACTCACACATACTATATAGCCTTACACATTTGCCAAAAAGCAGCTTGTGCCTCTCTGTGCCTAGTACTAAGCGCTACAAACACACATGTGACTTCAGTGAGCAGTGTAGTGGCTGAAGAAGGGCAAATGGAAAGCAGAACTAAATTTGTTAAGAATTGAGCCAGAGGATGGCAGCTGTTATTGGGTTATTTGTGTTAGTTAAGTTGTACAAGCAGCAGATCTTTTTCCAGCCTAACATAATTATGTACTTGCAGCAGTTATTGTTGTTGGTTTTAATTGTCTAAGAATGTCTTTAATACTTTTAGCAGGATAGCTCCAGTCTTTAAAAAGGAAATTAAGATTGTGAAATGTTGCATGACTGTGGGAGTGAATATACTGTTGTTCTGCAACTGGCACTCACAGAAATGTGTTCAACAACGGGAAATTATACTATATTATAATTAAATTCTCAATGGAAAAGTACAAGCAACCCAACAGAGGTGTCTTGATTTGCATCAGATGGTGATATGACTCTAAAAAGTTATAAGAGTCATAAAATACTCTGATATTTGAGACCTTTACAATCTTTCTGACAAGGCTCAGATCAAGCATTATAATCTTGTGAATTACTTCTGATCATATTTTAATAATTATAAATGTTTCAGAGTATTCCAAAATAAAAGCATAACCATTTGTACTCATTTAAAAGTGATTTAGGATACAAGTTTAATAAAGTTATCACCACTGCAAAGCCATTTCACTATTTCTAACTGAGTGTACAGAGTAATGACAGCGTTGGTAGTGGAGACATCAAGGTATGAGCTGACTGTTGTTAATTTAACAGGTTTTTGTTCTTTGAATTACAGTGTCTGAATGTCATGACTGAACAGAACAATTCTAACACAAATTCCCAGGAAATTCTGCCTGCTTCCTCCCATCAGCTACCAGACTCCATCAGCTTTAGGCGGTGGGAATAGTCGTCACAGGTCAAGCAGGTCAGTTACTTTATTCCTTTTTTTCTAAAATCTGTTAAATCAGTCCAGCTTATTCAAAATATCAGCTGAATGAGGTACTGTCTTTTAAAGCTGCTGTAGTATCATATCGAGAAGGAAGAAGCACAGTCATTAATAGCTATCAAAGACTCAAAAAAAGTTTATGGTGACATTTCTGATAGAAAATGAAGCAGCTTTCTGGCACGAGAAAGAAAAAGTGTTTTGGGAAAAGTGGACAGGAAACCAAAAGCACACGCAAGACACTTATGCACATGCCCTTCCAGAGATTAGGTGAGCTGTTCTAACGAAGTGTATCTTTGAATGTTCCAGATTTTCCAAGAGATGGGTAGAACTACAAAAGTGTTTTGTTCAAACTGTATAGGCAGAGAGAAGAGAAGACGCTTCAGCAAATGAACGGAGCACGTTTTATAGCTTCTTCCCAGTTTCAGTTGATAATTACAATGACTTTTTGCAGTGTTCAAAACAATCAAAGGCCTCTGAAGCTCGTTATCAGTCCAGATGAATGTTTTCCTTGGTATGCTTTATCACTTGGACAACCTGCTTCTACCTTACCTGTGTATTTCTTTCATGTTCTATATACTTTACGTATAAGATCATTTTCCCAATGCCATCTGTATCCTTTTACCATAAACTCTCTCCCACCTATACCTTGCCAACCACGCTTTCATGAGCTGTTTCTTAAAGAAGAGAAAAAAAATCCAAACAAACAAACCCACACCTGTTTATCTTGTGTATGTCTGTAAGCATAGCTGTACATGTGTTTTCCAATCTGTGAAAGCCTGAAGACAGCACACCGCTGTACAGGTGTAATTAAGAAGTCCTTTCCCTACAATGGAAAGCTGATACTGTGCAAAGATTCAAAGCTCATTTGCTTCTTTTTCCGGCTTTTAAAATTACAGTACTGAGAGATGGAGTTGCCTGAATAATGGGAAGGAAAACATGATCTTTTTAACCCTCCCAGTCACTGGTCTGAGTCCAGGTACGGCCAGCAGTAACCCAAAGCCATCTAATAGCTGTTTAGAAATGTGTGTGCCCTGAATTAGTGGCCACATGCCAGGCAGCGGTTAGGCATCACTCACTGGTGGTCCCTGAAGGACAAAGTGATGGCACAGTGATGGGGAAATGTGAGAAGCTTGTTCAACTGCAGGACCTGCTCTGTGGATAAACAGATGACTTCGCACTCACATTTGGATCTTTTCACAAGCAGGTGTTTTTTCCATATGTGGTAGTCAGTGTCGATATTTGCATTTTTACCATGCCTACCCAAACATTTTGCTTCTCTCTGCTATCTCACATATGGATCAGGGTGAGTTGAAAGGCACACCCATGATCTACCCACCGCACAGGCTTTCCAGTGCTATCCCAGCGCCAAGTGTAACTTAACTTGGCTTCTGAATTAGATTAAAATAACCACACAGACACGCATTTCAACCTGTTTTCAGATGTATTAAGGATACATGCATGTGCCATTTGACTCTCTCAGTAATGCCAGCATCGGCACAGCCAGCCCCTCCCTGGTTGAGGCGGGGAGACTCCTTCATCTCCACTTCATGGACTGGAAGCTGAGGCATGAAGAAATTAAGGCCTGGACCCACAGAGACCCCAACACAAATGGTTGTTAGGTGCCTCCAGCTTATGACAAGCTAGCTTAGGCTTTTTCCACACCTCCCACCCTGGCTGTACCCATCCTCCTGTTTCCCACTGCTCTCCTCCCCTTGCCAAAGGCTGACACCCACCCAGGTCTGCCAGAATAACCGCATGTGCAACCTCCGCCTCACACAGTTTGTGGAAAACAGTAAGTGCTAGCAAAGATTTGCTGTTTACAGCACTGGAAATCAAAGAACTCCATTCAGAGAGTAGTTATCCTGGCAGGGCGGAGGTGACGGTAATCACTGATGGAGGGCACAAGAGACTGCGTGGGGACACATGGCTATTGGGAGGGACATGGCTATTGGGAGGGACATGGCTCACTCAGCACAACTATCCCCAGCACCAGCTCCAGACTGAAATAGCAGAGACCATCCTCCAAGCAGGGGAGTAAAGCCTGGCCAGCCTCCACCTTGCCTGCTGCCCCTCAGCAGAGGCCTACCTAGAAACACCTTTGAGGTCTGTGGGTGAAGCTGCCACTGCAAAACCTGCAGCAAACTCGGCCCACCGAGGGCTTTCTCTTTTTCCCTGCCTTCCTCCTGGGATGCCCTGGCACTTGGAGCTTTGCTTAGGCTCCAGTCCTGTGCCCTAGGGTCACAGAGGAGAATGTGGAAAAGCACGGGACGTAATCTTGGCTCTCCTAAACCCTGGGCTGATGTCCCTCCTTCTGCTCGTAACAGTAAGAGGCAGTGGAGAAATCTACTGATCTGCTGCTAATCTCCGAAGAGCCTCTTCCAAACCACACAATGCTGGCTCTCACTTCACAAAAATCTTCCAGCCCAGCAAAAGTGAGGCTTCTCTGAGCACCATTTACAGTCACAAACTGTGTGGTTTCTTGTACGTGGAGGCACAGCCAAACACTTGGCTCGGCACGCTGCCTTGCTGGTCTTCCTAAGCACAGGCAGTAAGCACCTCGGGAAACGGAGAGCACCCGGCACTCATGATGTAACTGCGCTGGCTGAGGGGGACACGCACACCCACATGCACAAAACCTTTTATAGGGTGCATGGATTCTCCCTTGTAGCTTCTTACACTTTTATGTCAAACATGGCAGCTATGCTCTCTTTCCCTGCTTGCAGTGGCAAAACATCAGAAGTCACACACACAGATGCTTGGACAGAAAGCAAATTTATCTCTTGTTGCCCGTCTCATAAGAAACAAATAATAAGTATTCCAAGACTTTGGCAGTTCCTGCGGCCTCTCTCCAAGAGCCTTGCTTTCTGTTACAGCTCAAGCGAACTGCCCTGCTCAAAGGTCACAGAAGGGAGTCTGCGAAAGAACTGGAATTCAAATCCAGGTCTCTTAAATCCCAAACTGACTATAACTCTATAATTAATTTATTCTATGCAGCAAAAATGTTATGCATCTTATTTTATTATTTGGAAGTAGGGCCTTCTGTTTTTTATATTTTGTCATAGGTATCAGTTCCATAAATACTTTCTGCATGTGACTAATCCTACACACTGTCTGAAGTCAGACTATTAAATCACATGTCTGCAAGATCAGGGCCTAGGTTTGTTTTCAGCCATTCTGGTAAGAAGTTATTTAGCTTCCAAACAGCTAAGCCACATCTCAGACGATTTTTAGGAGGAAACCTAGAGGTCTGACACAGCCTGGGCACATACCTGCCCTCTCTTCAAAGTCTCCCAAGATGCTCTGTTAAAGCAATGGTACATTAGCCTCAAACAGAATGAGAGAAAATCGTCAGAAACATGGATGTTTGGATCAGTGGTATCACAAAGGGCTAACTAAAAAGTGTAAATTCCTTTTTACATCTGCTACTAAAGTATATCACTCTTTTCAGCTGTTATTTGTTACACTCGCTGACCTAGGCTTAGAAGGAGGACTGTCATGTGAGGGAAAATCACCTGCAATCCAGTCAACGGAGTGAGCATACAGCAGCAGCCAGCTTTAATTTATGGCACAAAGTTTCATCATAAATAACAAAGAATGAACAACAGCTACAAAACTGGATCAAAACCGAGCAATTGCTGAATTTAACATCCAGCCATCTGCAGTCCTGTACTGCCATCTGCAGCCTCCTGAAACAGATTCCTAAACCAGCAGGCTCACGATGACCTTAGCAACAGTGTGGTCCCTGTAAACTTTAGAAGTGTTCAGTGGCAGATGGTCTTTTCTACAAATATTATCATATTAAAATAATCAAAGTATTCCTCTTTTTCAAAGTTATTTTTGTTCTATTTCCAGCTTTTTTATTATTTTCTTTTTTATCTCACTTCTCTGTTGTCTTTGCTAACTGAAGCTAAATGTCAGACCCAAAGTGCATCATATTTATTAACCCAAAAAGTTTGCAATATGCTGATAAATAAGTGTTCTGGAAGTTGACAGGATGTCTTAGCTACTTATGGGAATTGTTTTTAAATTGTGTAATTATAGTTATAGCATTAAAGTTGAGTTTTAATAGAATACATTCCCTAACATCAATCACCAGAGAAATATAAACATCTTTTCTTGTACGCAAAAGTTGCCTGGACTCTAAAAACATGCTATACTATGTTCTCTATTCCAGATTACAGAAGCATATCAGCTAAAACAGCACTGGGCTGTTACCCATTGGGGTGCTGGCACGTAGCCGAATGTAACAAGGCATGGTGGTTTAGCAAGCTACCACGCACCAGTGGTTTGCAACCGCAGCTGACCATGATCCTCCATGATTACCCCCGGTCTGAGAGGTAAAGCAGCAAGGTAAAGAAACAATGAGTTTACCTCAGGTGTGCTCCAGGCCCTACCTTGCAGTCATGTTCCCTGTCCCCTTTGACACCCAGTAATTTAGTAAGCTGTGGTAACCAGTTCATATGACCGATCCCTTCAGCCTTTTTGGAATGAATTTACCTTTGTTAATGATTGTAAAGCAGAGAATTAGCACAATATTTGTGGAGACAGAGTCACTGCTAGACCAGGAATGCTACAGGATAATCATAAGGATCTTTTCTCAGACAAAGAAAAAGGTCCTGGATTAAGAAGGGAAAAGAGGCATGAAAAAGTGGTTTGGAAAGAACTGATTGTTTTATAGTCATAAGATAAACTGAGAATATCCACTGATTGTCAAAGAGCAAATAAGGCACCTCAGAACATCAAGTCTGCCTTGAAGGGAGCACTTCAACTGCAGTATTTACCATAACCCCTCTAAGACCTGGTATAACTCCAGCGCAGGTCAGACCTGCTAGACCCTGAGTGACTAACAGGTGCCTTGACATTGGTTTTGCACATCGTGTGGCTAGGAGGTGACACATCAGTCAGTGGGTATCGATCACGGCGTACGTGCATGCTGCAAAACTTGTGCTCTTGAGGGAGTGTGAGGCCCTGAGCACAGGATTCCCCAGCAGCACCGGGAATACCGAGCTGGCGGGGACAGGGCTGTCTGAGCAGAACACCCATTCCAAACTAGAGATTAAGCATGCTGCTGGGAGCTCAGTGGGGATACTGGCTGTCAGAGAGGTGAAATGCCACGTATTATCAGCGGTATCTCACCTCCATGTAAGGCAGCAGCTCGCAGCTCTCACTGTGTTCAGAAGCCAGCAGAGTAAGGAGCCGTGAGCTGCTGTCCTGCACAGATGCCTTTCTTCAGCTGCTGCACATCAAGCTCCTGGCCCTGTCTCTGCCTTGGGAATTCACACTTCTGGCGCTAACCCCCTGCTCTACAGCAAATTGTTTCAGTATTGCTGGTATAATAATTTGAGGATTTGGTAGGCTTCAATCTGAAATAAAGAATGAGCCTGAAAAGATCCATATCTCAAGAAATTTATTCAGGGTGATTGTCATATTCTGAAAGAATTTGCACTGTCTCACTAGCAGCCCATAGGCCAGATCCTGCCTTCTGAACACTTGTAGCTACAGCCCTTGGGATGCAGACAGGGAATAGCAACTTGGTCAGCTTTATATTAAGAGCCAAATGCTTCTTCCAGTGCCTGGTCAAATCAAAATAGTAAGTACTACACTCAGGATTCTCTTAGGAGGCAGGGGTTGTGCTAAAGGCATAACTTACACAGGCATGGTGCCAGCAAAACCGTCACGTTGAGGAAATTGGCGAGAAGGATTCCAAAACTGGGATCCAGCCTCATAGCGGATGAGGTTGGGCACCCTGACCTGAGCACTTGTAGTTCCCCAGATACCAATGACAAAAAAATATACATTTAATTGCCGGAGCAAAGGTCTTAGGGAATGCATGTGGAAATTTAAACTGTACCACAAGGATCAAACAGGGAAACATGGAGAGAAAGTGATCCATGACTTGTCTGATACATAATGCTCTTACTGCACAAACTGCTTCAAGGAAACAGTTTGTAATAGTACAACTAATCCCTACTGCCAGTATGTGTCCTTGCAAGTATTAGCATAGCAAAACAGTAGCCAAAATGTAAAGATCAAGGACACATCAATATTAAAAACTATTTTACAAAGAGGTAAATTACATTCCTCAACGTCATTTTTTATCTTCCATATATATTGTCCTATATGAAGGAGTCACTGCAAAGAGAAAGGAGATTTATGGCTATATAAGAAAAAGTGCAGGACAAATTGTAGAGGTAAATGAAGAGATTATGTTACCAGTGATATCAGAGTTAAAATTCATACCCCATAAATCGGTGCGCAGGACTGTGATTGAATTTTCATGTAGCCAGACTGACATCTTGTGGCTTACGCAGAACATTTAAACATGCACTTGGGGGGAATTGTAAATTGTTATGGCATGGTAAGTTACACCCTTTTTTTCAGCAGAACAGTATGTGGCTCCCCCAGTGTATTAGTGGTTGCAATCATGAAGTTTATATATAAACTCTCATTTCGGTTTCTGCTTTTGCAGGTACTTGTTAGCCCTGTCTCCCTGTGTAAGTCTCAACCTAATGGCAGAGCTGCATTTAAAGCCAGTCACTCAAAAAAGTATTTAAGAGTATAAATTGTTAAATTGGCTCAGCAGTCAAGAAATTTTACATGTTACCAGTAAATGTGTGTCCTTGTTACTTTTCTTCACCTTTATTGTCAAGGTAAGTTTATGAAACATAAAAATGATCCTTTTTGATTAACTGACAGACACCTTTATATCAGTATGTAGTGACCAACAGTAACTGCTTATGGAAGAATATGAATATAGTCTGGCCCAAATAAAATTGAAAGATCCAACTAATCTTCACTCCTCCAGTCTTAATGAGACACCGTCCTCACACCAGTTTTAATCCACCCTGACTGCCAATAACATAAGATCTTTTTTTCAGTCTGTAAGGCAAAGAGAGTGGGGAGATGAAGGATGATGTTGGAGCAAGGGCAAAGAAGGATTGCTGTGGATCTGTGTGAGAAAGGCTAGATAGAAGAGCATCCAGGGACAGTCAAAGGGTACGTCCACA
Source organism: Falco biarmicus (assembly GCF_023638135.1). Taxonomy (NCBI): domain Eukaryota; kingdom Metazoa; phylum Chordata; class Aves; order Falconiformes; family Falconidae; genus Falco; species Falco biarmicus. The sequence goes on along the minus strand of NC_079289.1, from coordinate 101,646,873 downwards.
CTGTGCCATGGTAGCTGGCACAGAGCTTCAAGCTACTGGCAGCCAAGTCAGCAGTGCATGAAGCCTCCTAACCGTGCTGATTTCAGGGCTGGGGAACCTAGGCACAGTGCCAAGCTTGCCCAGCTGCTCAGCTCTGGGCTTGGAGCTATGTCCTCTCCAGCCAGCCACCCAATTCCAGGGCACCTCAAGACAAGCTCTGTGATCTTTGCACCATGCTCCACTTCATGGTGTAAGTTTGCTCCAAGTCATCATTAGAGGTCAAGCCCAAGCAGACCTCTTCTAAGGGAAGGGGCAAGGAAGAGTTAGGAGATGGGTTTAAATAAAACAGGGTGAAAATGGAAAGCAAGGATGACAAAACCTGGCAGGAGAAAAGCCAGCTACCTTCTCCTCCCTGGTTTTCTTGGTTCCACTTTGCAAAGCTCTGCACTGACACTCAACGCTGAATGCTCCCTGTATCTGCAGTGTGAATCTTACAAGAACCAGAGAAAAACTGGTCCTCCTTGTTACAAATAGTCCACAGTTGCTTATACCATAAACACCGTGTACTTTAGGAAAGGCTCCTCCAGAGAACACTTCAAAGCAAAAGCATACCTACAGCTGTGAAGTATCCAGAGTCATCACCTCCTGCTCTCTCTCCACAGACAATGCAGAAGTAGCTGAGAAAGCCCTGTCTCCTAACCCAGGACACTTGGGTGGCTGCCCTGAACTAAGGGGCAAATACTCCAACAGCATTTGCGAGACCTTGCAAGCTTGACCTCCTGGGCAAGTACATCCACTGTACAAGTGTAGGCATCCCCCGCACCCAGGAGCTGAAAGTGAGGTGTGGGCGCAGTCCCCTGATGACAAGGGACACAAGCAAAATGCTATGCCCATAAAAGCTGGATTTTTTTTTTCCTCTTTACTTTTAATGTGAGAGAATAGAAAGCGAGGAATTCATGTCACCATGCTAAGAGAGGTATTTCTGAGTGCAGAATGGAGCCACATGCCCAAGTAGATCAAATGACTTCAGCTGAAGCTGGAGAAGCAGCAGCCTGAGCTGGCCTGCAGCAATAAACTCAGCCCAGCCTCTCCCACACAGCTCCACTCATGTACCTCAAACACAGCCTGGATGCAATGTCCTTGCTGTCCCAGCTGGGATCTGCTTTTCATCAACAGCTGACATTCACACCAAATTGTAGAGTTTAATATTTATCCCTAAACACATAAAGCCTGCTAATAAAAACGGACTGGGTACTATTTAGTTACAGTTACTAAGGCACCAATAGGCAAGAGTGGGAGTTCACATCTCCAAGCCTCAGGCTGTTCCCATCCTCCCTGACATGCTGCTCCCAAGCAGTTTCTCGGCTGCTTTGCACTTTAAACAAACACTGCCTCTAAAATGTCCAAAGTCCTCTCATAGGAAGGGCCAAGGGTGGGAAAGATGCTCCCTCGACATTTTCCCTTCTTTTTCCCACAAGGTTATCCCATCTTCTGGCCCTAAAAAAGGGCACATATTTAAAAGCAGGGTATTTAAAAGCAGCAGTGGAAAGCTGTGGGGGCGAGGGGGTGCTGCGTCTGCATGAACTCTCCCAGCTCTGCCCTTCCATTTCCACCACACCTGAGACCCTGCCCATCAGGCACTTTCTCCCTCACTGCCTTTAAAACCACGTATAATAGAGGGAAGAAGACTAGCTCGTTTTATTTCTTATTTCTCATTTGTCTTGTTAATAGGCCCTTAAAATACAAGCATTATCTAAAGACCGAGAGATTGGCCTGTCGCTGTTGCTATGCAGTGGGCAGCATTTGCAACACAGACACCCGCACAGATGGGAAAAGCTCAGTCTTCCAGTCTAAGTCAACATATTTCATGGCTGGTAACAACCACAGAAAATAATTATGAACACTGACAATGTAATTAATAACTAATTTCAGGACCATTTGGTTCCAATAACGGTGGCTGACACACAGGTATGTGCTTACACAAATCCTCCCTGCTGGCCTTTGCAGCTCACCATACCCAGAGGTATCAAATGATTGCCGACAGCATCAGCTCATCATTAACTATGGCTGCAAGAAATTCTTGAGACATTAACCAAGCTTCGGGCTGTACGTATCGTGTGTATCAAGATCCCTAAACTTCTTTAAAACTAGAGCAGCCGCCCCAGCCACAGCTGTCACACTGCCGCTGCTGAAGCCAAGACCAGGTCACACACACGACGCTTCTTCATACTAGGGCTCGAAGCTGTGTAGGTCAGTTTTAAATAAGATAAATACTCTTGAAGCATTACTGTGCTGGGAAGTATGGATGCAAGCACAGCAAAGTTTTCAGGGTGAGGCAATAACTTTTATTAGACTAACTGATAAACCTGGTATAAACAGGCAAGCTATAAGGCACCCTAGCCAAGGCCCTTCTGAGCCAAAAGGGGCTCATGTATCCCAAAGCTTGTCCAGTTTTTGCCACACAGATGAATTAGCCCAGTGGAGGACCATACTTCTCCCTAGAAACCTTCCCTTACTTGGGGGAGACCGTCACAACACCACAAGTACTGCTAGTGGCACCAACACTACTCAAGACCTCCCCCAGATCTGGAAAACCCGACAAGACGGCAGACACACAAGCTGTGTTTCAGAAGGATGACTACAAAAAGGCATCAGCCTGTCTTCCTCTTGTGGTGTTTTCAGTTACTGTAACAGGGAATCGGACCTCTCACCACAGGCACCATCTTGCCTAACTAGGCCAGTTTGTGGTAAAGCTTTGTCTTCTTCAGCTCCCTTGGTAAACATTACAGCACCATGTGGTAGAGATCATAATTTTTAACTGTCCAAACGCATACTATAATTGTCCGCAAAAAGACAATGCTGTTGAGAACTGGCCTCATCAGCAAAGTCAATGCCTGTACCTTCTCCAGGAGGCAAAATAGTCCAAGGAAGAGGATGAAGCCTGGTGAATCTGAACTTGGCACACGCTGACTCTCAGGGCTTCATGGAGATGTTTAAATAGGCTTTGCAGGCTCTGAGAAGTAAGCTCATGGCTGCTGCGTTTAATACTTGTCATGTCTCATTATTGTACAGTATTACACTATTGCATAAGTGAATTATATGCTTCCTTTGAGATACCACAAGCTGAACCAGTCAGCCTAAGGGACAGCATACTGGATTTTTGGTCAATGAATCATCTGACAGGTGAGGCTATCCTCTTTCTTCTACTATAAATGTGTACAGACTTTGCCACACATGGACTTGAAGAACCTAATCTCACATTGGCTCTAGACAAGTGAAGAGGCAAAATGAGGATCTTAAGCTTCCTACAGCATCAAAATACTACATGTTCTTGGGGAGATCCACCAGCAGTCAGCATCACCCCCCGTGCAGCTGAAGGAAATCCTTTCAGGGCTGTATCCTTTACAAGCAAAGCTCCAGGGGTCTGACCCAGCCTCCTCTATGCTCCCCAGGTAAGTGGCATTGGTATTTATTGGAGTAGGTTTTCAGCAGCATACACATGGAGTTAATTACGCAGCCCACATTGCCGTTAATGACAGCCAAGTACCTAATCCTTCACATGCAGCACACCGAATACGTTACCCCATGAAACTGCAGCTTCACAGTTATTGTACTTCAATTTATGTAGTTTTCCTTATGCTGTGCTGAATGGATTTTCATTCTGTGTCCAGAAGCATTCCAGTCCCTCCAGTAGCAAACAATAAATGAATCTTAGGAGGCTCTGGTGTACTTAGGAGGCTCTGGTGAAGCTATCAAAAGAGGCAATTTATTTCTGAACTTGGCACTAGGCACAGCGTGCCTTGTAAATGTCAATTTGTGTATGTGTGAGCATCTGACACTACTCAGCAGCACAGGGCTGGGGCCAAGAATTTGACTGATTCTGGCTGATTTGCAAGCCTAAAAATATTCTCTTTTATCAATATCCATTTTTTGTGCTTATTTGCATGCTAAGAAAATTCTAAGCAGGCCGTGGTTTCATGGATCAACCCACAACAGCTCTGTGGAGATCAAGTACGTGATGACCCGCCACAAACTGTGTGATGACACAGTTAGAACCATTGCATAAGAAGTGGCCCATATATAGGCATATTTGATTTTCACTGTTTGCCTGTTCTAATCCTGCAGGAATCAGAGACATTTTAATCTCTTTTATTGTTTTGTATTCATTTACATGCAGTGCCCAAAGGCCTCTGGCAAGCAGAGAGAAGGCTATATAAGTCAAATGCATTGTTATTACTACCGTAGTTCCTATCACGGGCCCAATTCTCTTCCCATTGACGTCAATGGCAAATCTTCCAATAATTTCAGTGACTGCTAGATTAAGCCAAAAATCTATGATCACACCCTGTTATGTTTTATACCAACGGTACTGCAGGCTCCAGCTGAAAATTTTAGCATTTATTACAGTATGGGAAACACAGGGGGCTCTAAAAGAAGTTTTGACGATAAATGAGTGTATTTATGTGGCAAGCTGCTCTGTCTGTCGTTGGAACTTGACAAAGGTGGGTGCCAAAATCTTCAGAAATACCAAGAAAAATGCAAATTTCTAACTTTTCTTAGAACAACTCATGACAGTTATGTGGGTTTATATGGCAGCTTTGAACATCAAGAATTAGCCTGATAATACTGCACCATGATAAAGCAGTAGAATACTGAAACGACACCATAGGTTTACAGCTTGGGTGTGCTGTGTTTTCCATTCCATCAGTCCTCTGCATTTGGTGACTCTCAGCACTGCTCTATCACCTTCAGTTTCATACACTAGACTCCTTCATTTCTCCCTTTAGTGTTCATTTTCCTTCCTTTCCCTAGTCTTACCACCTGTTTCCCTTCATTTTCGCACTCTCATCTGCTCACTGCTTTCCTTCTGTGTTTGCTGCCTCTCAAAGGCATCTCTCTCTGTGTTATGAAGCCACTCACAGCCACCCAGATCTTCACACCTGCAAAGCTTTTTCCCTCTATTGCCAACTTTTGTCCTTTTTCAAGATCAAAACCACATACTGCTTCCAACTCCTACTTTCAGGACTGCTCCCCTTCCCTCCAAATTCTTGAGTCAGCTTTTTTTCCTCTTCCTTAGCACTTTGACGTGTCACTCCAAAATTCATTGGTTTTCACAATCACCTTTTCCAACATGAAAGTCCAATCTGCCTTGTCTGATGGACTCTGCAGGCCATAGCCCTGCACTGACACCATTGATCTCTCTTGAAATCCAAAGAATAGGTCAAAACAAGATAGGTGGAAACCCAGCTAAAAGCTCAAAATATGACAGTTAATTAACGGCTCAAAATTGCACCAACAGCCAGTCACAAATGGCATTCCTCAGTGGCTGATATGGGGTCCAATACTATTCAACACATTTTTCAGTGATCTGGATAATGGAACTGAATGCCCACACCAAGTTTGTGGATGATGCCAAACCAGGAAAGGAGATATGCTGGAAGGAGATGAGCCACCACACAGAGAGACCTAAACAGGCTGGAAGACTGAGCCAACAAGATCGCTGTTTAATATGAGGTTAAAACAATAAACGTTTGAGTTTAATGAAGACAAATGTAAAGTCCTGCAGCTGGGATGGAATAATCCCAAGAAGCAGTACAGGCTGGGGACTGCCTGGCTGGGGAGCAGCTCTGCTGAAAAGGCCCAGGGGGTCTGGGCAGACAGCAAGCTGAGCATGGGCCAGCAGCCTGACCTGGCAGCAAGGACAGCAGACTGCATCCTGGGCTGCATCAGCAACAGCACAGCCAGCACACCAAGAGATGTGATTATTCCTCTGTATTTGGCACTTGTCAGACCACACCTGGACTACCCATCCAGTTTTGCTTTTTCTCTGCTCAAGAGGGACATAGAAAAATCAGAGGCAGCCTGGTGGATGATAATGACCAGTGATTAGAGCGCTGCAGAACTTGACGCGGAAGGACAGGTTGAAGAAGTTGTTTTTCAGCCAAAAGAAGGCCCACAGGGAATCTAACCACAGTCTTCTAACACACAAAAGGTAGTTCTAGAGAGGTAGACAGAGGTACAGAGAAGTATTGTCTTCACAGGGATGCACAGCAACAGGACAAGAGGCAACAGGCACAAATCACTACAGGAGAAATGCCATCTAAATATAAGGGAAAAAAATATTCACTCTGAGAACAATTTAGCATTAGAAATGGCTGCTCAGAGAAGTGTTGGAACCTCCTTCATAGGAATACTGCAGATTTGGCTTGACAGGGCCCTGCCTGGATAACCAAACCTAAGGCCCCCCTTTCAAGAGAGGGACAGACGATGTCGAGCAGTCCCTTTCAGTCTCAGCTTGTCTGTGATTCTGTAACTGTGGGGGAAGAGGCACATGTCAAATTCTGGATGTCTCGTCTCAAGAGGCTTAGAAGCATTAAGAACAAGGCAGGCAGGTGATGAGATAGATATAGGACAGATTCAGTAGACGAAAGTAGATGAAAGCAGATGAGAAAGTACACGTGAAGGGCAACGATCTCTGCAGGCTCTCCTCCCTGATGAAATCAGAGCTGAACTCTGAAAGGAATGGATGAAAAATGGGTGAACTGTTTTTCACCTTAGCACAGTAACCAGGAAATTCAGCCATGGAGCAAGACACTGCAAGGGTAGATGTTGCACAAGTGATGGTTCCTACCTGAAAGAATTTGTCCACATATAACACAGTATAAGCCAGGAGGTAAAGGAGACTTACAGACTGTCTGGAGAATGCTAAAGACTAATATAGTACTAGTCAACATGACAGCACTGGTTGGGAACCAGTTCCTGGAAATGGCAGCTAAACAGTTGAGGGCTGGGATGTGAAGCCTTCAGCCAGTAGCATGTACCACTGGATGCAAACTGAAGCCATCACACTCTTAGGAAGCTGTTGAGCTAAGCTGCCAACAGCATTTCAGCTCTCACTGTGCTGCTGAAAACTTTCTGGAGCTTGTGGTGATGAAGGCCTGAAGCTTCATCTCTGGTGGCCCTAAGACATCCCTACCATCTTATGGACACCAGAGTCTTCTTGTGGATAGGGTAATACATGGCTGTGGGTTACTCTGGCCATTTACTGAGATTTCTAGAGCAGCAAGGGGAATGGGGGGGGTGGCGTGTCCTACCTGAGAAATGTACAGAGGCAATCAAATTGCAAGAAATGTTATTCTTTAGGCATTATTTGGTACACTTTTATTGATGGAGTTATGTCTGATTCATGCTCTCTTTCTTTTTTTTTTTTTTTTTTTGGTCTTCTTTTCATTCCTGAAAGCTCTGAGATCTGTCCAAGCATCAGCAGAAAAGTCTTCCAGCTGCAACACACGAAAAAGGGAGATTGCATTAACGTTGCACAGTGATACCTCAGCACACGCCACAGGCTCGACGCTGTTCTTTCCTCCTCACTACAGTCCTTCAAAGGATAATTTCAACAAGTAAACTAAGCCTACAAATACATTGGTGATATCAAGAGATTTCAGACTGCTGATCAACACAGGGAGTGCAAAGTGTAGGGGACAGTCAACAAGGTGTGGGCACATTCCATACCCCATTTTCCTGAACAGAGTTTTACTTGTGCCGCTAAAGAGAACTGATGTCTCTCAAAGAGGAGATGCAGGACCCGCCTTCACATGTGCTGAAGAACTTCTGCAAGTGTTGGCACCATTAGTGCAAGTCAGTGTTAAGTCCAAGCAGATTGCTCTTGTCTGTCTCATTGCTTTGATACGGGTCGTCTGAAATCATCATGTGACATCCACCAACACTGAACATCACAAACTGATCACCCTGAGGTATTTCCAAAAGCCTGAGGTTTCAGGAAACACACCCCTTAAGATACCGTGCAATGTCCCTTGCTTGTAAGTGAACCACCAAGCATAACTTACTGCACACATGGCCTCAGAATAATCTGTGGGCTGTGTGAAGCAAAATCCTGCGCTTTAAGAAAAATCCTTACTTTACCTTGCAATACCCACATAGACTAACCGGCTGGCTGGAAGAAAACATTTTCAGGACATTCAACTTCGTAAAACTGTTATAATGAATTCTGAGGTTTGTGCATGATCTGAATCATGCTTTTAACAGCTCCTTCTGAAAAACTCAACAGAATAAAGATTATTTGCCATTATATAGGCATATAAGAAGATCAGCAAGCCTAGTTACTGCAATCCATTTAAAACTTTTACTCCAAATACCGCTTTTGTTTGTTTTCATAACATTTCTGAGAAACAGGGAAGTGAATCACAAAGCATTTAAGCGACTTGCTTAAGTGAAATTATGGAAAAGAGAGACTTGAACCCTCTTGAGTCCTATGTTACCCATCCTATGGACTACCCTACCTTAGCCTCTAAATTATACATGATGCTAACTCTAGCCCATAGCAAGAGTCAGTCCTTACTCTGGAAAGCAGATCTGTAAAATTAATGTCTTTCTATGAATATTAAGAGTCATAATACTTTTCCTTCTTCCTGAAGTAGATATTTATTCTTTTTTCTACCCCTTCTAAGTACTGCAAAGCCATGTCCATTAAGAAAGAACAAGTAAGACTCTGCTCTGCATCATGTATTGATTATCTTTTACTGTTCTGCATCATGAACTAATTGTTTTCTGTTCTGCATCATGTATCAATATGTTTCAAATCTAACGCCATAATCCTGTCTCTCCAAACAGCCTCTGGAAGACAGGGAATGAAACAGATTAACTGAAAACAGAATCTGAAGAACGTGTGCTTGCATAAATACAACGCAAGACACGGTTTGGCTGGTGGAAAGTTACGGTGACAATGAAGAAGTCAAGGAGAATGCAGCTTGGATTTCAAGATGATCAGAAGCCTGCAGAGCTGGCAAGTGGACAAATATGTCTTGTAAACTCAACAAAATTCCATAAAAGCTGCTATTACATAGACATGAAACTATATCACACCATATTTTCTGTACTGTTGTTCAGAGTATGACTTCAGTAGTGTAGAAGGCCTTTCAACATGTATTTTGTACTCCTTTATTTCTGGTAAAGAAACAGAGAAAGAAGGAAGAAAAATTCTGATTGCACACGTAAATTTGTCCTTTCAGTGCTAGGGGATAAAGTCACACTTTCACAGCTGCAGGTTTTGGGCCAGAAGATTTTTTTTCTGCATGGCTGAGCTTTTAGAACAGCAGCACATCTGAAACCGAGTGCAGATGGATAGTAAGAGTGGGCAGAGGTAGCAACTGCATTTAAATGGTTTATGTGTTGTCTTCCTACTGGCATAACAGCAGACCCATGAGAAAGTCATAAAAATAAACCAGAATGTTTAAGAAAGTTATAAAAATAATAGGAGAAAGCACAAGCATTATCCCCAACTCCATATTGACCCTGAGGCCAGCTTCTCCATTAGGGACACTTCTGTTTTATGTCAGTGAGGGCAGGGGAGGGATGGAAGAAATAAACATTTATTCACATTAACATACAAAGTATGCTGATGATGTTTATAACCTTTTTTCTTTATACTCAATGGTAGGAAGTGGTAGGAAACCAGAATACACACTCTTCAGCTTACGGTAACTGCAAGCAGAATATAGATTGCCATCAACATGAAGTTAGGGGCTTAGCCACAGGGTCTTATGGCAGATGCTTAGACCAAGAGACATTTTGAATACTTCACAAACATTCTCGGAGACATGGACTTCCCAGCTCTCATCCCAAGAGTAAAGACTTGCTGTTTTCACAAGCGAATAAAATCATGGTATTTTTTTATAAAGATAGTACAGCAATATGGTACATTATGTGGTGGATTTCTTCTGCGAGTAACCACAAATTGCTACACACTGCAAGTAACCACAAATTGTAAGTACTGCTGCAAGTACTTACAGTACCAGTAGTTCCTTAGACTAAAGAACCCTGAAATATCTGGGCATATAGGCTCAAAAGTTATCTATCTTTTGAGAGGAAGGAGAAGTAATCATTGGACTCACACTATAGACACTTAATGTTTTCTCATACTTTAATCAAAGCCCAATTAGTCACAAGACAAATTTAAACAGACTTCAGCAATAAAATGGTTGTCTCAGGCTTGTCTTACGCAACCAAAGGGCAAAAGAATAATGTTTTTTTTAATGGAAAACATTTTTGAGTTAACATTTACAAAGTTAACTGCCAAATCACACCCTTTGCAAAAGAAAAACATTTTAATTGGCTTTCAAATTTTTCCTGATGAGGATGACTTGTTATCTTTTCCATCCATGCACCTAAAACCATCCTCTGACTGAGAGGAGTTCTTCAGGTACTATGTTAGCGCTGTTGTCATTATTCTCAGTGTAGTATCTGGACGATTGCGGTAGCTCTATAAAATGTTTTCCTGATGGCACACAAATCTTGTCAGCCAATGTACTTAATTCCGCTCTTAGCTGGTGTGCTCTCAAGATAAATAACTAGCAAATTATACATGTGACTTCATTTAATAGTCTTGGTAAACTATTTATTATGTCTGTGGCTATATGCTGCTCTTGCTTTGTCTCCCACCCTTCACTTTGCACAATTTAGTGATTAATGGATAAAAAAGACAAAACCTCCACCAGTTTGAACAAACAGTTCTGGGGACTTGATACAGCAGGGCACGATTCCAAATTTGAGGAGGCGCCAGTAAACTAATGAAGAATGTTACTGATCTGCTCTAGCCATGTGGAATCGGGATCTCATCTTGTGCAAACTACTCAGGGTCAAACACAGTCAACATTCAGCTTACGAGTCCTTAGGATGCTCCTGAGTGTTGATGATTCACCAAGTCTGACCCAGTCTCTCAGCTTGCTCCTAGGAAGCACCACTCCAGTAAGTGGGATACTGAAGTCACAGGTTTTTGAGTCCTTAAGACCAGTAAAAATTCCTGGTCTTTTTTTTTTTGTGAGACAAGCTCTGTTAGCATCTGCTGGGCTGAACACATTCCAGCTCTGAATAATTTATGCCCACTTAAATGACCTACAAAAAATTAAGTATATATGGTTTTATTCTTTGCTTCCAGCACTGGGGCTGGATGCAGGAGCTCCAGACAGCTGAGAGGCACAGAGACAGACCTACCAACACAGGTACTAAACAGTGTTTTTTGAATGAAAGCAAGACATCTCTCCTGCAGACTAGGTAGGGACAACCAAGTCTTAGTGGGTTTGCAAAGGTTAGGGATGCCAATTTCTGCAGCCAAACAGTACATCCATAAATGATAGTCAACTGGGACTCTACCATCTGGAAAAGAGATGTCTGAAAGTGAATATGATAGAGGTCTGCAAAACCATGGTATGATGTGGAGGGGTTGCCTCCTTTTCCAGTATAAGAACTATAGGGCATTAAATGAACCTCACAGGATCCAAGTTCTGAGCAAACCAATGGATATGTTTTATCACACTCCACTCTAGATCTGTTTCCCGCAGGATGCAGGTGCTGTGAATGCTAAAATTTTACATGAATCAATGGGCAGCTACAGCAAATGCACAAGTTAAGGCTTTTCTTAATTATCTAGAAACCTAATCCAATTCAGAAAGCTGGAGGCTGGGAAAATAGTAAGTAGAAGTACCACATATGTGAGCTCTATTCCCATACTCATCTCCAGTCTTAGGCTCTGTCAGAGGCAGTAAAACTGAGAAAACTTCATCTTTGGCTTGACAGCATTGCTACTGCCATGACTACCACTTCTCTTCTAGAGAAATAAAACACCCTTCTGCAGCTTATGGTGCAAACCAGCTCTGTTGGGTTGCAGCATCTGGCACAGGTGAGCACAAAGTTCAAATTCCTTTCTGCTGCCCTACTATGGTGACCGGAATTTAATAAAACTCCACAAAATCAGAAGCAGATAGTGAGGAATAGTACTAAAATGTTTAATATTATTATTCACAATGAATCATCAGACACCTGTAAGAGACATTTTCACAAGAACAATGTGACACATTTCAACCACCTGCTGATCCCCACATGTAATGTCTTCTGGTTTTTATTAGATAGGACACTCTGACAAGTTTTCTCACCCATTTGGTAGCAAATTTAACTGAATAACTAAACAATTACGCTTCCATTTATTTGCAGCTTGAGGCCTTCAGCAAGACCTGCCACATCACTCTTTACACATCATCAGTAGGTCAGTGAAGGCGCGTTTTCCAAGCGCAGTGCTGGGCACCTCTGTTCTGTGACAGCTGCTATCTGCAGCTGCCAAGGGAGTATTCAGAATGGTAGCATTTGCCTAAAAATGTGCAGTTTGAATGAAATGGAAAAGGGGCTGTGAAAAGATATTTAAAATTAACATTGGCAATGGTGTCTGGAAAGAGTAATCAAAATTTATAGATGCCTTTTATTTAATATGAAACTGAAACCTCACCAAATCAAAATCATCATCATAAGTTATTTTTTAAAGAAAAGATACTGTGGTAAGCTTAATTTACTAGGGCCCCAGTTCAGTAAAAAACGGTTTTGCATGTGGGTAGTATGTGTTTGCTGAATTCAATCCTCGGTACAGCACAAAGAAAAGCTACTGAGTCGGGATGGGCAATAAGCTCTCTCTTCAGCAGGAGTCATTGTAATAAACTGCAGGCAAAGTCTAAGGCACTATGATCTCTGTAGGATACCATCAAATGGTTTGCATTCAGTCTATGTCAGATGAACACTTCATTTGCAAAAATAAAGACTCTTCCTTTGTACACATAAGACAAATACTGAACTGCTTTGCAGTTTTTCATGCACTGTGAATGAGATGTGGACCAGAATACTTGTAGAACTGAATCGTAATTCAGAGGCATTGAGGCTGGCCAGAAAATCTTATCACTGGCACTTCCTAAATCGGGAGCTTAATTTTGCAACTTCATGTCTTAGGACTTTTATAAATTAACAGGAAACACTTCAGGGAGTTTATTTAATTGATTTGGACTTTTTGTCTTTTTCTTAAGAAATATGACATGTAAGCTGCTTTCTTGTATCTCTACACAAATTCCTGCCTGTGCAGCTACTGCTGAAGTCTAGACCCACCTAGATATACCGTGGTTTCAAATTCGTTGCTTCACTGATCAACCATGAAACCATCCATGCCTCTTTGCACCGAACCTTGCATTATGGCACTGGGCCTGGGGAGCTCCAGCACCCTCACAGGGCAACTACACAATTTCTGGCATCTCTGGTGCATGTTCAGTATGTCCTACGGGGTCTGTCGATCCCTGTACATCCCTACTGCACTTTGTCTTTGGTTATGAAGTGGCCCGCCTCACCTCACCACAGCAAACAGGCAGCTCTGCTGTCACAGCGTTGCAGAGAATGGAGTGCAACGCGCAGGTAGAAGAGCGGCATCCCAACAAGGAGAAGAGCAGGCAGTTCTCCAAAGACAGGACAATGAATAACTGAAAAACACAAATGCACATACAGTCTCTCCCAGGAGATACAGCTGAAAAAAGAGCAAGCAAAGGCCGTTTAGAGGAGTTTGAATGCATGGAGGTGAAGCATTTTATGTTGGAAAATCCCAGTCTGTGTAATTTATGTTGTGACTTGATGATCTGCTGTTCATGGGTTGTCATTCCCTTGTTTTGTTGGGATGACAAAAGCAAAGGAGGACAAAGTTTAAAGCAAGTAGAAGGGGAACAGAAGTATTTGGGGGAAAACCAGAAGAAAGGGTAGGCCAGTCCAAAGAACAGGGTGTGTATTTGGGACTGCAGACATCAGCAAGCAAAGCAGCACAGGAGGAGCAAATCAGCAGATCAGAACTATTGGTGCTGAGGCCCTCATTAGTGTGGAATTAATGACTTAAAAGGACTATGAGAGAGCTGAGCTTTATTAACTAGGAGACTCATTTCCCAAGCAGCATGGTCTAGAGTCGAGTCTCTCCATAACACCCCTTGTAGGGGAATTAAATTCAAACTCCTTGAAGCAGAGAGGTGGGGCGAGGCTACATGTGCGCTGGTTATCAGCTGCCTGAATGAAGGGGAGATGGCCCCAGTGCTGCCATCAAGCCCACCTCCACAAGCTCTGCCAGCCAGCTCCTTTGTTTCCTTGGTTCCTGTTAGAAGTGGTCCAAGCAGGAACACGTTGCTCCAATTCTGTCGAACTTTCCACAAAACACTTTCAGAGATTTTTCAGGTTGGAAAACAAATCAAAGAACTTCATATTCAGTGCAAGCCGAACGATGTTTGCTTCTGACTCTTTGGTTTGCCTTGCTGAACTGTTCACTGAGGTATAATCCCTCTAATATGGTACGAAACTCTTAGAATGCGGCCAGCTCTCTTTGTTGTATGGTGACCCAGTACCTAGTCATGGAGGCAAGTTCATACTCCACCTGAAACAAAAAGCATCAGTTGTTCCTCTCTGCTTGCTTCAGAAGACTGTAATTTGCCTCCTGCGCATCTGCATGGAGATAGATGTCGTTCAGCTTTTATCCAGGTCTGAAGGGAACCTTTTCCCTTAGCAAAAACTCAGATCAGCTGTATTTAGAAATATGTGGATGAATCACTCTAAGGACTGTATAAACAAAAGCATTCTTCTTGTAGATTTGAGGCAGGACAACTTGGTAACATATTTTTGAAGGAATTTAAATCTTCCGTTATTTCTGGAATTCTTACAGCACTGCCAATTAAATTCGCAATTCAATAAGTAGTGAACTGCGTCCATTAATTAAAGGCTACAGGTCACTCACTTTGTATCTGCAGTCTAAAGAGTTGCACAAGAAACATTTGCTTTGGATGTCTTTTTAAAGTTTTTTTTCCAAGATAAGCGATCAACTGTTAATAAATCTGAACAGCATTTTTAAACAAAATGTAAGACAAGAAAATAAACTGTTTTTTAAAAAATAATGAAGGCCTGATCATAGAGAGGAAAGTCCCTACTTTAACTAAATGCAATAATTAAAATAACAAGTAGAAATCCTAGCAATAGAGCAAAGAGGAAAAACATTATTTCACCATTCCCTTTGGAGCAGGCAAGATAAGACAGCGCTACCTCCATTTTGCAGATGAGAACTAAAATATGCAAGGCAGCTGCATGCATTTTCAAAATTCAGAGCCGTCAGAGTCAGGGTGAACGCCCAGAATTGCCTGCACCCTCGTCACGAGCTAAGCTCGCCTGACTGTGCTAGTATTTAAGACTCAGGGCACTGACAGAAACCCCCGGGGAAAGAGGCCCTCGCTGTAACTAGAGGCAGGCACTCGCACCTGCGCTGCTGCCCACCGGTAGTCGAATCCTCAGCGTGTCCTGGCACAGCACTGACTGCTTATTCAGCCAACGTGGCATCTTCCAAAACCACCGCGTAGGATCAAAGGCACAAGGGGAAGATGCGGGTGTAAGCACGCGACCCCCCAAGAACTAGAGTAACGCTATCAAATTCTTTCCCAGTAAACAACTGGGAGGTATCAGAAGTTATAGCTGCTATTAAATACCTTTTTAATTATTATTTTCATATCTAGTTTATATCTTATATTTATGCTATATTATATAATACAGTATATAAATATATATAATGTTTATACTATACTATGAATATTTAAATATTGAATAAATACTGATTTGGGACCAAGAAATATGCATCAAACCTAACCAAACATCAAATCTAACTATCTGTACAGTAATCATGTATTTCATGTGATGTCAAAGACTGTGAAGGATGCTGGGTTTGTTCTCCCATGAAAGTTACTGCTAACTGATTAGATTACATATCAATGTTTGCCTGGCCGCAGCCCCAGTATCTCTGCTGTTTTTGTTTGAAAGACCAAAATACCATTAGATTATCAGCCCTGCAGCTGTATAGTGGACACCTGAAGATCACAGATTATATTTCCCAAATGGCCCCTGAAAAGCAGGTACACTTTTGAGTGCCTGCCTACACAAAGACACGGTGCGGCCGCGCTGGGTTCCTCTGCCCGCCACCCTGCCCCTCACCTCAGCCAGACCCTGAGGTCTCACAACGGGCACAAGAGCACAGCCTGCAAGCCTGAGGTTCACCCCCCATAGCAAAGGAACAACAGGAACCTGCTGGGGCAAAGCCCGTGGGCTCTCTCCTGGAAGGACGCCACCCAGGAGGGCACAGGGCAGCCTCCAGGCAGGTGCCCGCAGCCCACACCAAGTCCCACGGTGCTAGGGCTAGGCTCTTCCTCATGGGCTAGAGGTCACCACAGCTCAGAAGTCGCCTTAAGACAGACATTTGAAGAGGAAGAAGGGGGTCACCCTCAGGCCTCCCTTTTCAAGCAGAGACTGTAACAGTGAAGCTGTCTCCCTAACAGAGCAAAGCCTTCGCTCTCTCCCGACACCCCTGGTGTCTGCACATCCGTTACCGCATGATTCGGCAGGCTTTATCGCATTTAGTTCAATGCGTGCATGTGTTACAGATTTTTATTTATAACTACAACTCTGGTTTTAAAAAACTGAAACATAATCTACCAAAAAGTAGATGTTTTTAAGTTATCCATTCTGTTTTAACACCACATTTTTAAGACAAAGAAAACGACTTCATTTATTTTGAAATTAGATTATTACTTTAGCTTCCTTTAAATTCTTGGGGTTTTCTTCTGAGTTTAATGAGTTTAGCAGTGCTTTTACAGAGCAAGTGTTTAACATGTGTTGACCATACAACCAGCAGGGTAAGTTCCACTGAAGAAAATTATTTAAGGTCCCATAAATCAGAAGAGAATTTACAACATTCTTCTCTAATTGCTGAGAATAGTTTGAATGCAAGAGGAGAACAAAAATATATTAAACTAAAAAGCATATTTTAGTATATTGCAAACAAAAATCTACTGTATTATTGTAGTCAAATCAATTCACTAATTCACTCTCTGTCCAATATCATGGGGGTCCTAAATTCAAGTGTTATATCTGATAGTTACATGATGCTTTCTGCAAGCTGATTGAGCCAATTGTTTGGGTAAAAAGGAATAGGAAAATAAGGAAGGGCCTCTCACAGCACTCTTGCATAACCTTTAATGTCCAGGACAAAAATAAAATTACCAGACTTCTTACAGGCTGTCAGAAACTCTTTCCTCTAAGAATGTATGTGAAAGAGGTACGTAGGAGAAGACTGCTGGGATTTCAAGAGATTTATGAAGAATGCTTCTTGTAATGCCAAGATAAACTACAAAATAAATGCATACAGGAGAATCAAAAATCTGCTGAAGCAGCACAGCATAACTGGAATACGTACAACCACGCATCTTAAAATAATTGTTGTTGTTGCATTAGCACCTGAAAGCTTAACCAGAATTTAAACCGTAAACTCCAGATAAGCCTGTTTGCAATATGAGCAAAACACATCTGTGGCTTCAGGCTAGGAACGGGGTGGAGAAATAATCTCCATGTGCTTGCAGGTGTTAAAAATCAAAATAACATTCAATGTCCAACACTTTTGTTTGGAAATCCATCTTAAGCCAAAGTTTTACATTTTTTACAGGTTAATTTATTAATGATTTTGCAGTCACTTGCTGCACGCCACATGCAGTGTTCTGTGAAATAAACTAACTAATTACAAAGTCCTGAACTAGACTCATACTCATGTTCAGTACAAAATAAACTTCCTCCTGTTCTGTTCACTTTAAAGCAAGACTTGGAAAATAAAGACGGGATACAGCAAACCTGGATTTCTGCAAGACATCAGAGGACTTTCAAGTGCTTCCAGATGTGAAGGCTTAAAGCTTGCCCAGTTTTTGAGATAACTTAATTATGCCACCAATGTCCTCAGAGGTCACCCTGCACACTGCAAAAACACTGCCCAATGGAACATGGCTGGCAGGTTGTATTCAAAAGTTGAAGATGAGGGCAAAGGGGGTATCGGAGATCAGTATCCAGCTGTGACGTAAATGTGTGTGGAGCTTACACAACGCCTGCCTTCTCCTGACTCTTGTCTGCCTCTGACCGGTGCTATTAGTTACATCTCTTCATAAAAAGCATTGCACTTGGTTTGAAAAGGCTCAAGAATCTTCCTTCAAGCCCTCTGTCTGGCGCTCCCTCCCCTCCCTCATACTGAAGCTGCAGGCTCAAAGTGCCAGAACTACACTCATCACCCAGATACCAAGATGATGAAAAGTAATTTCCAAAACCAGGAGGGGGATGCTGGAAGCACAAGCAAAACCAATCAGCTGCAACATGGCAAAGATAAAAGTCTGAGTGACGTGGCACTAGAGAATGCAGGCATCATGAGGTAGCTGCCCCAAAACCTCTGTATCAGACAGGGCTGAGAGCAGCAAGCCGATCAGGAAAAGGAAAATGCCTTGTGACTTGGCAACTGCACTTCATAACATTTATGCTCTAAACTGTCTACTCCTTTGCCAAAAATCCATCTAAGAAAAAAACCACGCTATTTTCCCTTCGTGACGATCTGTCCTCTGACAGATAACTGTTGTGGGGAGAGACATGGCTGGTGGAATGTCAGAACCATTTAAGGAGTGAATTGTGCACAGAATACGCATGGGAAAAAGCAAATGGAAACTGTGCTGTGAGCATGGGGTGCACTGGTCTCTACCCGCCCTGTGTCTCAAGCAGCAGAGGCCAGTGCCCTGTTCACGTTGCAGCAAATCATCTGCATAAACGCAAGCTACCTCGAGCACTAGAAGATGTCAGTGTCGTGGCTATACCGGTAACAAGTGAGGTTGCCTTTTAGGAGAAGGAATGATACTCCAGGTGAATTTATCATTTCACCTGTCATATTTTCTCTGTTCAAATGTTCTGCCAGACAAAGTGCCTGAGCATGTCTGGTGGCACTGTTTGAGGACGGGTAGCTATTAAAGGGGTATCACCCGTATATTGTGCAGAAGAACAAGGTAGTTCATTTAGGGGAATACCTGCCGAATCTGGAATTCTGTGCCTTGCAATGCACCAGTCTTTGCTTCAGTTAAGAAACAACTGACTAGACATGATCATGTAATTCTAAATTTCCTTTTTTCTTCTTTTTATTTAAAAATTTGTATGGAAACTTGTTGGCACAGCTTTTCAGTCTGTAATGCATACCATCGCTAATGAGCACAACTGCAGTGGGCTGTAAATAAAGAATCACATTTAGAACATAAATGCAAACAGACTCACTATTCCTTCCTCCCTCAAAACCACCAAGTACGACTGGACCCCAAAGCCACTGTCATTTCCACTGATTCATCTGCAGGTGGCTTTGTGTGGATGGCAATAAAGCCAACAGCACTGGACAGGGATGAAAGCGTGCATATTAAAAGAAGTGGATGCTCTCAGCTCCTCGCAAACCAGGGTGTGTTTGGCTGGCAATTTTTTCTCCCAAGGCATATTAAAATCTCAGGTTTTTTGAAAGCCTCTTTCTTATGTTTAACTGCCATGTCAGTGGCCTCCCTCTTAGCTGTGGCAATGGAGCCATACCTTTTCCAGCACTGCAGGGTTTTTTTATGATCCCAAAAAGACATTTTTGTTGCCACACCAAATTGACAATGGAGGTCGTACTTTGTTTAACTTTCTTGCAGCTTACAGGAAATAGAATTGTCTTACTGCAAAAATATTTCCACAGTAATGCTATGCGTTTCAACGCTTTTGCTTGTTACAGCTCCCAGGCAGTGTTTGAAGTGAACATCACATGGAGAACTGAATTGTAATACATCACTATCAACAAAGAGAATAGATAACATGGATTCTTGTGTAACCTAGTTATAGGAGACACAAAACTACAAATAAAAGGATAGAGAACATGCTTTAGACCGAGAAACTCCGGACAGAAAATTGGGTGGATCAGTACTGAGGAGCTAAAATGCTGAATGCTGTTTAAACAAATTGTTTTGAATATCCAAATACAGAATCTTATTTAATATAGATTAGCTGGATTTTCAGTATTTAAAATAACATACTGTTGCAAACGTAGGACTTAAAGCAGTACCTGAAACCATGCTCTCCTATTTTTCCTGTTAATTGAAAGAGCAATAGTCTCAGGTGTGAAAAAGTAATAGTTTTAACAAGCTATAAGCTGATACTTTTGTGTGCTTAATTACATGGCTTCCAGCACAATGCTTTGACAACACAGCTGGCAGTATTTCCTAAAACTATATCATTGAAGAAAATCTGATTATTTCCTGTTTGCTAGCAAAGGATGGTTTGGCTCAAAGTTGCTTAAGAAATGCTTAGTTTCATCTTGCAACTATAATTTAAAAATCAGTATCGATTACTTTTCAAATGTAACTGATATTGGATTTGTCATTGGTAATGACTTGCATATTCCACATCAGAACATTTCATAGCATTTACCTTATGGGCTAAGCTTTTCAGTATATATTCTCACAGGTTTGGGGTGGTTTTTTTACTTTATTCCTAAGTAGGGTGAAAATTCAGTTGCTCTACAACTGTAAGAAGGTAAGTAAAATTTTCTCCATTATTAAAATATTATTTCATGTAAAAGTATGGGTTTGATATTTTCTTCCAGTGTCTGCTCTCATTATATGACAGTTATGCAGTGGGAGCACATAGGAAGCTGAAAATGGGACAAGCTTAAGTGAATTTAGAGAGCAAGCACATCTCCCAAACTATGCGTTGATCCGTGATCTGAAGCGAATTCAGTTCCCTGCTCTGGCACTGACACCTTCAGCAACCTGAGCTAAAGCTGTTCATCTCTTTGGGCTGCATTTCCCTATCAGCCTAATTGGGCAGTGGCCCTTCCCTGCCTTATCAGCACATGGATAACTCCTACACACAGGGACTGGGAGAGGTCAAGTACTGTATAACGAAGACTGTGCAAGTGCTTAAGGAAATGGAAGTACTTTGTATGCTTAGAATTACTGTTCCAAGTTCCCCAGCATAAAAAGGAAGGATGCCTTGAATATTTTACCCTGCAGTAACCCTGAGGATAGTTTTTTTTCATGGGCCAGAAAAGATCTCCTTTTCAAATGAAATAGCATCAATACAAAAAGCCAAGTTAGTATTTTTCAATTAATTGTAGGTAGTTACATTTATTACTTAAAATTAAATCCCTCAGAAAATCATAAAGAAAAGGATTATAGAAGTGTATTAATGATTTCTCACTATGTTTAGATATGATTCCATTACTGAAATCAAATTTTAAGATTATATTAATTTTGAGTGGTCAAACTGTGGCACTTTCAAGAGTATTTATCAGACACTTCCCAAAAATATTCTGTATTTAAACTCTCTCTAGTTGATAATATGTGGAAACTGCGACAGCAAAATTGCTGATTATTTTTTGAAATCTTGACTTCAAAACATCAGTTTCTTTTTTCCTTCTAAAATACCATTAACAAGTTCTTATGTGTTAATTAACTAAAGCAACATTTGGGGCTGCTTTAAGCATGTATTCTTTTGATTTTTCTTGCTACTAATATTGTAATTAATCAAGAGATACAACTGTAGAAGATATGCAGGATACTTTGATCTCAGCTGTAACAGGCAGCTGAGGTGAGACAAGATTATTTTTGATCAAATAAGGGACCTTGAAATAGATTCTGTGATGGTGCTACTCAAATGGGAAAGAGAATCACTTTTAAAAGTGTAACTTAGCACAAGCTATGATTATTTTTATGGCTTTAAGTATATGTAGCTTTAAATTTCAGGAAAAAATAGGCTAAGAATTTCTTCTTCAGTAACTGTTAGTTTTGCAAGGTCTGTAAGACTGGCTTTGAAGTTGCAAGACAAGAAAGCTGTATTACTTCATTTTTACTCAGTCAGAGACAAAAACGAAAACAAGCAAGGCAAGTGGAAATACAGGCAGTCACAGTCACATGCAGCCTGGGTAAGAGACTGAAGGTCTACCACAGATTGCCAGCCTACATTCAGCGCTGCTGCGTACATGATGCAAGTCCCTGGTACAACACTGCTCCAGCTGCAGCCGCCACCAGCCCAGAGTCTCGGATTTCAGTACACATGATAAAATTTACCTACTGCCTATCTCCTTGCATCCAGGTTTTTTCCAAACTGCTTTGATGCACCTGTGCTGCTAATTGTGTGACTCTCTTTGGTGGCCCGTATTCAAGGGTCTAACTTTACAACAGAACAAGATAACAAGCCAAAATAGGATCACATTGTTAACGTAATCTCACTAGCACTTATACAACAAGAGATTTAGGAGACTTTTTTTCAAGATTGTTAAAACATGGTAGGTAGATTTTATTAATTTTTTTTAAACACATTTAATAGGAAAGGTTAGCTTCACTGTGCAGGTAGACATGGGTGTGAGTTAAAAATTTGTGTAAATAATCTTTTAACTAAACTGTTCCTAATTAATTGTATGCAAATAAGCACCTTGGGCCAAAACCAAAATGTAGCTGACAAAGTTTTTATAGGCAATCTGTATTGACCATAAACCAGTCAGGTTTCCATTCTTACTGACCACCTGCTGTTCCACCTCATTACAGATACCCCTAAAAATGAGTCTGCATTTATCCAGGTAGGTGAATAGAAATGTAGTCACCCAAACTGACACACCTGAGTCATAATAATCAGGATCCTTTCACTACCTGCTAAGCCCATAAAACTGCATTTACTACTATTTTCTAACTTACTGTTACATGATTAGAAGGATGAGTTTTCATTTTAGCTTGAGTTTTATATTTATCAAAACCATACCAAAACCTTCTAGCAGACTGAAGCTTAACAAAAAGGCACTGTACTTTTTTCACACAGGGAGGCATCGTGAACTATAAAAATCTGTAAAAGTGACTCCTTTAGAGAATAATGATAGTAGCATTGGTATACTGATACTAAGATGTGAGTAATGTGCAGGCATTTCCAGTGTATAGTTATAATTAAATATATATATAGTTATAATTGAAGTACTGGAGGCACCTTCCTCCAGAAAATAACATCTGTAAGTTGTTTTAGATCTTGGAGGGATGAATTGTATTCATCTATTAATGTCTAAAGAAAATGTTAATTTATTTTTTTTTAATGTTCTGGCTAACTTAACATGTGTTACTTATCTGTTTCTCTTTCACGAGCGTCATTCTCTGAGTGCCAAGATCCATGTCCCAGTCACTGGAATCAAAAACCTTCAACAACTGTTCAGCTGCAAGCTCTTTTCCACAATTGCATGCTTTATTTTACCTAGGGACATAAAAGGGCTTGGAAAGTGCTGGCTTTCTTGTAGAACTGCAGCTATGCTCGGACACAAACATGCTCTCAGCTACCAGATGGTGTTAAAACGACTGAAAAATGGTTTAGATCTCCTCCATCACCATTAACTGAAAATACACAGCTCCTGCTCTTGAAGGCTGCAGGCGTAGATTTTCAAACAGCTGACACAGTGAAACAGTACATATTGCTTCATACTGGTCTATCTATGTTAATGGACACATAGAAAACCCATACGTAGTAGAAATTAGCTTTTCTAACCTAATGAAGAGATATTTTCTACACCATCAGAGTTTCAGACTTCCAGGGGTGTGGGACAAGCCAGCTGCTGTAGACAGAGGACTTGTGAAAGTGAGGAAAAGCAACGGGGCAAGTCCCTACATGACAAAGGTATTTTATTGTAGAATTTATGGGAGGGTTGAACTTTTGGGAGAGTCAAGGCAAAGTGTAAAAGCCAGTAGTGGTTGTGTTTTACAGGCAGATCTTATCAGACATTGTGTAGTGTTGAAGGAGAAGGGCTGAGCCAGTGGTTAAATCCCATGGAAAGATCTAGGTGAGGTTAAGACCTGAAATAAACTTTTGGAAGACTATTATCCAATAACTTGTTATCCCAGGCAATAGTGAGGAAATCCTACAAAACTTACCTCTCAGGTACAGAGGCCACAGGGGCTATGCCAACACTAGTACGCATGAAACATGTACAATACCGACCTTCATTTCCTTAATCCCAGACAAACTCCTCACACCATTCTTTATACACAAAACCACATGCAATCTTAGCAACAATAGGGTATATTTATACAATTTAGGAATCTTTGTCTGAAGATACCCAAGAGATCAAGCGAAACTTTGAGAAGTATAGTGTGCTCTATACACTTCAATTTAACCAAAACTGGCCTCGCTTGATTAAAAACAATTAGGTTGTGCAATCATTTGGCTCCATGGCTTTTGAAATACAGGATGCTGGGCTACATGAGGGGCAGGATGATTTTGAGTTCTAACTGGTGAAATCAAGGAACATTTTTTGCTGTTACAAGAGCACCTTCTACTGCCTGTGTAATGGCATTGTGTTAGGAATGCTAAATCTTAAAAGACAGATCCCTCTGAACCTTCAGTCTCATCAGTGTCTTCCTAAGAACTTTTAAAGCATGATCTCGTGTATAATATAGCAAAGGAAATTACGTACATTTCAGACTATTTGTATTTTTAGAAATAAAGATTCTTTGAGCTCCAATTCAAAATTCCATCTATTTCCATGCTTATACTCTCTGATCCATACAGATGCTTTCCCCACTTCGTAACAGGTTGTACATACATCGAACTTCTAGGGCCTGTTTCAGTTCATCAGGTATGACTGTTAGCACTATTTCCAGTTTTGCTGGAGTGGGGTATCACATAGCTCAGAGACCATCTATTAATAAACCAGTAATTTTAATTACAATATGTTTCCAATATTTAGGCATATTTAGTTTATGTTCTCAAGGAACAGCAGTGTCCTGCCAAGCCATGCGCTAAAGTAACTCTAAATGTTGTTCAGCAAAATACTACTAGAACCACCAGATACATTTAGCTATTACAGATTTAGCTGTCAGGGAATGCTGGAGCTTTTCCTTTTTTCCTTTTTTTTTTTTCTTTTTTTTTTGTCTCCATTTTTTTTCCTGTCCTGTATCCTCTTGATAAATCTGCCCCAAGTGATGCTGATTATCCTCACCTAAATACCTCTTTCAGGGGAAAAATACCCATTTGTGAGCTACATGTTAACTATTACATTAAGCAATTTAATTGCAATATGACACCAGAAAGAAGCTCTGACCTTAACAAACCTCATGGACGCTGAAAGGGATGACTCAGCAATTGAATGCAAAACAATAGGCTACAGAAATCATCCATTAAATCACTCAGTGGTGACAATCTTTTGTGCCTTGCAAAAGACTTATGTACATTGTTATTTCCAGCCTTTCCATGAGTTAGTTACCTACTTCTCCACTCATGTCAGGAATAATTGCCACAAAAAGCAGTGTACTGTAGGCAATTGTGCTAATGGTTAACATCAGTGTGTTCCCTCAATCACCAAATGGTTGCCATTAGGTAAAAGAGAGACTATCCACTTCAAAGTTGGCTCAAGTTTTCTGTTGTACCTCAAAACTCCAGTTTCATCCTGATGTATTTCCACCTCTGGTCTCGACACTTCCTCTGCAAGATCTCTCACGTACACACACACAAAGCCATTTTCCCCAGTTGCCCTGCATTCCCCTTGCAATCTGTTCCTGCAGTGTCCCCTCACCCATGCAGTGTGACATCTTCCCAGGGGAGGCTGGTTTCAGTCCCCAGGGACTTTAGGGGATGACTTGCTAAGGCTGCAGAGCCCCAGCTCCTTTCTGAAGGGGGCTGGAGAGAACTGCCAGCATCACTGAGCAGCAGCTGTAGGAAGATGAGTACGATGGCATTGGGAAGAAGGGCCCAGCATCCTGAAATGGTAGAAGACTTTATGGGCCACCTCTGAAAGACTGACTTCCACTTACAGGAAATAATACTTTTAAAGACACTGAATTCCAAATGTTCCTTAAAAAAAAAACCCAAACAAACAAACAAATAAGAAAACCCACAATCAATTTCAGATCCCCCTCTCTGCCAGTTTATATTTAGATAGCCTACTGTTATTTCTTTATTTATTTAAGAATAAATCTAAGGAATCTTGAAATATCTAATGCAGCACTCTGCTCCAAATGTTTCCTATTTCAGACACGCTATGCAAAAAGCAGCCTACACAAAAACTCATAGAACTCCAAAGCTAATATGCATGGCCACCAGCACACAAGTAACGAACAGAGATTTTTGTTCTCTTGGAAAACCAGCTTAGGACTGGCACTGCAGTACATCTATCTGATTCTGGTTTTTTTCTGTCATCCTTGAAGGTAAGGATTCCAGGCACTGTTCCATGAACATCCTCTCCAAGAACGTACACAAGCACTTGGAGTTTATTCTATTGTTCAATTAGGATGCAACAAGATAGCTTTGTGTATATACTGCTGTCAGCACTTTGCATAAAAGTGCTCCAGCGCATCTAAGCACTAAATGGGAAGACTAATGAAATAACTTTCAGAGATGAATATTCAGCAGAAATCTTAGGGCCTCGTTTTTGCATAATATTTTCCCTAATCAAAATTCAGCCCAGTTCCGCTTTTCTCTCTTTTCTAAGAGTCTGGATAATATCAAATGTTTGAAGTTAGGCTAATTCTGCTCTTGTGCGAGTGAATTCGTTTTGACATCATGCTAGACTTGGCACCAGTTTTGGGTACATACCACTGGGGGCAGGTGGAATTTCAATAACAGTTCTTGTCTCCTTGGTTGTGTTATAAAGCTAACCTGTGGAATCCAAGCAGATGAAGCAGAAGTGTGCTGAGGTAAACTGTATTTTACACAGACTGAACTTTTTAATTGTGGAGTATATATCCTACATCCTATAGACAACACCAGTTTTACCACTTTTTATGTCCTGAATCATACAGAATAGTGATTTGCTTTCATAACACTAATTTCCTCTGTCAGCTTCTAAAATTATGTTGTAAGAGCCCGGATACAACAAGAATTTTATAGAACATTTGTGGCATAAAAAATTTGAGGAATTACTGCAGTTTGTTTATTTCTTTAAAATGAACTGCAGTATAAAGCTAGTTACACTGCACTTAAAATATTTCCCCATATGCTCTTAATAAGTAGTGCTGTTGCACTACACTGGTATGAAATGGGTAAGGGTGACCAGCTGGGGCCATTTCTCACACAAAGGGAAATGGCTGAATAATTTCACTACTGAACACGACTGCTGTAATTAGCCAAGATGTAACATAGTCATAATTACTCCAAATATAGACTTTCTGAGACTTCGAAGAGCTTGGCTGGCTGTTTGTAAAAATAGTTTCATTCCCCCCTCCCACAAGTAGTTTAGCAATACGGGCTAGCGGCCGCGCCGGTCGGTCTATTTTCGCCCCTGTGTGTTTGTGCATTGTGTGTTGACAACTGTAGCATATTTGTACTACAAACCGTGCTTTGAATGAGGGCTTAAATCTGTTCAAGTTTTCTAATGTGAAAGGAATGTTGGCTAGAGAGAAAAAGAAACCCTTTTAAAAATCTTCCTGCATGAAGAAAGAAACTTTTTCTCCGCAGTAAATGTGATGTGAATAGAACAGAAGGACTAATAGTTTTCTTCTTGTTCTGGCACATATGTTGTGAATCGGGTGTGACCATCTTTAACTGCAGCATCTATTCAAATTGGTAGCAAATAATTAAGCACTAAATAATAGTTTTATTAGAGAAGGAACTTTTGTACAGCCCTGGCTGTAGATTTCAACACATACTCCTCCAGTGGGACATTTGTTTCAGAGATTATGCCTTAAAAGACATTATATACATATATGCACCCGCTGGGCAGACAACTCAAAGGTAGGTACACTAAGCGACAGACATGGTCACAATCTTTCATGGCAGGTTACTGCAAGGAGTAATCTTATCTTCATTGTGTCTTCAGTGGAAACAACAGGGAGTCACAGGCTTAAACTGAAATGAAAGCTGTTTAAGACAGGCATTTTGAAAAGTCCTTTCTAATTTTAAGGAAAATGTGCAAGTGTAGCGGATTGCCTAGAAAACTGTGGAGCCTGCATGACGGATACCTTTAAGGACACACCACACAGGTATCTGTCAGGAGCGACCATAGTCCTGTTGATCCTGCCTTGGATAGAGGGGATGGACTGCCTGATCTGCTCGGTTGGATGGAGGTGGGCGTAATGGTAGATTTAAGCATCTTTTCTATTTTCCCACCAGAAAATAGGCCAGTAAAGACCCCTGTACCAGCACTAACTCTACAGGCCTGTCCAAGACTTGTCTGTGTCAAGCGCTCCACATAGCTTTGAATCTGCTCAGCAGCACGTGCAGCCCTCCCTCACCACTCCCTCCAACCCTCCATGGCTCCTGTGCACCTGAATTTGCCGGTGGTCATCCAGAGAGAGCCCCAGACTCTTTCCCTGTGCCACAGCAGCGATGGACCTGCCCTCCCATCATCAGGAGAGGAAGGCTGGGGTACCTGTTCTGGATGGATGCTGCTCAGGCCTTTGGCTGGTAATATTGGGCAATAGGAGCTGGTCAAAAAAACCAAAACACTTCCTTCCATCCCTTGTATGTACTGGAAAACAAGGCGGGGTATTAGGAATATCCCTACCTATAGCCCTGTTCTTATGCTCTTGTCCAGGCATCTGCTCTTGTCCGCAGCTGGAGAAAGGTATATGATCCAGGGAGTTGCTGGTGCCTTCAAGCAAGGCCAGGGGTATCTTAGCAGGTAGCTGTGCCATGATACTGCCATCCAGACTGAGCTGTGGTCCCACGTGCTACAGGGGTGGCGGTGAAGACGGGGGCTGCCTTGCCATGTGCCCATCCCACCACCACGCCGGAGGAGGCAGCCTGGCCAGACTCGGTGCTCCACGGGCAGCAACGGCTGCAAATGCAGCAGCTCTTCCCCACCCACCCTGCTCGCTGGGAAGGGAAACCAGAATGTGACAGAAGAGTTGGGGACACCTGATCTTCTGAGGTACCTTTGGTGCCTAGGCACAAGGACTGGCAGCACCTGGCTTTCTGGAGACTTACCTCAGGAAAGTGTCAGGGGCAGTCTGCCCTCGTGAAGCAGGCTGCTGAGCCAGTGGCTGGATCCTCCCAAACCAGGGAGAACCTAAAGTCTTTTAAGCCCAGCATATCTGTACCGACACAGAAACAGGATGAATAGCTACAGAAAGGATTAACTGGCAGTGTTCGTTTAAATAACTAGACAAACATAAACGCAAATGCGAATACTAGTTAGATATCAAAATTGCCATTTTATTTTTTTCTAAAGGGAGTAAATGTTCCCTAAATTGTAGACACTCTCTAGTTATCTGTAATACCCTCACTTTACAAACAACAATCTTTTGAAACATCACTTTCAAAACTCTAACAACTGGAACAGATGTTCAGTCAGACAAATATTTATGAGAGATGTCAGTAAGCTCCAGGAGATAAAATTTGGGATGAAAATCAAAAATTGTAAATAGATACATAAGCAAGGTCAGTATTTAATAGGTCCACAGCAATTGCGCATTGAAGAAAAATGTTATAAATCCTTCCTGCCTGTCATAGACCAGTATGTATGTTAAAGAAAGCAAAACTAATCATACACTGAAAGGTGGGCTGGTGGCCTGATTAGCTAATGTAATTCTCCCAAATAAAATTATTTTTTTCTAAAACATGCTAGATGTCACTGTTAAACCTATCAAATAAAAATTCATATGGCCACGTTTTTTTTCATTTCCAGCTTAAAATAACAATACTGACCATGGCACAAGGTAAATTCTTGAGATTAATGACCATCTTTGGTTAATGATCCTTGGCTGTGCTGCTGACCTCCATCTCCTCCCAGCCAGTCATTAATCCTCAAGAAATTCACTGTGCCTTGATTGTTATTACTCACATAGCCCCTGTACAAGCCTCAGGAGCTGTGGTAAATATGTAAGTGGTACTTCACATTGAGAACTCTTGCAACAGGAAAAAGAAAAGCAATAGCATCTTTGCATCTTTAAAACATCAGAGACACAAATCATATGACTTTGATCAAAGTATTAGTAACCGCCTTCATTGTGCATTGTTTTCTCTGTATGAGTCTTGGAGCAATTATTGAAGAATATTACAGAATACAAAAAATGTAGCATTTAGCATTGACTATTTGGTACAGGCATTTCTAAAAGACCTATAAACTTTGAATTTAAATGCTAAATACAACATTCTGCCTCAATGTAATTCTTCAAAGTACCATTAATTCTCCTTTCACTGGAAACAGTGCAAATCAGAACAATGCTTTTATAAGGGTATAAAAGGAGTGGGGAGGGTTTTGCCCATCATTTTTCCCTACCCACCTGTCACATAGTTAAACCTTGCACTTAGCCACAGCTTGTAAATGGAGATTACGAGGCAGAGGTAAGATGTGATTTGCCCAAGACCTTACAAATAGTCATGTATGGAGTTATAATTAGAAGATGAGACTTTTCTAGTTAATGCTGTTAGCGTTCATTCCCAGACAGTTTTTCCTTCTCTGTCTGTGCTAAGGATGTGATGTTTTTACACCTGATGACAGTATATAAACCACAGTTGCCTTTCCTAGCACTACAAACTTCATCAGAATTCCAGATACAGAAATAAATAGGAAGAAAAACAAGCGATAAGATACTCCTTTCTACAGCTGTTTGAACTGGCAGCTCTGGAAAAACAAAGAAACACCATGAAAACTGTGACTGAGATCAGCTATAAATAATTCACGATGTCAAAGGTCTTACTGTTAAATTTGGATCTAACCAAACTTCCCTTTCCCTCTGAAAAGGAACAAACAAGAAACCAGGACTTTGAATAGAAAGACATCCTAGAATACTCTACCCACGAGTTCATATCTGTAGAATTCATTTAAGCAAAGACACTTTTCTTTGCAAATTCATGGCTTTAAAGTCCAAGGAGGCTATCATAGTGCAGACCGCCCTCCTGTAGAACAGAAGCTATGTAACCTCAAATCGGGTATATGGAACAGGCTTTATCAGAACACCTGTTTGATTTGCAGGCGACCCCCTGCCTTGCAGGTGCTGCCGGGAAAGCCACGCCGTGCACGGCTGCACACCCTGCGGAGCCGCGCGGGACACAGGCGGGAGCTTCTTTGGAGAAGATCAGCGCTGGCAAGGTGCAAAGCGCATGAGTTTCCACTTTTCTTTGAAGAAGTCCGGTTCGGTCCCTTGGGTGCACACAAGTGGGCTGCATGCCCCACCATCCCCCTGTCACCCGTGCCTGCCGGCTCCCACCGCACCGGGGGTTCGCTGCAGGAGAGGAGGTGGTGGGCCCCAGCCTGTGCTCATCCCCACCGAAACGGCTTACAAATAGATAGCTGTGTCCAACACAGCTTATTTAAGGAGCAATTTGAAATTTAGCCTGCTGCCAGTGCCGCAGTAAGAAGTCATACCTGGGCAAGGGTGCTTATTCTCCATCCATCCATGAGCATCTCCAGCACTCTGTAGCTGGGGGAGCAGGAAAAAAACAAATTCCCCAGTCATCAGCAGGTTGGATAAGGTCAGCCCAGCTCTGTGTCATGCTGGTAGCAGAGGCCAGGCTTGGCATGATTTGCTTCACTGTGGAGCCCCTGTTCCACCTGGGATGGCAGCGGGCTCCCTGCAGCTCTTCTGAAGCTGACTGCTCTTCACTCAAAAGTGACGGGACACCCATTAGAACAGGAAAAAAAATCCTCAAATCCCCCAAATCCCATTGTGTTCTTAACCCTTAGTAATTACTTGCATGTTTGTAAATGGGTTTGCTAAGGAGACAAGATCTTATTTGATCCAAAATTCCACAGCATCCTTCACCTTCTTCTATTTTTCATGATTTTCTCATTTCAGTTGTTCACCAACCTAGGCCCTGCATTGCCCACCAGCAGTGTTCTGGCTAAGCAAAACTCAATGAGAAACTGTGTAAGTGCTGTATTTTAATCATCTAGGAAGACAACCAGCAAAAGATTTTTACAAACCAGTAACGCATGCTTTTTTTTTCCCCATGAACAATTGATCACAATGTCTTCCCAGCATTCCCAGGTCTGCCAGCCTGGGTGGGAGGCAAAAAATCCCAGGAACAGAAATAAAACAGCTACTAAATGTTTTATTTCCAGTGTAGTTTCTGGTGCTGTGCAGACGCAGACGGAGCAAGTGAAGGAGTGGTTTTCCCAAGGGAAGAAAAGGCATCAAAATGCAGCTACTTTATAAGGATTGTTGTTATGGCAAAAGCACTTTTTAATGAGAAGGAGAAAAGTCATCTTTCTTCACACACTATATATAACTTTATAAGCCCTCCCTCTGAACTATTTGCATGCAACATAAGCTGCATCCAAAAATCCATGAAACACTAAAAAGTTAACATAGTATTGAAAGTTTCCCTACTACATTCTCGTAATACAAAAGTACAAACAACTTGACTTTTCTCTAGGTATAAGAGGACTTTACTGAGATAAAACGAGAAGTTCAGCAGTTAGTCAAAAGTCTAGTTTCAGTGCAAACATAGTATCTTGTAATGGAGGGGAAGAAGGAAGACAGGTCAGGAGCTGACAGGGATTTTATTTTTTGAAGCCCCATGGTCTGATGAGATAAAGATGGAAATCTTCAGTCAGCAGCAAGATGTTCAGAAAACAGCTGAATTCAGCTAAGGGACAGCAGTGGATGCTGGAGGTGGCAGTTGGTTGCCACAACAAGGACAAGAGGCTGAAGGTTTCCACGGGTCACCTAGCCTGGCTGCTGGGAAGAGTGGATGAATAATGAAGGAAGAAACTGGCACTCTCCATCTCAGATAGCCTGCAACACCATTTCAATATACCAAGCAGCTTGATGGACATCTTGGATTACCAGCTGAGATGCAGATTTTTACTTATGTTCAGGGAGACTGAGAGAACTTAATAAGAACAAGTGCAAGTAACAGAACTTAATTGGTTTGGCCAATCCATAACGTGAACTGAATTTTTTTTTTCTCCATATCTCTTTTGACCTTATGATATTTCACTAACATGAAGTTTATCTAAAAATTTTTTTAAAATGTTTTTTCTAATGCCACACTGACACTGGAATATGAATGACATTTTTAGAAATGTCAGCAATACAGTTAATAATCATTAATGATTTAACTAAAAGTAAAAAATTATGCATGGCTCATCATCTGTTGAGCCTTTTTCCAGCTCTGTCTCTGTATCCCAAACCCAAAGCAAACATCCTCAAATAGTTTGTTATCCATTAAAAGCAGCTAGCTTCAAAAGACTTCTAGAAATGAAGAGCTATTTAGACAAAGAGACAATGAAATATACAGTTCTGGTATCTTAATGAGATTTCTTTCTTTCCCCCTGGCAGAAAAGGAATATATTAATGAAGAGCTCAGGTTACTAGACATGCATACATTTAGTACTGACAGGAGTAGCTTAGTGCCAAATAAGATTTTCCAAAGTCACTGCAAATCCTTGCTTAAAGGACTGTTGTGCATAATTATATATTAACGGCAGCAATTTGATGATATTCATTAAAAAACTTGAAGGAAGACGATGCAGAAGACAGAGTAACTGTCCTTTTAATAGATTAACAAGAGGATTGAATTAAAATTGCCTAAATGAATTCAGATTTTATATTCCTTAACCTTTGAATGCCTAACTTTACAACCCTAGTTTTATTTTAGTGCAGTTTAAATGCATAATGTGCACATAAAGGAAGAATATGCACTAAATAGATATGCTCTGAAATCACCAAAAATATGCCATAGAAGTAATGGGTATCTCTGTAATAAAAGCAGTTTGTCTGGAGATCTTAACATTCATACATTTCCTCAATGTTAACGTTAACAGCCTGCTCCAAATAGTAAAGCTAAGTTTCATATTATCCCTATTATCATCTTGCTTAATGTGTTTGTTGTGAGGAATTCACAGAACAAAAAAGCAGAAGTATGATAGGAAACAAGATTCAAAGGAATAAAAGGGAATCTCGCCTGACATTTGTGTGCTAAGGCTGCACCTACACTACCAATTTATCATGGAGCTGTAGAGGGGTTTTAAAAAAATGAACTGCTTGCCTCTGTTTTACCGTGCACTGATCCAACACGCAGCACTAGTGGTGTTGGTATGTGTAATGGGCATCGCTTTAGAGGGCACCAGTGGAAGCTCCTCCTCAGCTGTGTGCCAGGCCTCGATGTGAATACTGTGAGTCAGGGTGTAGGCTACATCCCTCTGGGAGATGCTCCGGGATCCCCACTCCCTGCCACTCACACCCACCACCGCCCTGAGCCAGCGCTCCCAGTAGATGTGCAGCTTGTTTTGTACCCTCCACCTGCAAAGCTGATGGAGTGGGAGGGGAGTGCTGGAGGGTTCTGGGGGAGTTAGGATCTCGGGCTCGTAGCTTCAAAGGGATCTATATGGCAAGCCTGGCTCCAGTCCCCCTGGAGATGTGGGCTACAGGTGATTTTTCTGCCTGGCTGCTGCATACATCAAAGACAGCTCACCTGTCTGCCAGCCGGTGCGGGTGCCCAGCGCCCTCCTGGGGGACTGAGCCCATAAACCCCCCCTAGACACCTCTACACAGATGTTGCTTGGGGATCTCTTCCTCACCCCGAGCGCGGTGGGTGATGGCAAGAGGAATGGTGCCATGCCCAGCAGAAACATGGTGCAGATCCTGTCCCTGTCCCCAGTCACATGAGAGGCAAGCTCGGGCTGAAGGGTTTCTTAGTATGCAGTAGTTGTTGGCCGAGGAGGAGCAGCCAGTCATGGTAACGCTCTTCTCCCCCTCCTCTGCATTCCCACCACCACAAGTCACACGGCTGCCTGCCTTCAGTGCCAGAGCAGCAGGGGTGCAGGTCTGCCCCTGCATGTCCTCTCCCATGGGGAGCCAGCATGGCACTGAGCTCACTCCTTGGCTTCGAGGGACTGGAGGTTTGCAGGAGCTCAGCAGCCTGCACACAGGATTGCTTCCCTTCCCGCGTTCAGCAGGCACCCCACAGACCGGATCTGCCATGGGATATAGGTGACAGCTGAAGAAAACACATAGACTTAGCAAAAGGAAAATGAATTGCCATTTATCTTATACAAGGAATATTTAGATCTTTCTAAAGAAAACAACATTTTCCTTGTTTCAAAGTGGACCGACCTTGCCTTTCTTTTATGTTTCCTCTTGCTAGGAAATTTGTCCCTGTGAGTTCCTTCTCAACCTCTCAGCCTTTGCAGTTTCAAATCTCTGGTCTATTATTTCCTTCTTTTATCCCAGTTAGGGATTTTCTGCTGAAAGGGACCAACTGGATCTTTGAGTCCAGTCCCCCAACTGCAACAGACACAGATCTACAGAGAGCTTTGACTACGCCCGACCCAACTCACCATAGATCACAAAATATTTTCCAACATTTCTTACAAACTTTAGATCCACACGAAGAGACCAAAGAGAAAGTGTAATGCACTACCGGAGAGTTAGGAGTTAAGACAGCAGGAGTGACAAGGATCCATCCATTGCAGCAATGTTACTTGCTTGGCTATATCCCGTTTCCAGCTGAGGTCAATCTGCAA
Source organism: Falco biarmicus (assembly GCF_023638135.1). Classification (NCBI taxonomy): domain Eukaryota; kingdom Metazoa; phylum Chordata; class Aves; order Falconiformes; family Falconidae; genus Falco; species Falco biarmicus. The sequence goes on along the minus strand of NC_079289.1, from coordinate 101,611,808 downwards.
CACTTTAGAGCATGGCTCACCAATCAAGACACCTTGAAGATTTTAATACAATTCTAAATCACCTCATTTATTCTTACTGACACATGTTATGTCTCTACTTGTAACATATTTTTAGTATTTAATTTAAAATATATTAACAGGTGTGCATGTGAAAAACAGACAGCTTAAGGAGGTTGTTGTTGCTGGACAAAGGCTCAATTTGAGTGCAGGCCAAAGAAAATGTTACGCTATGTAGCCTTATAAACCAAAAAAAAATAATATGTATTTCCCCAAATCTCACATTCTGATTGTAGATGAGGCTAACTCAGCCAGAAATAAGCTAATCTTCAGGCTCCTTCCCACAATATATTTAGTTTCTTCTTTCAGTCATGCTTTTTTTGTATCTTTTCCTTACAAAAAATAGGAAACATAATTAAAGGAAAGTCTCGCTACAAAGTTATTGAAAACCTGCAAACCCCATGAAAAACAGTATTGCTTCATTATTTATTAAGTGCTAGCAGATGTTTGTTGCTATGGAAAGCCATAGCAAATGTGGACTCCCATCCATGGTCCTTTAGCAGTACACGAGACTGTTTTGGCAGCAGTCTTACCTCGCTGCCTTGTACTGTGATAAGTTCCTTCATTATGGGCCAAATTGTGCTCTTGTTTTTGACTGAACAAGGTATGCTTCAGACATGATTCTACTAAAGTAGCATTACGTGAATACTTATGACCCAAACTTTTACAACGTATACGTTCATCATCTACAATATATACAGCTATATAAAACATATTTTGCATAACTTTAATGTTTTTTTCCTAATTCTGTCAAGGTGCTTTATTTCTATAACCCTCAAGAAAACCTTTCCTCTGAGGTGCCTGATGACATGTTCTATCCAGTACATACTAAGCTTGCTACATCAACATCCAGTGTTTTGGTAGACAGCTGCCTAACCCCCCGGTTTTTGAAGCATGACTGTAATGGAATATCAAATGTCATTATGAAAAACATTTCACGGTTGTTTTGAAGTGAAAATCCTTTCTAATATCTCTTTATTAGATTTTCATACTAAAATACACACAGGGAAAACTGCCACCCAAAACATAATTACATGCAGAATTTGTTTAGCTTCTTAAAAGTCATGCTTTCCTCTACTGACTATATGAACACATGAAAAATGTGCAGGAAACAGTATGGATACGAAGGTGCTGGCAAAATGTTCATAATATATCCAAACAAAAGGAGACATAAGATTTAATAATGCAAGAACCACAGCCTGCCTAATCCAGTATCTGTCCTTGTGATCAGTATCAGCAGTGTCAGCCAGAAGAAGGTGCGTTAAATCTTCTCCAGGGTGGGTGTCTTCCCTGACATTTTTACAAGCATGTTGTATTATAATGGAATCTCAGCAAGTTTTCAGTTGAACAACTGAAAAGGACCAGTTCTGTGGTGGAAGGAGAAGAAGCAATGGACACAAGTTGAAACAGGAGAGGTCCAAGCTGGATATAAAGAAAAACATTCTCACCCTGAGGACAGTCAAGCAGCGGAACAGGCTGCCAGTGAGGCTGTGCAGGCTCCACCTTTGGAGGGTTTCAAGACTTGCCTGGAGAAAGCCCCAAGCAGCCTTGCCTGATCCCAGAGATGGCCCTGCTTTGGGAAGGAGGCTGGAGCAGAGACCTGAAGCCCCTTCCCACCTGCATGAATCTTTGATCCTACGATTAGCGGTCTTTTAATAGAAATAGTAAGATTAAGAAAAATCAGCTCAAACCTTCTCATAATGTTTGGTTGTTCTTAGGCTTCTTAAAGATGACTCGGTTCAGTTCAAACTGAATCACTTTCTTTAGTGAGTTTCTCCTGGTATTCCTGGTGTAACCTGCTTCAGTGAGTCAACACAGAATGATATTTTTTTTCTACTAACGATGCTCACTAGTCATTCTTAATGCAGAGTAACCCCATAAGAATTAAAATTAAGTGCATAATTGAATAACCTGACCGTTTAATAAATCTTACCCTAAATGTCCATTTGCAGACAGCTGCTTTTTATTTGAAGCAAAAGTGTTAGTGTCTTTTATTGCCTGTTCCTTAACAATTTTTTTCAAACTGTTGGCTTCATTTACATATTTTGAAAATTTGTTATATTACTTAATTATATACTGTGAAAAATATATTTCTTACCTTTGAGTTCCTGAGAACTCACTTAAAGTTTCAATTTCTTCAGTTCATACAGTGTTCAGCATTCACTGCTTTAAAAGCTTAAATCACATTTTATTTTTTCTCTTCCCTTCTCTAGCATCCTCATCTATTCTACAGAATGTCAGAGTCTCTCCCTGGTTTCAACAGCTTTCCGTCACCCATATACAAGCTTCTTTACAAAACCAGTACACAATAAATATGATTATCTATGTCTATAAAAATATATACATATATATCATCAAGTAACATATATTATGTATATGCAATACCATTTTTATAGACTGCTATTATAAACATATGTATGCTTATATACATCAACACCAATATATATAATGGTGTTATAATATTTCCAATTTTATTTTTTCTCCTATTCTAATCTAAGCTATTCCTGTGGTATCTCTTGCATTTGTTAAACAAGATTTTCACTGACTTTCCATGACAGTGATTGACCTTCTGAAGAGTGACAACAAATTTACTTTGAAATGTATATGGACAATTATAATTTTCTGTCCAGTTTTTCTATTTTCTGTTTGTGAACACTAGAGTAGCTATGACTCTGCTGAAGCCAATAAAGTTATAACACTTTAAAATAGGTAAAGAGTTAATCTGCTGGGTTTATACCTACTCAGATGCCTATGATAAGACAGTATTGGTGTTTATTATAGTTTTCGCTAACACTGACTAACTTAAATAACCGATTGACTGTAGTGTTGCTGCTTCTCTACACAGTCCTGTACAATGGCAGAACTATTTCACATCTGAGCAATTTGTCAACCCATTTTTATCCTGTCAAGAAGTAATACTGGCTTGTGACTGCACATCATATTCCTGTTTTGTCTCTTTCTCTCTGAATTCTCCATTCAAAGTCTTTGGAGACAAACTGAGGAAGCACACTCAAAACTAGCAGTCATGATAGAGACTTCTCTTCGGTATTTGGGCAAGCAGGACATAAGGATTTTCTTATCTTGCTAGTTTTTTGTCAGAAACCAGTGCAATAGAACACTTTTTAGCCTTCTTTACCTTTACAAACTAACAGTTTAAAATGACAAGAAAAAGCAGAAATACCTGAAAATAGCTGAAGAAGCCAATCTGCCCTCAGGCACAGTGTTGTAAGTTCTTGGGGAAAATGGACATCATTCCTATCACTGAAACAGGCAATGCTGGTAACCCAGTCATAAAAGAAAGCTCTGCTATGACTCTGCTTCTTGAGGTGTTGTGTTTTAAGATGTAAATATAAACCAAAGGCCTTGATAATTCGTGACTTAAAAATTCCAGTTCCATTTTTTTGCATTAGCAGTAGATTTTTCGTGGGTTTCTGGCCCAGATCCAGTTAAAACAACTATATATGACTACTTACCTAAACATTCTCTTCCCGCTCAGTTGATTATGGTATTATTCATTTTCTCTTCTGAAGTGTTGAAATACTTTTGCACATTATTAAAAAGTTCCTTGCCTTCTCCCTGAGGTAGCTGCATTTCAATGATGAGTGAGGTAATTCCTTCAATAGAATAGTTGGTAATTGGTTTGTAAAGTTTAGCATGCACTCTGGGATCTTTTCAGGAAGGGCTATAAACAAGTATCCATCATTCTTACTCTCTAATATGTCATCCCCAGACCATTCCTTAGCTGGTTTAAAAATCCCATAGCTGTGATTAAACATACCATGCCACGGTGTATTGAAGCAATGTCATGATGTAAGGGCAAGAATTTTCATCAGTCAGTAGGGAAGCGAGGAAGCGAAAAAAGATTCAAGCTATTCACCTTAGAAATACAAAAGAAAGAACAGTGTATAAAAACTAGCATTTACTCATCTGACAGTATCTATGGAGAACAGGGAGCAGAAAAGTTTTATTGGAGTATAAACTCCAAGGTTTGGCTTTTGTTATGGTCAGGGTACTCTGTAATATGATTAGAAAAGGAAATGTAATCGGGAAACGTGACACTGGGAAAAGAAGTTAATTATCCAAAGATTAGAAATGAGCGATGTCCAAGTGTTCTTCACATCAACAGTAGCATAGTTCTTCACTTACTAGTCAAGGAAGCAGTAAAAACATGTTACTACTTTTGACTTTGCTAAGCAATGAGAATGTTACTTATTAAGAAAAATAACCTTACATGACTGACCACGGAATAATTTAATATAATTAAACAAAGCATAAACAAAAGTAGGTCTGTAACTGAAACTCACTAGTCTAAAATGACAAGCTTTAATAATTAAGAGAATAATTGAAATAAATCAAACTATGGAAAGGATTTCAGGGTGTGAACTTGGAGGAGCTCTTAATTGCTTTAGGTCAAAAGGGGATGAAAATATTTGATTATGGTTGAAGGTGGAAGCATGGAAATGAATGCATGCAGGAACAGGCTTCAAACCCAGCTGGTTTTTAAATAACCACCTCGAGCAACATGCTATGAATGAATATGCAGAGTGTCAAAAACGAATAGAAAAAAACACTGATAAGGAGAAAAGCTATGTCTTATAAGCTAAAAACTACAATGTAATGTAAGAATTGTTAAAATCAATTTGAAATATTCTTATTGAAGTTATTAAAACATAGAGCAAACAGGTTTGCACACACGTTCCAAAAGACAAGAAGGAAAGCAGCAGGACCTCTGTACCATTAAGCTGGGATGACAATTAAAAACAGTGGACGGATGATGATTTTGGCTGTGATGGCAAAGGCAGTACATCTTGCTACATTACTGCAGTGTCTGCATTTTTAAAGAAGTAAAATGAAACACAGTGAATCTACTTAGAGACTCCCATGCAGCTTTTGACATGATGTTACATGGAAAAGTATGAACTAAGCTGGAGATGACGGAATTGGCAGACGGAACATGAGGCGAACACGAAACTGAATAAAGGTTAGACAGTCATACATCATACTAAAAAGGAATAGTATCAGGTTAAAAGTCACTAATGGCGACTTCCTGAAATATGGGTCTTGGGGCTGATTTTACTTAGTGTTTCTATCAAGATCCTTGACATCACTCTGATGACAACATGAAGTCAGGAGACTTCATGCAGGGGGAATAAAACAACCAGAATGTGAGAAACAGGCGTGCAAAGTGGGCTAGTAAAAACAATGAAATGCTACAGAATTCCCAATTTATAGTCAGTTATTTGGAAACTCTTGAGAAAAAACTAAGGGAAAACATCTGATCACAAAATGGCAAGAAACCATTTCTGCAAAGAAAATGCAACCATGATCCTGGGATGTACCAGACAAGTTGCAGGAGAGATAACAAAGCCAGTAAATTCTGCAAACCATCAGTAAGGCATTACCTGGAGTATTTTGTACAAGTCACATTCAGGGTGGAGTCAGGGTTGAATCCATACATGGAAAGTCTAAGAATGGTAAGAGAAATGAAAAGAATGTCTTATGACAGGAAACTTTTAAAAGCACATCTTATTTAGTCAAGCAAAACAAAGGCTGATGAGAGCCTTTCTTTGTCTACAAATCCATCAAGCAAAAACTGTGAAAAGAATTGCTTAAGCTTCCATACTTGCCAGAAGAGTAAACGAGTATCAAACCTACCACCACCACATTTATGCTGGGAATTACAAGGTTTCTAATCATTGGAGCACTGAAGTGACATAATAGCTTTTCATTAGAAATATTGATGGCAAGAAACCTATCTACTTTTGGAAAGATTTTTGCTCAGTTTAAGAAAAGGATTCTATGATGTTGTTGCCTGCTGGACTACATAGATAAAGATATTTCTTCCAGACCTCTCCTAGCAGTTCTGTCTTTGCAGCGATCCTACTGGCTCCACTTTCCCAAATGCACCAAAACAGGAGTATTCATGAGCCCAGCCCGGGCCTAGGTAGATCTCTTCTGGGACAGACACCCCGATGCAGCTGTGAAATGTTTGAGAAGTTTAAAATGGAGACCTCTGAGGGCTGAAAGGCATCTAGGATGTTACGGGTTAAGCTTCGCTGCATAAGAGGAACAGCACTGAATTCCAAATGGGATAGAGCCATACAGCTTAGTTAGTGTAAACAAATGGTTATGATTCCTGTCAAGAACAATTTTTCTTCTCCATAGAGCCTAGTTTAATAACATGGCATAGGCACCACTGAAAATGGGAATATTAGCTTTCCAACAATTTCCCAAAATTGAAATAGAATCTGTTTTGGCAAAAACAGTACAGCTGTCTACCAAGAAAAACATTTTAGGTAGTTATATAAGCAATAAAAATAAATGTTTTATAAAATTCACCCAGAAAGACTTGTAAGTATTAAAAAAACCAATAATAATTAACCAGATTCATGAAGTATGAAACAGCCAAAAATAACAATCAGTAAAGCTGAAGATGGTGAAGTCGTTTCTTATACTGTAGTCCAAAGCCTGACCACCTGTAGAGATTAGAAAAAATATATCCAAAGAATTAATTTTCCTAATATGGACACAGTGCAAGATTCTGTCTTAACATGACTTCATTTTGCCAAAGTAATGGAATTTTATGCAAACTTAGTGTGTTCTACAAGTACTTGTTCCTCTGGCGCAGCAGCAAATCATTGCTAATACAGATGAAATGAAGGAGTATCTACTGGGTTTCTTTTTGCATTTAAAAAACCAGTATTGCCTCCATCCAGGCTCCTGCTCACAACTGCCCCCTGAAGCAGCCTATCCTGCTCCACTGACGATCCAAGTAATTCAGGAATAGCAGACATTAATGTTAACCTCTGCCAGAACCCACTGTTTCTGACCCAACTGTGATAATCCTACTCTGCATCAGCCAAGGGATTTCCAGTAAAGGAAACCATTAGTATCTTCTCGCACACGAAGATCTCCTTTAGCCTGTATGTGGACACCACGCTGAAAGACAGAATAACTCCCTTCAGAACAGGTTCAGGAAAGAGCACAAAAAGAATGCAGATCAGGAGGCAACAACAGTTAATTTTGTTGGTGAAATGAGGGCTGAGATAGGTTATGACACCACTTCATATGGAGGAATAAATTAAGATAAAATAACATTTTAAACTAAAAGGTAATACTCATACAAGATCAGGTCCATGAATAAATTTACTAAGGAAATTGTTTTCTGAACTTCTAAGTTTCTAAAATTGCTTTACATGCTAGACAGTGAAACAAGAAACCTGTTTTAAGATAACGCTTGATGTTTTCATTTCCGTGACAGGACAAAAGTGATCCTTGAGTTAAAACTTCTCTAATTAATCTCTGCGTATCTGATTGCATTGACTTACCTCAAAAGATCGGACATAAAGAACACTGGCTTACTACTGACTGATCATAATTCTTTGCATGTATATGCGGTGTATTAATAATGATTCTACATAATTTCTGTTGGCTACATGAAAAAGCATTGGCTTTGAGGCTAAAGAGTAGCGTGTTGATTTTACTTGGAAACATGAGGGTGGCCCACAGCTAAAGGCAGTATGCACTATGTATGGCAGGCAGTATGTAAGGCAGGATGCACTTAATACTGAATTTTCAGGTAAATCTCCCAGATACCTGGCTGGTGAGCTGGTGCCCAGTGCTTGGGCTGGGTAACACCAGTCACCACACCTGCAGTGAGAATGGAATTGTCCCCCTGTTGTAAGAGTCCCAAGGATTCTGCATTTAATACCTCTTTTTTTTCTTCCCCCTCCGGTGTGCAGACATAGTCCCTTTTTCTAAAAGAATTTACCCAAAGTTCTTCTTACTGAAAGGATCGAGTATATTGATATCATTTTCTCCTCACATAGATATGTGGAACTGATGAACTATGAACTTGCAGGAACAAGATCTACCTCACAGTTCTTTGCAGTGGAGGGTAAAGGATGAGACCCTCCCACAAAGCTGGAACTCCCTTTCTGTGCTTTCCTATGTTCCTAGCAAAGCTGACCTACGGTGGACACCGAAATGGACAGAATAAACCTAGCTTCAAGACAAGTTAGCTGCATTTATGAACCATGAGCTGCTCAAAAATCTAGTTCTTCTTCTGTACGAATGGAAGATACTGTCTGTTTTACAGAGGCCACCTGTAATTGCAAGTGAAAAATGGAAACCGGTTCTTTCCCTAGTTCCAGAGCCCAAAGTGAAGGCTAGCAGACAAGACACACCTCAACCCTTAAATGTAATTAAGCCAACAAATTACTGGGTTAATCATGTGGGGTTTTTTTCTTCTTTTCCCAAAACTGTTCATTGAAATTATCATGGGGGTGGACTAGATGATCTTCGAAGGTCTCTTCCAATCCAAACAATTCTGATTCTATGATTATAAAAATAATGTTTTAAGAGTCTTGCTTCTTTATTAGTGTCACTCTTTTCCAACATCGACCTAGACATTTATCTCTCAGAATTTGTGTAGAGCACATAGTAACTGAAAACAAGACGTTTCATGGGAATTCAAACTTGTACTTCTCTCTTGCTTTTGATCACACGTTGCCTCTTTTGTGTCGTTGCCTAGAGCAAGCTATTGACCTGATCTGTGCCCTGAAACTTCCCCTCCATTGTCAAGTTCTGCAGACTCTCATTTTTGTCTGAATTCTGGAGTTCACAGGGTTGCACCCCGGGATGCTGGCAAGTGCTGCTGGCAAAGAATCACACGTATTCTTTCATTAACTGGAAAACTGAGCTTCAGTTAAGTACCAAAGCCAGTCTTTGCTGCGGCATTTCCACTTAGAAACTCCCGCCGCTCCTCTTTGCCTGCCCTCCTGCCAACTTGCTGTGCCAAGGCGGCGTTTCTCACGATGGAAAAGGCATCGATCTGGACAGCCGACTCCAGAGCCGTCAGCAAGAGCCGCAGGTCCCCTTCACACCTTCACGGCCGGCCAGGCCTCCCGCTGCGGGGACCACCACGCACCGAGGCCGACGGAGCGAAGATTTTTAACGTTGCACCAGTTAAACCGTACGATGGCACCTGACGGCGGCTCCGGTCCCGGCAGCTCCCGCCGCCTCCTCCCTCGCGGCCGCCCCCCACCGCCCCGCCAGGCGCGCGAGGGGCGGGGCCCCGCCGGCGCCCTCCCATTGGCGGCGTCGGTGGCGCGAGCGGCCGCGGGAGCCCCGAGCACGCCGGAGGGGCGTGGCGGCGCACGCGCGCTCCCGAGCGGGAAGGGGTGTCATGGCGGCGCCCACGCTCCCTACCCCCCGGTACGACCACGTGGGGCCGCACGGGCCTTTCCGGGACGTGTACGAGCCGGCCGAGGACACCTTCCTGCTGCTGGACGCGCTGGAGCGGGACGCGGCCCGCCTGCGGGAGGCTCGGTAGGCGCGGGGGCAGGGGCGGGGCGGCGGCGCTAACGGCGGGGCGGAGCGAGGGGGCTGCCCCGCCCCTCGGGCCCGGGGTGTCGAGGCGGCGGGGCGGGGGCGCCGCTGCCTGTCCCTCGGGGCCCGGCTGCCCGCGGGGTTGCGGGGCCGGGCGGGAGCGGGGCGAGGCCTCCCCGGGCGGGCGGCGGGCAGCGCGGGGCCCGGCGCCCCCTCGGCCCGCTCGCTGTCGGGGCGATGGCCTGGGGGAGCCGTGGGAAGCCTGAGGGTGCAGCCCGGGGCCGGGCGGAGATGTGCCCACAGAACTGGAACCGCTGTACAAGTCACCCACGGGCTTACTCATAGGAGTGACGGGTTGTAAACCTCCTGCGGGCGCTGTTGTCTAGAGCTGGCCGAAGGCCTCCTGAGGGCTCCCTCCGTGCCTGGCTCCGCGGTGATCCTCCATCGTTTCTGTCGGAGCTGTAATACGTGCTGTGGAAACGTAGCCGTACGGTTGGGAATGTGTAGTTAATGGAAGCCGTAACGTTATGCACAGGGGAAACAAACACGTGTGTTTCCCAAAAGCAGCTTGTGACAGCCAGGAGTTGTCTGCGCAGGCACCGGCTGGTCTGGCAGCCCCTGTGACACAGATGGCACCATGTGGGCTTCAAGGGCTGTGTGATCAGCAGGCAAATAAGTCACCCAGAGTTTTCTGTCTTTAGAGTTGAGATCTGCCTTGAAATAGGATCTGGATCTGGTGTGGTTTCAACATTTCTAGCTTCTTCCGTTATTGGCTCCAGTGCGCTGTATATGTGAGTATAACAGCACTCAGTTGCATGCCATAGTAAAGAATACTTAGTTCCCACATACGTACTTTCTCATCTTCACATTTAAAAACGCTTCTTTTCACAAAGAAATGTTAGCTCAGTTCTACAGATAGGGAAATTAAAGCAGAGAGAGCCTAAACTATTTGCTTCAGGTTCTGTAAAAATTAAGTACCGGTGCAACTAGAATTCCATTTTCTCACTTCATAGACAAATTGCTAAGCTTACACTTTTGATTGCTGGGTTGAATTCTAAATTTTAGCCACTGATTAGTCTTACTGAGGTCTGATGACATAACATTGGTGACCTGGGTGTGCATGTATATGTATGCAGACCTAGCGTTGAAAGGGAAATCCTGTACTTCAGTTTTCAGTCATTCGTTACAACTTCCAGTACAGTGTTGCACAGTTTAGCTGCTGATACGATGTTTTTTTACTATTTACTCGCAAAGCAAAGGATGCTGGAAAAGATATTTTTATTCAGAGTACCTAAATTAGCACGTGGTTCACAGGATTAAACCTCCCAGATACAGTAGCCAGTAACTTGGTAATATTCTGCTTTTTAGATGTACAGATATCAACCCAATGGCAGCTTACTGTACACTGGAGACAGCTGCACTTAACAATGTTCACCTTCAGCCAGTCATTACTGATTTGGTAAGATAAGATGTTTCAATATCATCTTACTTAGAGTTTTTGTAATATTTTTTTAATACTTATTAAAGATACTGAAAATTAATCGTGAACTCTAGAACAAACATTGTCTTGATAAGCACAGATAAAAAAAAAACCAATGTCAAAGTGTTTCTGAAAGAAGGGAAAAACAGAGTACTCAAGCTCTACAATTCCAATTTAAGCTTTAAAAATTCATTAAGATAATTTTAAAAATAAATTTTGTAGATGTAGTTTGGAAAATTCTGCACGAGGAACTCTGCAGTGACCTGAAATTATAGCCCTTCCTCTAGTGCTACACAGTTCTTGGTTCTCAGCTCATTCTGATTTGATTAGGAACTGTGTATATTACTTTTTGTATCTTACAGAATTTGGCACAGGAAAAAGCTAAGTTTCTCATCTTTTATTAAGGTATTTGTTTAAAATACCCCAAACATATGTTTATAAAAGATTGTGAAGATAGGCAACAATAAATGTGTTCTAAAATGGATGAACAACTGCTCATACTTGAGAACTGAACTGCAGTTATCACAGACTGGTCATTTTGGGTAGCAATTGTTAACTGATGATAAATTCAAAATTCTTTTATATCCAATTTATTCTAGCTTAGTTCAGAATTCAAAGTACTACCTGTCTGCATATGTGTCTCTTGCTCTTCCACATCCCATACGTAACGTAGTCTTAAGGCTATTGAAATTGTTCTGCTCTGCAAGGGTACTTCTTCTTGATGTTTCTCTTGCACATAGAAAATAAAGTTTAGTGTTCCTGAGTTGCGCTGAGATGTTCAGAACATCTAGCACTACATAACTGTATTTTTACAAAATGTTTGCATTCTTTGTGTTTCCAATAAAAAAAGAAAAAACACCAACCAACAAACAAAAGAATCATCAACTTCATCTATAGGTCAGAGGACTGTCTCCAAGATTAAATGGGAAGGTTGATCTACTGCTATTTAATCCACCGTATGTTGTAACACCTTCTGAAGAGGTAGGAAAAATTTGAAATACACAATATAAATGGTATTTCTACTGTCAGACGAGAGGTGACAAATCAAAGCAGCTCTGCTATGAAAACTGCAGGGTGTTTTTTTAAATAGTAAAGGATGTTGTAGGACCAGCATTTTTGTAATAGCACTTGTAACAGCACTGTTTTAGTGACAATGATTTACTAGTGTTGCTTATAAAGACTACATGGGAATAAGGATTGTTAGCTGCTGCTGCTGCTGCTCAATACCTAGTTTCTCCATCAAGCATAAACTGTATAAGAATTCTGTTTGGTGTATGGTGTATTTTTAGAAGACTTGCAATGGAAAATGCGTTTGATCCTTACAAAATAAGTATTGTCTGCTTCTGCAGACTCCTATGCGCATGAACACTTAAAAGGGTTTTCTGGTCACCTTCCACTTGGCAAACAAGCTCATAAAACATTTTAAGAAAATACATACAAAGCACGTGATGAAATGTAGCTCTTTGAATTCAGTTGAAGAATAGAACTTGAAACAAAAGTAGTATGTTCATTGTGTAGAAAGTAGTCTTGAAGTAATTTTGCTGCATAAACTAATTTACTGACTCAAAGTTGTCAGATTTCTAATGACAGACACCTAAAGCTGGAGACCATGGTAATGTTTCTCATAATCGTAAGTGCGACTGACGTTTCTATCGTTCTGTGTTAATGCAGCCTTTGCTTTCATTCTTCCTAGGTGGAAAGCCATGGAATAGAGGCATCTTGGGCTGGTGGCAGAAAGGGCAGAGAAGTAATGGATAGAGTTTTTCCATTAGTACCAGACCTACTTTCACCAGGAGGATTATTCTACTTGGTCACAATAAAAGAAAATAATCCAGGTGATCATTTTCCTTGGACCCTTAAATATGCCAAACAGACTTCACACTGTATTAATAAAAATGTTGATCATAACAATGTTCTCTAGGTTTTCAGACTTCAGTAAACAACAAAAAGTAGTGTGTAACATCAGTTGAATCTAACATGGTGATAGCAACTAACTGAAGATTGACCAAATGCATTGGAATTCATATCAGTGTTCTAGGTCATTATTTAAAAATGCCAGAGACGGCTAGAGTGGTTTTGTGTGCTTCATACAAACCATGGCATCTCTGTGGACTCTTGTGCTTCTCATCTTTCAAGTCTGTGTGGGTGTCTAATTGACAAAGGGACTTTTACATAACCTGATGCCTCTTGGAATCCCTTTTCTGAATGCATGCCTTGTGCATCCAGCGTATGGTGAGCTAGACCAAAAATAAAAGCAAATTACCCAAACTAAGAATTTCCTAAGCTAGTCTGGAAAATGGTGATATGTATGTCCTGACCCCGGCAGCTCAGTTCCAAGTCTGAAAGGTGACTAGATCTTCTGAACTAAGTAATGAAGCCAGGACAGTCACTTCATATGAAAGAGAATGGTGGTATAAACTTGAAAGGCAAAAGCCTTTGGTTGGAAATGCAATGTCTTTCATTTTGACATCTGTAGAGAAAAGATTTGGACTTGCTTCTTCTGATCCAATGCTTAGTGGCTATACACTATCAAGTAGTTTCAAGAAGACTGACTATTCTTTCACACCTGATTGATAGGCAGCTTCTGAGAGAAAGTGCTACAAATTTCAGTTTCTCCTACAGGTTAGCTTCATCACTGCTATTAATTGTTCACTGCTGTTAATAATACCAAAATAGAGAACTTCAATTAGTAAATTGTAAACTTTATTTGTTCTTGGTGGAAGACTACTTTGCATAAAAATTACTGTCTGAAAGAGTGAAAGGACAGAGTTTCTAATCTTTGTTTTACTGCTTATGTTTGGTAGATATTTTAGCACTGCCTTTTACAGCTGACTTCTGTATAAACTCAGTTGTAACACTGCACTTTCAATTACAGACGAAATTCTGGAAACAATGAAGAAATATGGCTTAGAAGGCACACGAGTACTTTCCAGGCAAGCAGGACAAGAGATGCTTACTGTCCTCAAATTTAAGAAGCCTTGATAACTGCTCTTAACCTTGCCAATACTAGGCATGCAGAAAGCTGAACACAGGGTACTGAAATTGTCAAATCAATTTTTAAGCCAAGACTTTCACTGTCTTAGGGTGTATACTCACTTCCCAATTACTGCAGTGAGACTGATGAAGAGACTGTACTCTTTTTTTAATTATTATTTTTATTTTATCCTGGATGTTAACCAGCTGTTCTCTGCTGTCAGAAGTACAGTTGTCCCCTGGCTATCTACAGGACAGTTGTGGGGGAATTGTGAAATACCCTACCTTGTTGCATTTGCACTTAAAAGCCCTAAAGACTTACCTCTATAAATAGATATTTGTATATTTGTCATTGTGGCTTATTAAAATAACATACTTGGTATAATTCTTCCTGTTTTAAGACCTAGTCTATATCTATGTTGGGGTTAAATGAACACTTGGAATCAGTGTTAATCATTTTGATGCGGTATGGGAGACTTACAGGTCTAAGGCATCATTACTGAGTTTCCTTCTTTGGTAAGTAAACGATGTACTTCTGAACAGAAAGATGCAGTAAGTGTATCTCAAGAGCTGGGAGAAATGCAAGGTATCACATCTCCTGAAGTCTTCTGGGCAATAGTGTGGTGATTGTGCTCCCTTTTATGCCATTTTACAAGGAGGGTACTACTATGGCGTACTGTAGATTAGATGAAGAGTTCTCATCCATGAAATGGTATTAGGGGATGGGGGGAAGCATGTGAGATGCTTACTAAAAAGACTAGTTACTGGGTAGCTGAAAACAGTGACAATGTAAGTGAAGTGGAATAAAGGTCCTCCCTCAGAATCACTATTCAAATACGAAGCTATTTCTGGACCACCAGACCCAGATGACGAGCAGCCTGTGCAGCCTCTTCCCTCTCAGGTGCCTACAGAAGGTTCCAATACAGCGTTGTCCCAGTGTAGTAAGCACAGTCCCATGAGGAAGATGTCTTGCTCACATGCAGCACAAAGGTAGAGACACTCTAGTATGCAACACCACTGGTGCTTTTAAAGAAACTGACCTTGAAGGATTTGTGTCAGGTAATGTTAATGCTCTTTTTATGGGTCCAAGGTCACAAGGTGGTGGGATTTGGGTTTTTTTTGTAGGATGCTGAGGCACTGAAAAGACTACTCCATTTAAGACTTCAGTACTAAATTTATGTTTGTACTTAACCCCAGCATGCACAAATGTTTCAAGTTCTTCTATGTTTTAAGCTGATCACCCAAAAAACTTACCTAGGAGATTGAAAAAAGGCGTTTTTGGACAGTATAGGTGCTGTTAGCAGAAACACATGACTGCAAACCTAGCCAGACCGTTTGAGGTATTTTGCTGCAAAGAAATGTGAGAAGTTACTTTTGACTCATACAGGTCAAAAGTCAACTTAAACTGGTCTGGCATTAAAGTTGTTCCTTATACCATCCTGAAGAAAATAGAAAAAGGACTGGATTGCAGAAAGTGTGCAGCGGTGATTGTTTTGCATCCTAAAAGTTGTCATTCCCCCAGCTTAGAAGACCACTGAAGAGCAACACTGCAATTCAATTCAGCCACAGCTAATGCATCCCCCTTCAGTAGCTTTTCTGTCTGTCTGGTTTTATTTAGCTAAACAGGAATGTGAGCACAAATGCACTGTTGGGAGGGTTTAGAGAGAAGATGTAGTCACAGAAATTCTAGTCCTTGAACCAAAGCGAGGCTAGACTACTGTTGATTCTTACCTTCTGAATAGCTTGCCTAAGGAATGTCAAAGTTGAGAAACTGAGAGGCAGCTTGGTGGCTATCTGCAAAATAACATGTTTACCATGGTTTTCATTGAATAATTCAAGCAAAGTTTTGTTCTTGTGGCTTACCAACTAGTCAACTCTGAGAAGTCACATTTCAGTTTGACTGCTTCCTACTTATAGAATCTTTTTGACTTGATGGCAGACCCTTAGCTAAGCCACACCTTTCTCCCCCCACCTCACCCCCCCCGCCCCCTTTACAAAACTGTTGAGGAGAAGAGGGTTTATGCTTTGTAATTTTGCTGTAATGTGGAATAATGGGTTTTGAGGCTATTAATCATAGCCATAGGGCCGTTTGAATGAACCAAAATGCTGTCATCCTTAGACTCCTCTAGTTCTATGTTGGTAACCACTTTGGCTAACAGAGTTCGGTTGCTGAGCAAAAGCTGTAACATCAAAAGAAGATTTTAAGATATAGTCAAAACATATAATAGAATCAAACTACAGGTGTAACATGAGGAAGCTTTAATCTGTCTAGCTTTTTTTAGTTGTAACTGAAGAATTTAGTTTTAAAAGAGGTAATCAAAGATTTTAAAAAGTCATCTGGCACTGTAGTTCACAATGCTCAAGAGCGTACATAGTTTTGAATTATAAAGGACAGAAAAATGAAAATCAGAAGATGAGAACAAAAAGCATAATAAAACGTACCATGCTTGCAACAGAAGATGATTGCACTGGACCATCCAACAACAACTGCGTATGTGTTCACTTTAATAAATCACGAGTCAGTTCTCCTAACCCTGCTGCAACTTCAGTGGAAGCACTTGTCAAAATGGAATCCAAGTAAGAACGTGGGTGAGTTCTGCAAGAAGTTATTCCTGTTATGCTCCCATCATCCCGGTGAAGACTGGGAACTACTAACAGGCCAGGTAACTTCTTTTTTGTTTGGGTTTGGGTTTTTTTTTAGGTTTTGAAATTTGTGTTTACACAGAGGTCTGCACATATACTTAGCATTTGCCAGGGCACACGTACTCCCTTCTAGAAGGCCAAAGAACACGATGGTTTCAGGAGAGTTTTGTGAAGGGTATTCCTGCATTCAGCGCACATGAAAATAAGCTGCGTGGCAGATACAGACCTACATAGTGTCAAACCTACTAAGAAGAAAGCAAAACTTCTGCTCCCCCAAACCCCTTGGCACTGCTCTGTCAGCAAGTACCACTGGCAAAAGACACACTGCTGCTCTGCAAGCACCTGCACTTCTTGGTTCTGCTAGAACAAAGACAAAAGCTTTCCACAAGGCTGCATAGACAATATCCAAGGTAGGGTCTTGCAAGGAGATTTTAAGATGGTTCTTCTCAAGCAACACCTGTTTTAACCACAACTGGCCTTCAAATCAGTTACTGACTTTGGTTATTCTAAATGACTTTTTTGTAAAGTGATAACAACAGACAAATTCTGGACTTTTAGTATCGTTAACTATGAAACAATACAGCTTGCTCAATCTGTATTTTGAGTTAAAACTGGTATTGAAAAGGTCTAAATCCTTTCCCTTCTCTCTTAAAAGATATCAAGAAATTTCTCCTCTGGAAGGCCAGTGTTAAGTAAGTCTATTTTTAGCAGGTATCAATAGCTAAAATAATTTCTAGAGTGGTCACCTCCAAAGAGACCAAGTGTGACAAAACATACAGAATCTAAAAAAATAGCTGTTGAGGTACAGCCAGCTAAGTATGCTGTAAACTCAGCACGTGAAAATTTATACTACCGATTTCTGAAAGTTTATCACAGAGGAAAACACAGCAATCCAGAGACTACAGAGATTGACAAAATTAATTTATTCCCCCCTCAAAGAAATCCACCACAAATACCATCCAAGTTAGAATATATTAGTATGCTACTGCTGTTAAAAAAAAAAAAAAAAGCATGAAGGAGACTACTAAGTTCTGATACATCTGTCATGTTCACTTAGAGTCATTATTATGGGACAGTGGAAGTACAGTATACATTCAGTGATAGTTAATTTGCCAGCTCATGAAGACATTTTAAACTGAAATAATGAAAAGAAGAATTGATCAATGTGTATGCCTTGTCTTTAAAAGCCAATCAACAATAAACAGGTAGTGTTTTGTCATGCAGGAACGATTGTACTCTCTCTGTTTGGGCTTCCAAGTTTTCATTTAGGGTGGTGGATGGCTGAGGGTTTTGGGGAAAACAAGACTCAAAGGTGAAAGCTCAGGTCATGAACATGTTAATTTAGAGCATGCTATGTTTAAATTTTATGCTTTTATGCTTTAACAGAAAGTTATCACCTGAGTTCCATGCCTTAATGCCTAACAGCAACATTCTTCCCCCCCCCCCCCCCCCCAAAGGAACTATTCAGAATATATTATACTAAAAAATCAAGTCTTTATACCACTTATGTTATATTAAGTATATATATATATATCACCTGTTATATTAAGAGGCATGGTCTGCGTTAAGTGCATAACACCATGTTAGAATATACCTAAAATAAGAGGCTTTTATCAACTATGCTGTGGCTTAAACACCATTTTTCAGACATAACTCTACGTTATTTCTGATTTTTTAATATACTTCAATATCTTAAAAATATACAAATTAAAATAAATTACTCATATATTTCTTGATATCAAAGAAGAATCTTCAAACTTACAAAAAATAGTCCAGAGGTAAATGTGTGTCATATCCCACTAGTCAAGGATTTAAAGTAACTGACATTATTTCCAAGTAGTTAGCTTCGTTCAACACAACAGTTTATTGCCTCCTCTTCATTTATTACTGAGTTCACAGAAAGAAGAAAGACCATTTTATTTCAGAAAAATGTCTCTCGACAGAGTGGACAGGTGGATTTGTTGCTGGATGTGAACCATTTGTACTGAAAGAGAAATACAACTGTTCAGTATACAAACGCAAGCTGCGTATCACAAACGCTGGTTTATCACAAATAATCATTATTTGCCAATGAATAGCACTATCAATAACTATACTTTTAAAAACCCCAAGAAACAGTAAAAAAAAAACCTTTCCATGTGTGTATGTATGCGTGTGTGTATATACACCCAGATGTATTTGCATATGTATATACACATATTACACACATATATACACACAATGCTAAAGTTTTATTCTAAGAAACCTGACACAAAGGAATTTTCATCCAGTCTCATTTTAGGATAAAAAGCTATTTTTAAAGCAGCAGTAATTCCTCCACTGCATAGCTATACGGATGCCAATCTGTTCCAGTATACTCTGTAACCATACAACCAATGCCCACGATGACTTGGATATAGTTACATGTTAATTATCTGGATCAGCATGGTTTACTAAAGAGCATGTTGCATAAATTTAATTTAACCTTTCCTCTTCCCATACCTGAGCTGATAATAACAAGATGCTGTTGCTACACCCTATGCAGATGTAATGGCTTACATCTTACTGAACACAAGATGGATGGTTATTATCTGTGAAGTGTGGCAACCCCTCTCTCATTACATGCCCTTCCGGATCAGTGCAAAATCCACACAAATATAATACAAGCCCAGTTAATCCCAGATGCTCCAAAGATGTAATGGAGAATTGATGGTACTACAATAGAAGTTCCTGGTTCAAACTACAAATGGATATTTTGCCTATTTAAAAAGATTTAGTCTAGGTACTTACCAAGCAAGCTGAATGAAACTTTTTCTTGCATGTTCTGCAAGCTTTTTTGGGAAGAGAATAGTTGGAACCATGAATGACTGAAAAACAGATCATACAATCTTCAACGCCCTCAAAACGTTTATCCACATTGTTTTTCCACAAAGATAAGCCTTCCATAATACTTCCATTCTAACAGAGGGAAAAGAGCTGTTAATACTGCAGAATTCCTTCAGAATATTCTTATTGCTATTCATAAGCATATCAAGGAAACAAAGCCTGAAGGCTTTATAATCTGAATTTATAAGCAATATATGCAGCAAATAATTTATAAAACCAACACATGAAATACAGATGATACCCTGATCTGTAGAAATGCAAATATTCATTACAATGAAAATAATGCATTTAGGAGCACTCAAAAGGGGATTTTAAAATCCACAGATGATGCAACTTCAGCAACCACCAATCTTTTAGAGAATTTAATGTATTGGGGTTTGGGATTTGGGGGTTTGGGGGTTTTTTTGTTTGTTTTCAAATTATAGTTGAGATGGCATTGCTACACAGGGCAGACACTGGCCCATATCTTAAGAGATCTACCTACATTTTCAACTTTGGCTATAGATTTAATAGGACTTAGGCCCATAAATTTACTCTATTTCAGCATCTGAAGAAAAGCAGATGTTAAGAGTGAACAATTCTATGAAGTCCTTTGATGAGATCCATTATACAGATCTAAATAATATCGCATTACTAGAAATATTTTTCTATTATCAGGCCTTTGTTTTCAAAACTAGAGGCTTTCTCTAAACTCACCTGATGTGTAAGATATGTGCTTAACTGTAGCATCCAGTTGCGCCACTGCTGCACAGCCACACCAACCCTCTTTCCACTCTCAACCGTTATGGATCCCAGTGGGTAATTTGATGGAAGCTGTATTATTAGTTCGATAAAGATATCATCAACTGAATATGTAGCAATGACTTCCCGTGCTGCAGACCGAGCTTTTACCTGTGAAAAAAAAAAAAAATGCACGTATTAGAACTCTAGAGAGGGATGCACCACCTCTAGTCTTTTTATATATATATATATATTTTTTTTATATATACACACACCATATATACTTCACTACACAGATATAATTGTCTTAGACCAGGAAAACACTTTTCTCAAACTTCCACTCCTATCATGGCAAAACAAAAAGAAATTACCAGCCATTTTTCAATCTACTGACTGATTACATTTTTTAATACACCAAAAAGAAGTATATTGACAGCAGTATCTTCCACTTACCTCCTCAATTTCCCGAACATCATAAACCCCATTCATTTCTTTTTTTTTTTTTTTAAACAGAGAATTAATAAATATCAACTTAATGTATCAATGCCCAAGTTAAATTATGTTTTCATCAGCCATTTAGAACAACAAAAATGCAATCATATAAACCACTGTAATACAGTCTGGTTCCGAGAAGCAACGCTTCTTAAAATGTTTGCAAAAAACTAAAGTAAATTAAAAAAAGGACAAAAAGTCCTACTAACCGTCATGCCATTAAATAACTGTGTGCTAGTCTGAACAGAAGATATTTCCTGTGAAGAAAGCACACTGCTGACATACTTGCTTGTAAATTTATCTACAACATTGAAGACACGTTTCTCACAGCTGTTCCACCAAAGCCTGACCATTGCCGGCAAGTCTTTCAGTGTTATATGGTACACAGAGCAGGCCAAGTGCGGAATCTGGGATGACAGGGCTGCTGTTCCTGGGAGGGAAAGAAAGGACGTTGAAATACTCTAACACATTAGTCACAAATTTTCATTCCTCCACACCACATACAAAAATTTTGATACCAATGTAACTGTGGTAACTAGAATTTCATGTACGTGTTCCTTCCATATTTGCTACTGTAAGTGCCTGTTTGACCCTGCCTTTCTCCATCAGTCTGGTTTCTTTGTTTCTTCAGCTAACACGTCACAACTGAAAATTCATCTTCTAATTTAGAGATGAACTCTAGGTGGACTATCAGTAATCAGGAATAATTTTATAGTCTAGAAATTACAAAATGCTCACTTTGGAGTGAACAAACAGTAAGATGTTTGGAGCACATTTGAGGTTTGCAGTGTTCTATAGAAGTGCATAGAGAGAGAAGGGAAATCTTTCTCTTGGAACATCATGTTAGTAATTCTTACTGTCATCCAGATAAATCGTGCTGCAACATACAGCGATGTTCAAGCAAATACTTGAAAAATGGAAACACGGTATTGTTGCTTACATCTATACACGTATATAAAAGAACAACTTCAGTGAAGTAACTTTAAAAACTCATTCTCTTTTTCATGTTTCTCAGCTAAAAAAACTCCAGTGTATCTTCTCTCATCATGGCTGATTAACTGGGTCTTCTGAACAGCACAATGAAAACAACACAAAATTTAATACCTCAAACATTTCAAAAAATACATATTAAAACATAATTTGCTTTTATTCATGTATTAAAATAGAAGAAAAATACAGAAATTCAATTTAGCATAAAAAACCCAACCATCACCTAGAAGCAATGGAGACATCCCAGAATAGATCACCCATTTTTATTACTTTTGAATCTTTGCATACATTCAGGATTCAGATAGCAGCAATATATTATTTCTGCCCTAAGTGAATAAACTAAGCATTTCCTGGTTTGTTTGGGGTTTTTTGTTGATAAATATTTCAACTTTGGCTAAGCTTCAAACGGGGAGTGTTAGCCAAAGATTTTTAAACATATGTATGTATCTATCTATTTTATAGGTAAGGTTTTCTAAAATATGTATTTTTAAGCAGAAAAGCATACCTAAACTTCAGCAATACCACAACTTTCTGAAATGCACTAATACAATTTTTACTAACCTTTGACATCTAAATGAAGCTCTTCAGTAAAGAAGGTTTTTGTGTCCTTATTTGGAACTTCTGAAGTTGGCCCAGAAAAGACAGGGTTTTCAGGCATAAGCCTGAACAAGTGATAGAGCAATTTATTCAAGCTTTTAGTTCTTCTGAGGTATTGTGAGTAGAGAACTCGCAGCTGATAGTGTTAAAATAAAATAAGTTAAAAAACCAAACAACAAAACACATACAAAATACAGATGAAGCTTAACACATATAGCTTACACTGTAAATAATATAAATATGTTCCTGTAAGGAGGAAAAGCAAGACTATGATTTAGAAGTGTTTAGAAGAGTGATTTAGTTCTCTGCACCATTTTTGAATGATTAGAAGATCAGAAAATGTAGCAAGCTTTTTTGAAAATGCATGGAAGAATCAACCATTAATGAATTTAATTCTTTATTACTCTAATGTCACCATCCTTAAGTATTGCAGTGCAGAAATCTAAGTCCATTGATGCTTTCAGAATTCCACTAATTCCACAAAAACAAAAGGTTGGATGATATATTAATTAAAAGAATAAAAAGGCTAGATGAAACGTCAAGATTTAAACCAAGTCAGTCTGCTAAGAAATTCAGTTAGAAGGAAAAGACTTCAAACACACCTGAGAAGATGCTGCTTTGAAGAAAGCTAATGTTAACTTCCAAGTGAGAAGATACCCTAGAACAAGGCAGAACTCATCACTCAGAGGCTGAATAACAGCAAATTCTCCAACTGGAATGCATTCCAGGATGTTTTCTAGCAGGAGTTCTTGAGTGGCCAGGACACACATAAGAGCCGCTGGAGGTGATCTATGGAAAAACGTCTGGCACAGTAAACTCTGCACTAATTAAATTTATATTCACAGCTTTCCTAGAAAAGTCACATTAACAAAGCCATATATGTAGAACGTCAAAGAGACCTTTTATTGCAGGAAAATTTACTTTCAGATTCACACATTAGTGCTAGATTTTAATATTATTTTTTTTTTCCTAAAAGGGACAGTTGGTGTTTTTACCTCTTGCAAGACAAATATAAGCTGAATTCTGGTCATTTAACCTGAAAATGGTCTATGGCTGCACTGATTTTAACCTACATCATGGACAGCTGGTTTGTTTGCTTACTTTGTTTATCAAGTCACACCAGCAAAGGTGCAACTGAACAATGGATCTCCTAATCACTGAATGTGTTCGATTTGGGTTTGGATTAAAAAGCCTTCTGCAGTTCTATAGTATGGAAAGGTATTAATCACTGGGCTGATATAAAAAAAAAAAATAATATTAAAAAATTCTTTAAAGAATCAGTTACTGTTATTCCCTCTGCAAACTGTTGACTTTATCAGATTCAAGCTGTATAAAATACCCAGGTTAGTTTCTTGAACCTCCAAAATTGAAGTTACTTGTGCAGTTGGACACATTCTCAATATAGCAATCCAGTAAAAACCTGTCAAGATTTTACAATATAAAGCATATATGTGGCCCTATCCTGGTTGCAGCTGGGATAGAATGAATTTTCTTAGTAGCCAGTACAATGGTGCATTTTGGATTTAGTGTGAGAACAATGTTGGTAACTGATGTTTTTGGTTGTTGCTGGGTGATGTTTCTCAGGCCCTGTCAGCGAGAGGGCTGGAGGGGCACAAGCTGGGAGGGGACACAGCCAGGACAGCTGACCTGAACTAGCCAAAGGGGGGATGTTCCACAACATACAACATCATGCTCAGTATTTAAACAGGGGGAAGTTGGCCAGGGTCTGCCGATGGCTGCTTGGGAACTGGCTGTGCATTGGCCAGTGGGTGGTAAGCAACTGTATTGTGCATCACTTGGGTTTTTTTCCTCCCTTCCCTTTGGATTTTGTTCCTCTCCCATTCTCCCTCCTTTTCATTGTAACTGTTATTACTGTTGTTATTATATTATCCCTATTTTATTTTCATTATTAAATTGTTCTTATCTCAGCCCTTGAGTTCTACATTCCTTCCCATTTCTCCTTCCCATCCCTCCTGCAGGGGAGAGGGGTGAGCAAGCAGCTGTGTAGTACTTGGTTACTGGCTGGGTTTAAACTATGACATGCACTTACTCTAGTAACTGTACTCTGAAAACAATTGCAAATACTGTTTCCAGTTCTAGCACAAAGGCAAATTTAACCAGTTACATTGAATATTTTCAACATTTATGACCCTATTGTCATAGCCATGTCATTTATGTCAGGATATGTTAAAAGAAAAAAAACCTACTCTGCTGCAAATCTCAACTCTTATAACACATTTTAAAAATATGGAAAACAGTTGCAAAACAACATGAGGAACAAATACACACAATGCCAACTCCTCCTCTTCATCACCGTAAGATTTGAGATCTTCATCATCAAATTTAGGCAATTCAGGCATTAATCTATAGAAATACAGAAAGGAAATGAGATTTAATTTTTACTATTTTAATATAAGCGATGCATAGTTCATTGCTTATCAATGCCAACATTAATGATACACAACAAAATAATGGAAATCATTCTTTAATAACAACACAGAATCTTTAAGAGACATGTCACCATTGGCTCCTGAATGACAGCTAATGTGTATAGCCTTGCTCAGTTCTTTTCCAGACCTTTCACACTTCCCAAGTCACGCTAAAATTAACTTCTCTATCAGAATAAAGCTATTGCAACTTTACGCCTCAGTATAAGTGAAAGATAATGGTAGCTTCTTATGCTTAAGCCAGCTGCCTTGCAATCTGCATTTTGAACAGTTAAATGCAAGTAATATTTTTCAAATTCTGTACTCTCTCTTTTGGTATTAGAGATATCCAAAAAGCTCACAGGAATACTACACGTTTTTGTTCACTTTCTTGATTTCTTATCTAAATTAGTGAAAATAAAAAGGTCATACTATGTAATGATACTGACAGACCCAGATCAAACCTGGAATGTTTCAGTTTACATTTTAAAATTCTAGAAGTGTTTAAATAGGGGTTAAAAATAAATAGCTTCATACTTATGATACCGACACCTATGTAACTATGGTACAGAAAATAAAATTATATTTTCGTATACTGCAGTAAAATTTCTCAGTATATATTTAGTCTACTTTTACAATCAAATTTAGCATTCATAGCTTTATATAATGTCCTCTGACATAGAACACAAATTGCCCAGTTAAGGATTTTCTTCCATAATGGAACAATGCTAAACATACATCTGTAAGTGCATGTTCTTTAGCACATTTTTTTTTTTTTTTAAAAAAAAAAAAAAGGGGTGAGGTGGGAGCAGGAGGAGGGAGGCAAATGAAGTGAGAAATTTGTTGATTCTTACTTGTACAATATATGGTAGACTGAAATCTGTACAGGTCTAGCCCAGAAAAGCAACAATGGAGATAACGTATTTAGTAGTGTCTGGAGTTTATCTGGAAGATTAGTTTTCTGGCCTGCCACAAACTTTGCTGGCAATTTATGGTTTAGCAATTGGTCCTTCGAGATGTAAGTTAGAGCTTCTCCCAAAGATGTTAACACAGAGTTCTGAAAAGAGCCTTCAGATGCATTTTTGGTTTCTCCTATTTAAAATATGAGAAAGACAAGCTGTGATACAGAATGTATCGATGATGCCACAAACAAGCATTACTAGAAACAACTCAGACCAAACTTACCAGAATCCATCTAATTTTAAGAACCAAAACGTTAAGTGCAGTTACTTTACTAATTAGCATTTAAGTGTTCAAAAAAGTTCATTTTTATAAACTATGTTGACATAATATTCCTATAAATTAAAAAATACAGCCTGTCAAGTTCTATTTCAGAATAATCTGACAGGTACCATTATTACTCTCCTTGCCATATACTTGCCTGTGACTTTTACCAATAAAGGTAACAGCAAATTATGAATTCCTTCAGAAAAGAATTCCTTCCATTCACTGATCAAGTTCACAGGAAGGTTTTCAGTAGTTTCAGGAGCTGGAGTTTCAAAGAAAGCACTAAGGGCAGATGCCAAGTCACAACTGACACAAGCAAAAATCTGCACAAGTGGGACATGATAAAGTGAACGGTTTTCACTTGTTGTCTAGGAGGAAAAAAAAAAAAAGAAGAAAAGATTTCTTAACCTTAAATATGCTTTAAAATATCTGTTTCACATTCCCTGTCTATACCAGAAAGTATCATTTCAAAGAAAGCTCAATTGCAAAGACCATTTTAAAATGACTGGGGGGTGGAGGGGAAGTTTAAAAATGTAATCTGTACTTTATTAAGACTGAAACAAATTTCTAAGTCTCACTGACGTTTAGAATCCTCAGTTGCTTCCCTCGTATGACCTTCTTTATAGCATCAGAAAGAAACTGCCACCAAGTGGATTCAAATAGAAAAGTACGCAGTTGTAGCTTATGTGTAGCAAGTGAGCCACTTGTGCAAGCCAACCAAAACTGATAATGTGAAGTGCTCTCACTTTTCTCTCCCAAACATAAAAGCTGTAGCAATATCAGACTTGTATTTCCAAATTGTAAAAGGAAAATGACAATATACTATTGTGAACTTGAAATTATTTATGTGGCTATCAGGAGGATATTTCCTCTCCTCCAACACAGCTTCTTTTATTTTTATTCTTACTAGTTTCGCCAAAAAAGGAATATCATTAAATATTAAAAACATTTCCAAGCACCTAATCTATACAACGTATCTTTTATGTAAGTTCCTTGTTTGGTTTGTTTGTTTGTTGGTTTTTGTTTTTGTTTTTTTTTAATTAAAAAATAGTTTTCACATACAGCATTGGTAATAAGATTAATCTTGAGACCAAGAAAGGCCACGTGGAAGTTTCTGGCCTGCCGTTATAAATGTGCAGTGACAGAAGGCTCTATAGTTAAAAACAAAACAAAACAAACCACCACCATCACCCCCCAAAAAAAGCTAGAAAGTGCGAGAGATTCTGTATCTTTAGTTAATTAAAGTAGTAGTTAGCCATTCACTCTGACCTGTTTTCTAACAGTGTTAGAATACAGTATCATGTTTCATGTGATCACTTAGATATTGAAATGCAGATATTGCTTTTCATTCAGTTAATCTTCCACATGCCATGTTAGACTCTGGTCTTAAAGGGATATTATTTTTCAACAGAGACCTACAGCAGATATATTTCAAAATTATTCTCCCATTACCAAGGCTATGAGTAAACATCATAGTACTTCAGGAGTGAGGTAATGTCATCTCCATACACAAAAAGAAACAGGAGATACAATATTACTTGTGCTTTTAAGCCACAGGTGACCTTTGTCAACTCAGTGAAAAAAGGATTTTGTGCAAGTCTTTTTAACATTGTGTCAAATATTTGCTAATCTCAGCTGACTACATCCTTGCCACATGCAGGGAATAGTCTAAAAAGTTAAGTAAATCAAAAGTGAAGATGCAACATTAATACCCATGCAGTAAAGTTTATTTTCTTGGTTCCATATTTTGATTGAGACGCTTTTTAAAATAAGTTATCTTTGAAATGCTGAGTACCCAGCTATTAATATTGTTACTCTAAAGTACTAGAAAGTTAACACACACATTAAATTAAACAAAGTTAAAACTGTTAAGACAATTGTGTTCTAAAATCTAAGAACGAACCATTCAGAACACACTGACTTCATTTCAGCAATCTTCAGGCATCTTTCTTCAAATTGAATTGCTATGTGGCATTGCTTCTACAATGCTTCACTGTATCATCCCGCTAACCCACTTTCCACTTCATAAACAGACAGGTGAACTTTTAACATAAAACTTTCAAAGATTTAGCATGAAATCTCAATCAGACAGCCCAGTTAAGATTATAAAAATTTAGTTATTTTGTAGCCTATTTTTTTTAGCCTGCCTCCCCCCGCCTCCCTGCCTCAGTCCAATCAGCTCAGAGGGCATCAGGCTCAGGAGGACCCTATTAAAAGTTGCAATCCAGGAACAGTCTCTTTCATATTACCTCTAACCAAGCCAGCATGGAGCACATGATGAAGTCCCATTCATTATCAGTCAAAGGAGCTGTGGAATACTTCAGCAACAAGGGAAGGAAACGCATCATCTCTATGTTGAAACCAAGCAACTGAGCACTTGTTTCTTTCAGATTGCTGTAATAAAAATACAACTAAAGCTTACATATCATGTCGTGGACACGAGTATTTATATTCTTGCCTTCAGTCCTCTTAGGACCAACTAGTCTTGCACCAGGCTGCACCCTGCGTGCTTCTGATATTCCATCTTCTAAAGTTAGAACACTACATTAGCTGCCAAGTCTAAATAAGTCAACAGGTACAAAATAGACTAAGAGCTAATTCTCCATTCACACATTATACAGATTCCTAAAACTATACTGTTTACGTATTTGCTTAAATAGTACACTTAAACTATGAAATTTAACAATTTTAACTAAATCAGTTAAAAAAATAATTTCAGTTACTAATCTTAAAAATAAAATATAAGCCCTCAAGTGTCCAAATAGTGTACATTATTTCAAGACTTCATTGCCTGGATTTTTCTCATTATACTCAAGACAAGTGAACCTCAGTATATCTACATTCCTTGCTGGAAACTTTCCAAGTTGTATTTTCAGGCCCAGAATTCAAAAAAACCAGACACCTAAGTCTGATATCCGAGTTTTCTTTCTGACACCTGAACAAGCAATCAGAATTCTGAACTGAATATCCAACACTACCTAAAAAAGTTGGTCAGTTCTGAATGCTTTTGAAAACAGTTGACATCTGCGCATTTAAAGAGCTCCCAGTTACCAGCCTTCAACCACCCAGATCATTTATTTAAGTATGAGTTATTACACACTTAAAGACAGGTATATTAAACTGAGGGATGTGATTCTACAAAGGCTTAAAAATGTACTAACAGAGCAGTGCATGGCGGTTGCAACTCACAAATTGATATTGTGATTTTGTTTGAGTTAATAACTACTCTGTATTTTTAAACTCGTTTCAGAAATAAAAAGAAGTCAAATTATCTCAAAGTTGCACCCACCAGCTAAAGAGAAAGCTGTCCTCATTATCGTGTTTCCAAGATATTATGATTTTTAGTATTCCAGGTAGTAGGTGATCACAGTCAATACTTCTATCATTCAAGCAGGAGTTCAAAATGGAAAGACACCCAAATGCTCCTAAAACATAATAAAGATATCATACTCAATAGGTCTTAATTATCAAGACAAAATAAACATTAGAACGCGTGTCAATTGACTGGATCATTTTATTTGAACTTCACATAAATATCATAAGACAGTCTGGATAACACCTAAGCTTTCTTCTTTAAACACTTCATTCAGAGTTAAATCCATTGTTAAATCAAAAATAGTAGAGCCAACCCAAACTTTAAAAAAACAAACAAACAAACAAAATAACCGAAAAACAAACAAAATAACCAAAAAAACACCCACCAACCTCAAACCAACCAAAAACTCCTATAAGATTAGTTGTTGGTTTATATGATTAACAAAAAGGAAAAATACCTGCTAAAATTTAAATCTTTTTGTGTTATTAAAAATGTAGCACGCTAAGCAGTAATTTGGACAGATAATTAAGTAAACATAACTGCAAGTTGTTAAATCCAATATTAATGTAAGAGTACTAATTTTTACTTTCAGAGTGAAGTACTACTGTTGCGTTAGTACTGTTTTCCGTTTTTAAAGAAAACTGCATGTATCTAGATGTCTTGGAGAACATTTCTTCTAAGCACGATGACAAAAAACTTATTTAATTAAAGTACCATATATGCATAGCAAAAACAAACAAACAAAAATAAATCCACTCTGCTCAAGCAGCAGTGCAATGATTTACAATATTACCAGCACTTTCCTGATCTGAAAAAAAAAATAAAAAAAAAAAATTGAATGGTAAACGTACAACCTACATCACACTTAATGGGAAAATCTGGGCATATACTGTCTGCCCAGGAATCCCTAGAAAAAGGAGAAGCAGCAGAAAGGAAAATGCAGACCAATGTTACAAACAAGAGCTCCACAGTAGGGGAGGGGTGAGTATTCTTTTTCCCATTTTCTGTTTAAAGTTTCATAGACACATATGGCTGGTTCACCAGGTCACGCAAAACCAGGAAGGCTTAACTACGTTCGAAGCGTAAGAGTTAGAGGAACTACCACAGCAGAAAGATTCAAGATTCCTCTCAATTGCTGTATGACACTAACACCAAAAATTTTCACACTTTGAGGACATCTACTTGAAGAATTCATCTGAAAACCTGAGGGCACTGCCAAGGGACAGATGTCCATAATTTAAAGTCACGGAAGTTAGTTTTTTCAATTTAAGTTAGCACAGTCTTGTTAAAAAACACAAAATCAACTACAGTTTTTATATAGACTGACCAATAAGAGTAGGTGCAAGAAAGCACAAAAGCAGTACCGAGAAAAAAAAAAAAGAGAAAGTTCCTCTTTTAAATGACATCTAATTCAAACATGTAGAAGGACTGTGTGTGAGCATTCCCAAAGAATTTTCTTGAAAGGCAACAAGTTTGTAAAAATAAGATTTTCTAAAGGATATTCAAAGCAATATTATAACACATCTCGATCACCTCTGAAGTAAATTTTCAAAAGCTGCTGAAAGTGTACATACAGCAGTTCTGACTCGGCACTCTATATCCCGTGCACTGGAAGAACTACTCAAAAGTTATACATGTGAAACATATACACCTGTGTATATTTACACAGCTGTGAAGGAACTCTTGCCAAACCATCTAAAGACAATCACAGCTCTATCAACTGACAATAGCAACATTTTTGCGTGCTGTGTAAAGCCTAAATAATAAATTGGAAACTTTGGTATTTGCATATGTGTTTAAATCAGAGACCAAACAAAAGTACAGCAATATCAAAATTCTGTTAATAATAATACCAGCCTAAACCCTTTAGTTCTAATTTTGTACCAGGCAGTACCAAGCCTGTACTTCCTTAAGGCAGAAAACTACCACATCAAATAGTCTAGAAGAAATGTCTGAGAAGTCATTTCTTTCTAGGAAAGTGACATTATTATAGTTAACATGTTTTAACTAAAAGGAAACATTATGACAATATAACATTCTTAAATTCTAATGAAGTAGACTGAGGTAAGAACATACCATCAGTGCTGGAAAGCTCTGTCTGTGTGCATGTCATAAGTTTGGCCACACAGTGGAAGACAAGTTCTTTCTTTTCTTCCTCAAGTAAAAAAGGTGATAGACACTGAAGTGTATGCAACCTACCCTCTGTTAATGGCAGAAACCTATTTATACAAGAAAAACATCAAGAATGAAAAAAACTCAAAAATTTCACTAGTAAACAAAATGTGGATTGGTTCATAATGATCTAGTACCTTGTGACATAACTAATCCCACACACTAAACCAAGTCTCACTTTTACATACCATACACGTATATTAACAAATTCTCAAGTCTTGTCAGTCATCAAAATCAGTATCGTTATCAACAGTTGCAACAAACTACAAGTTTATAGGCAGCAGTATTAAGATACCCTTCTGTTGTCTTAAAAAGTTGTTTCATTTCACAGGATACAGTGTTTTCCATACGAATCACTTTAGCCATGGTTAAGGACCAGAGTCTTCCATGTTCCTCAGATCTTCAAAGAAGAAGAAAGACTCTGGTTAATATATATAGACGGACAGTTCACAACTAAAGAATTTGGATGAAGTTTGAATCAATAAACATAAGAAAATATCATGGCACTTAATAAACTATGCAGTGCAAAACATGAGCACAGAGTTAAGGATTGGTTTAGTTGTTCTTACATACCTATCAAATATTGTTTGCTGAAGGCTAGCTGTATTACTAAAGGTACTGAACTTCTCATATGTGATGTGCATTTCTTCTAACATACGAAGATATTCCAGAAGCAGATAAGGAGGATTCTCCAATTCTTCAATCCATTGTAATGAGTACAACAGTTCTGCAACTAATTAAACAATAAAAGCTGTCATTTACAAACAGCTGCTGAATATATTCAGCGCATAAGCACAAAGTTTCAGGTGTAGGTTTTGTTGTGTTTTCTTGGGGTTTTTTAATATGTTTTTAATGCATTAGAAGTTGTATTTACGTGCAATCTCAGGTGTTTCAGAGCATGAACAGGATATTTGCCACTGCATCATGAAATACAAGAGAAGAAAAAGCTACAATAATCTAGTCTAGATGTTCAAGAAATATTAAAGCAAATCAAGCATGACAAGAACTCTAACTCCTCTCTATTCTCTCTTTTCTTTTTAAATATATTTATTTCTTGCAGACAAGGCAATCGAGATCCAAGCCCAGGAAAAAACCAAATTTGATGCTAATAGTTAGCATGTGGTTTCCACATTAGCTTACAAAGATCCACACTGAACAATGACACTTCTCATCATGGTGAGACTTTTGGAGACAAAATTGTTAATTTGGTAACGACAGCTCTAATTTAAGCATTCTATAAATAAAATAAACCTGGTGGAATTAAGAAAAATTGCTGCCTCAAAATATCTTTACATTATAGCTAAACACTCAGGGTGTTTATTTGATGGCATGGATATGACTCCTATTGCTCACTTATGCCAATACACTGTGTGTTTTGGCAATGAATAACTTCGAAGTTCATCGTAAATTCAGACTTCTCTAGATTCAAAGTTCTGTTGAGATAGCATGTACATAATCACAAAAGGTCCTAGAAATATAAACACTGTACTTGTCCATACTTACACTTTCAAAGGAAAACTGAAGAAAAAAAGCAAACAACAAAAGGTAAAGGATGATTTCTCATACCTATATGCCAAACTTTGCAATTCTAATTATCAATTCATGTTAATTTATAACCACTAGAAAATCACATTCCATCAAGTTTTACCATTGTAACTTACTTATATTGTCAATTTTCTTTCTTTCAGCATCATCATTTCCATGGACTATAACGTTTTCCAATACAAGCAGCACCATTTTACTTAATAAGGCTGAAGTACACAGATGGCCTGGAAGTTTAGTTGTGCCACACAGCTTGACACGTGATCCCAAAGGTTCACAATTCATACTAAGCCTTCCTTCCAAAAGAGGTTTGTGTATCCACTGTAATATGTGCATAAAAAGAGTATGAACAAATAATTGACACTAATTATGCATAGAAGAGCTATGACCTGTTTAACCTTGGAAACAGAGTTTTTAAAATATAACCATGAAAGATACAAATTAACACCAAAAGCACAATGGTGTGGATGACCCACCCCAGCATATTAAAAAAATCTAAATGCGCAGCAGTAACTTGAAAATACACTGCTGCCTCAGAAATAAATATGTATCTTTAGAATTCTATATATTTCAGAAGAAATACCAGGGTTACTGAAGACTGGTGGTTGGACAGGAAATTTATGTCCTTCCCCACTCTCCACTCTATGCATATCAGCATTTTGCTGATAGAGAACACATCACGTTCCTCTGCGGATATTGGTGTCTTTCACAAAATTAATCTTGTAGAGAATTAGCTTAAAGATAAGAACATCTTCACGATGTATATTCTGTCAGACAAAATACCCGATTTGTAAAGTAAGTTGCTCCATGCAGAAAAGAACAATTTCATAGATATTTTTTTTCTCCAGTAGTACTGGATGGGGCCATAGCCATACAGATTTTGTTCTCTGTCATGGACAGAGGCTGAAAAGAACCTCTGCACAGGCATAGGCATATTCATAACTGCAGTTCCACATCAAAATAAAGAATGCTTATTACCCTAAAGGAAAGACACTTGAGGTAAGATTGACTACCATGTGCAAGTCCATTATCACTTTCATACCTCGGTGGATAGAGACTCATGCAATTTCCCCCACTCAGTTTTGCTTGGCATGACATGCTCAACATATGCTCTGACAAGATATCCAGACTGTCCGTCAGCTTCCATAAGCTTAGACAACAAATCACTAACTGCAGAGATCAAGACCTGAAGGCTGAGAAAAGGAAAAAACACTGCAAACAAGTTTGGCGCTATCCAGTAAAAGCAAGCTGCTATATACATTGTATTGAAGCTACATACATGCTATACCTACCAATGGCATTTTAAGTTATGTTCTACCCACATTTCTCTCCTCTGACAGGCTGAAAAAAATCTCTCAGTAATACAAATGCCAATTAAACAACTAACAGTACAGCACTGACCTTTGGTTTGGAGAACAACATATATGGAACAGACATGTACATCATAATTACCTTTTAACATCCAAAGAGGAAGACTGAATTTGATTCTTGACCCACAGTGCAGATTTAAGTAAAAAGGTGCTCTGTTTCTGCATACTCCGAAGTTGACACACAAGTGAGTTTACACCAGACATCCAAGTG
This sequence comes from Falco biarmicus, assembly GCF_023638135.1. Lineage (NCBI taxonomy): Eukaryota > Metazoa > Chordata > Aves > Falconiformes > Falconidae > Falco > Falco biarmicus. Next base: position 101,577,397 of record NC_079289.1, on the reverse strand, counting down.
TGTTTTAATTTACATACAAGTAAATCTGTTGTAGGGAAGAGAGAAAAAAAAAAACACACACAAAAACCCCAACCAATAAACAAATGAGCAAAAGCCCCACAAACAGGTAAATTCAAATTACAGCCTACAGCATATAGTAACAATCACGCCTAAAGGTCCTAAAGCAGGAAAAGAGTTCTCTTTTCTATGTGGTTACATGCAATAACTATCAAGGGCAAATATACAGTTTTCTTGTTGTAAAGCAATTTTACATTAACTTTGATGTACACGTAATATTTATTTGAGAATAAGAATGATGTTCCTGCTGTCTACTACAATACGCCCATATGGTCTTCAAAACCACAGATATTTTTAAAATACTGAGATACTTCACTTCTACAACATCAATAGCCATTTGCAAAGCAGCAGTGGTTTTCAGGCTAGCATTGTCCTGCTTCACTTCTATGACAGCACTGTGACATTTCCTCCTTTTTATCTGTGTCAGTAAATGCATAGATCAATCTATCACTCTCAAATTCTACATTCAAAGAACATAAATCAGGATCTCAGTCTGAAAACGAGACACTGGTGGTGAGAGGAATAGGTCACAATTTGCCAGAGCAACCTGACCAATATAAATGGCTTCAGAATAAATGTATGTATCGTTAAGCAAGTGACTGCGCTCATTTTTTCACAGGATCCCCATACTGCAGAATGAACAACAACCAAATGCTCATTCTTTGTACTTCACAGACCATAAATATTTTACGCAACATTCCATTATCACAGCCTCAAAGACAACTGAAGCACAGGGATACTAACATCAAGAGTTAAAATCCTTGTAGAGATGTACAGGACTTGATGTTTAGTAGTAACCACTGGCATTGTAAATTAAAGAACTAATTTTCACATCAGTTACAGCTGCAAGCACTCCACGTCTGCGAACCCAGTATTCTATTATATACTTGAATCCATTTCATGAAAGAGAAGAATTTAGGTGTAATGATCAGCTACAAAGAAGTTTGCTTGAAGTTCTTTTTCCAAATTACCTGATAAGTGCATAGCATCCTGCCTCTGAGCACACAGCTGGAAGATGGTAAGGAGCAGGTCTTCTGAGGATGGCATCAGTAAACACCCTTTAACTGAGCTGAAAAAGCTCGAGGCTACATCACAGATAAAAGATACTGATGGTTCAGTATTTCCAGCTTCAGAAAGATCCTTAGCTTTAGACAGAGCTGCTTGAAGTTTATCAATAATCCTTTCAACAAAAGTTTCACCAATCAAAGATTCTATTGGAGGGGGAGAAAAAAACATGATTACTTGACAACAAGCACGCCTTGATTTCTTGATAATATGGTGTCAGTTAATGATCATGCTTATGTACCGATTTATTTTTTATTTACTAATTTTGAATGCAAAATAAAGTATAAAAGTAGTTACAGTCTAATGTATACCTAAGCTCTCTTTCTTAATCCACAGTCATCAAGGAACCAAGTTTCACATTGCCAAGTATCCGTCCTCTAAACTAGCTGTTGCAACTTAGACAAAAGGTATATAAAATATAGCAAGTGCAGTGATCCCTTCCCCTTTTACGCCTTCCTAGCTTCTGGCACTCAATTGTGAGCCAGAGATTACACCTGGACTATCGCATATAATTAACCCAATCAGACCTATCTTCCATGAATATGCTTAGTCCCTTTCGCACAGGACCTAAGTAGGCCAACCGCATTTATCCTCAAACTCCACAGCACCTTGTGGCAATGAGTTCCATTATTTAATTATGAACGGTATGAAGAAGTATACTTTTCTCTTTCCTCAAGCCTGCTATCTAAACATCTGCAAGCAACCACAGGCTCTCCTATTTAAAGAAACAATGAAAAAATGTCTTCCTATTTGCTTTTTCCATACAAATTATCATTTTATGGCTCTTTACCAGAACCCCATCCCCAATCACTTCCATTGCAAGCTGAAAAATTCTAGTCTGTTTTATTGCCTCTACAGGCAGAAGCCACTGCATTTGCCTAACCATTCCTGCCATCTTTCTTTGGGCATATTCTAATTCTATCACATCTTTTTACAAACGCATATAGGTGAGTAAGAATATTGCTGCGACCAAAACTACAGGCAGTATTCAAGATATCGACACACCAGTGCTATAATAATTTTAATTTGTCTTTATGCTTTTCACAGCAGCTCCTAATAACCTGTATTTCCTTTTTACTGCTGAGCACCAACCTGCCACTTAAAGGGAACCATCACAATGACTGAAGATCCCTTTTCTGAGTTTTAACAGCTCAGAGCCTATCACTCAACAGATAGTTACAAATTTGTTCTTCCCATATATGTATTTTATATTTATTGGCTTTTAATTTATTTTTTAATTTGCATCAGTTAATCATTCAGTATTGAAACACACTGCTATGGTTCCATAAAGTTTCATTTGTGATTACTCTGAATAATTTATCAGAAACAATTATCATCCTTTCAGTATTTATCCTTTTTCCCCTTTTAATTCCTATCATCTGACAGGTTACTGATCCACAAAAGGCCATTCCTTTTACCCCATGATAGTTTACCCTGAGAAACTTAGATGAGAAATCCCAAAAAATCTTTTTGGAAGTCCACATACTCTATTTTGGCCTAAATTACTAAGTCAAGAACTAACACAGCTCCTGAAGGTCTCTTAGAGTTCATCCAACATGTATTAAAACAGATCACACAACACCCCACACAAAACGAGCTCAGCAATACCTCTACAGCAAAAAAGCAAGGTCACTGAACAATAAGCCCTAGGACACCAGAGAGTCAGAAGCAACCAAGTCTGTTGAACTCTCTCTGGAGGGAGGGAACAGCTTTTCCTGATGTTTCTCTACATCAAAAGTTCCAGTAACAGAAATAACAGTCTTAAAACACCTTCTTGTGTGCATCTTTGAAACCTGAAAGCACCAGAAATGTGCCTACCGTTCAGAAAATTTGATGTCTCAGGGATCAGAGCAAATGCTAAGCTTAACAAGACACAAATGACAAGCTTACATGGAAAACATCAAGAAAATTGAACTCCAGTAGAAGTCTGTATCACAGATACCACAAAATGCAAGGAGGAAATGGAATAGGATGTTATTAATGAAAAAAGGATTGCATATACAGTATAAGTGCACACACACAGTTTTTAAAGTACATTAATCTAACTGCAAATGGCTCAAAACAAATCATAGCTCTTTTAACAAGGCATTACCAACACATGCATGGGTCCATAACCATTGATTTTTTTATATTCTGGTTTTGAAAGTAAATTTCAGATGGTATGGTTTAAAAATTATTATTTTACAGACATCAGCTAATAAATCAAACTTATTTAATCTTTCTCAAGTCTTCCAGACTCACAAATCTGAATCTGATCTTTAAATGATGATTTTTGTTCAGCAACACAGACAAAAATTGCAATGTCACTGCTGCAAGTTAGTGTTTATGAAATTAAATTGGACATGGTTAATTGGCTCAGGTTAAAAAAAACCAAACAACAGAACACAAACAAAAAAAAAGCCCAACCACAGAAGAAAGCCTAGATGTTACAAATTAATTATTTTAGATCTCAAATTCCTTTCAGCCTTCTACAAAACTTATGTGCAGTGTTTACACACTACAAACTCCAAGGCATAAATACACTTACCATTTTTAATGTGTTGCGACAACACTAAGCTCAGGAGGGTCCACCTTTCTGAAGAGGAAGATTCTGATGAGGCTGCTACAGGTTCTAAACCCAGGTGACAGAGATCATCTGCCAGCATTACAAGTCTTTCTCCAAGTGTATCTCCTTTCAGCCAGTCAGAGACTAAGGAAAGTTTTGTTGTGCTTGAGCATGCCTGAATCCCAAGAGAATAATTCCAATAATCTTTTGAGGGTATTAACTTTTATTACTAACTATGCATAATACTAATATTTCAAACCCACACACAGAGCAGGAATCATATCATCTGTCATAATCAATAAGTCTTTAGGTGTTTACATCTGCAACAAACCCTCCAACTTTCTTTATGGTCAGAGACAGCAATTTAGAGCTCTGACCTAGCTATAGAGTGAAACAAGTCACCTTCTGAAAGCTCTTCTTTTTCCTTTTCTCCAACTATAGAGCCCAAGGAATGCCTACATTGGAGTTGGATAACCTTGGGATCACTAGGTTGGTTGAAATAAAAATCTATTTACAACAACAAATTTATTTACAGGATCTGAATTTCTCTAAAAAGAAATAGAAAGTCATGTATCAGAAAACCATTATTTTGGTGATAAGCTGTTGTAAGTTACAAAATCATAAAAACTCTGAATTCATAAAATACACAGTATCTGTGAGGAAAGATACTATGGCGAACACGCTGGATTGTAAATCAAGTGCTATGAGGTCTTGTCCAAAAATTTGTAATACACTTCCTATTTCATCCCTGGCAATCATTTAAATGTCAGTCTCTCAATATCCTGTATGAAAAAAAAATGGTATACTATCTTTTCCTTGTAAGCACAACATTAGGGTGATGATGCAAATAATTGTTCAGATTACTGGTCTAATATTCAACTCCATTCTCTCTAGCTGAGGAGGGATGACCAGAAATAAATCAGGAATTCCTCTGGCTCAGAGCAAACTGACCAAAAATAGAAAAGAAAGACGCTTTTGTTTGGGTATCATCATTTCTAAGACTGTCCCCAGATTTAAATGCAGTTAAAGCAAACGACACTGAAAGTACAACATTTTCAAACTATAGAAATGATCACTACTTAAATTTTAAAAAAGTAATTAAAAAACATGTAACACCAGGGAAATACTCAAAACCATGCAAAACAAGAACAAAAAAAAAGTCTTAAGAGGTACCTTTTGAATTATCTGGAGAAATATAATCCATTTCAGGTCCATCTAAAAAGAAAACCAACATTCCACAATATTTAACAAATTCTTTGCTGAATAAGAAGCATTTAAAACCATTTAAACTGTTTTACAACTTTATTTACTGCAGGGGATAAGCAGAAGTTGCTAAGTTTCAGGAACAAAGTTATTGATTGTATTATTTTTGGCTTCCAAGTCTTTCCCTACCACGCAGATCAATAAGAGACTGTATTTATAAGAAAGGCCACCAATGGCTAGTATAAAAGCATACTGTATAAAGAAGCAAGAGCAGAGAAATTCTTAGGTTGCTTTTTTAAAATGATTTATACCATATAGAAAGGGATAGACGTTACAACCCTTCACTCCAACACTGCCATATCAACCTTTCCTAAATCTTCCTTCCTTAACACTGAACTTACCTAAGTTCATGTAGAATATCTTCCGTTCCACAGCCCCAAAATAAAATTATTAACTAACCACAACCCACAAAAGGAGTAGTCACTTTGATAAAAAACTAGTAACAGAATGTACAAGTCATACCTTCGTTAAATCATCAAGAATGATTTTCCTTTCATCATTACTGTTGCAACAGTTAAGCACACTGTACAAAATATCAACCAGAAAATGGACGTCTTTCCTCCAGTCTTCTTTCAGCCAAGTTATTAAATTCACATACAGAAATTGTACAGATGGACTTTCATTATGAGCTTTCACTTCCTTTTGGGATTCAGCTTGAGCAGACTTTGCATCACTTCCCTGCTCTAGGAGTACTTGAAAAACTCTGTTTGAAGAAAAACAGTTGAGCAGGGCAGAGAGAAATTTCAAATGCTGTTCTGACTTCTGTTCATTGACATACACAAAACTCAGTTCAGCAAGGTTGCAGACCAAATTCTCTAAAGGTTCTTTCCTTAGAAGTGAACTATGCTGCAAGTCAGCCTTTATTTCAGAGTCACAATTTCTCACTTCTGTAAGCTTTCCATTCTCTGTGTTTCTTTCAGATTCATCCTCATCTGTAAATCTGATTTTTAGAGATTTTCTGTTGTTTAGTTTTGTAGCAGTCTTTGGATTCTGAAGAATTTCTAGCATACTAGATATGGCAAAGAACGATTTCTCATCGGCATCCAAGGTATCGACATGAACTACACACATTTTTAAAAGATGATTCCAAAAATCTGACAACAGTTTCTTGAAAACTTCATCTGTGCCATCATCACTGGCGACTTCTGCTTTAGCTTCCCAGGAGCTCAGAGTTTCTGCTATTTGATAAAATAATGGTCCGTTTTGTAACCTGGGCTCCTTAAGTACAGCATCAGTAAGAGGAATTAGCTATGAAAACAAAAAAAAATTATTAGAGAACATTGATACAACTAGACCAGGATATTCTATCATTTTGGAAAATACTGCAGAAACAATTCCAAAAACATCAGAATTACTCATGCTTGAACATGTAATGAAAATATAAAGGGTGGGATGCCTTTGGTTTTTTTTAATATAATACAAGATGCATAGTAAAAGGGATTATTTTACAGGGAAAAAGAAAAAGATTGACTGAATTCAGTAACATTATTTTTTCCACAAAATCTAGTGAAACTTTCAGCAAAGAAGTAAATCCTCACAAAAATTTATGTTTGTCTTTAACTTGGAATTACGTACACATAACAATATTAACCATTTCTAATAAATACCTGGTCATATATAAGCATTTGATGAATCTGTCTTTGGTCACCTTCTCTGTCTATTTTCTGTAGTATGGCAAAGCGCAGACATTCCATAAATGCAGTTATAATTGCTGAACTTTCTGAAGGGCTGGCTATTACTCGCTCGCTTGACAACCTATTGAAAGGTGAGAATCGGAAGGAGGGCACGCTCAGTCATCTATGCTTCTGAGAATCACAGTATGTACTAATGAATGTAACCTTGGTTATGTTGTTCTTATCCAGACCACACCAATATGAGAACACAGAATCACAGAATCATTGGTAGGAGTCAGATCAAAACAAATTCAATGGGACATATTCAAAGAGTCAAAACAATAAATCCAGGTATTTAACATAACTTATATTAAAATCACTTTTTCATCCAGTTTTGGCATTCATAAAAAACTATCTATGTAAATAGAGGAAACATATCCTGTTAAGCTTACTGTCTACTGTTTCAGCAGTTTATCAGAACTCCTTCTCAAATTTTTGCACATACCGCAGAGATTTAGAAAGCTTCACCTTCGGTCATTACAGAAAAAAGAAAAAAAAAAAACCTAAACTAAAAAGCCACTGAAAGACAGTTTCACCACAGCCAATTTGAGTCTGAGCAACTATGATTCATTTGCTTTTCAACAAAAATTAGACCACACAAATTACTACACAAATATTATAACCATTCTACTACTTTCAGTAAAATTCTGTACGCTTTTCAAAACCAACCTACACATAACTCCAAGAGCTCTGCTAATGGCCACAACATCAATCAAGAATTGATTTTTGTTTAAATAAGTTACATCTTAGTCTTTCATAAAATAACTTACGTATGCTTCTGAGCACATAATGCACATGCACCTGTTTAACTTAGATTGGATTGAAAGCTGGCTTTGATGTGTTTTAAAGGCAAACAATGATAGCAGTTTCAACCCTTTAGAAATCAGTCTCACAAGAAGTTCCTGCATACAAGAAATTTCACAATCACAATGCTAATTCCCAATAACCTCTGTAATAATTACACATGGGTGAGACAAGTCTGATAACTTTAGAGCCACTCAATTTTAAATTAATTTCCTATTTAAAAACTTACAGAATAAGCACAAACCTTTGACAAGAAAAGATTAGAATGCTTTAAGTAAAGAAGACTTAATAAAATTAAAAAGAAGGGTCAAGGTTTAAGAAGACAGGGACAGCCACAATGGACGACTCTAGTTTGGATATTTAAAGTATTTAAAAACTGATTTTCAAGTATCATAGTGAAAACAGTTTTTCCTCAAATAAACAATTAATGCATCTTTAAATGTCCCCAAGCCAAATTATATGCTACTTATCACTAAATGCTTAAAGAAGATTAGTCCTCCTATTTTCAAATGTTGAAGAGACTAATTTCAAATAAATAAACAAACAACTTTGTGGTTCATACCCTTGAATTATAGAGCTGAAAAAAGTTCTGAAATATTCCAGCTTTGGTTCTGCAATGCCTGGAGGTAACTTGCTAATGAATGGCAAGAGATTTGGGTATATAATGGTAGCTAGTCCACGTCCACCCTCTCGAAGCACTGTCCATAGCTTCGGCAGAACTCCCTTTTTGGCATTTACATGACTCCAACAGTCCTACAGAAAGAAACACTTCTTGTAAATTAAATGAGAACATGTTGCCTTGGAAGAACTCCCAAACTAGACATAAACATGCCTCCCTATGCTGTAGCTGAAACAAGTTATCGTAAAATTTAAATTCACTTGCCAGTATTTTGAAAAATCACTTTCCCCCTATTTTAGCTTGTGAATTTAAGAAGTTGATGTGATAAAACTGTTTCTGTATTTTTTAAAATCAATGGACCTTCCTTGCTAGCTGTCCTGGCTGGGATGGAGTTAATTATCTTCTTCGGAGCTAGTGGGGTGCTATGTTTTAGCTTTGATGTGAGAACAATGTTGATAACCGTTCTGGGTGATATTTATACTAAGGTGATAAGTGCTGCTGGGTGATATTTATCCTAAGTCAAGGACTTTTCAGTGTCTCAGGCCTAGCGAAAAGGCTGGAGGGGAACAGAAATTGGGGGACAGCCACGGTAGCTGACCCGAACTAATCAAAGAGGTATTCCATGCCGTGGGACATCATGCCTGGTATATCTACCTGGGGGGCAGGCAGATCGTTGCTCGGGGACTGCCTGGGCATGGGTTGGCAGGCGGTGAGCAGTTGCATTGTGCACCACGTGTTCCTCTCTTCCTTTCCCTCTGGATTTTATTCTCCCCCCCCCCCCCCCCCCCCTTTTCATTGTAACTAACTGTCATCATTGTTATTATTGCTATTTTTATTCTGTTTCAATTATTAAATTGTTCTTATCTCAACCCTCGAGTTTTCCATTCCTTTCCAGCTCTCCTCCCCATCCTTCCAGGTGAGGGGGAGTGAGCGAGCGGCGGCCTGGTGCTTAATTACCAGCTGAGGTTAAACCATGACACTAGCAAACTGCAGTTAAAGGCTTCTCTTTAATAATGCTTTAAGGATGCTTAATAAAACTGTTATTTTAACTGGTCCTGTATTTAATTCTGCGTTCTTATTACCAAGAATAAGCAATGATTTCAAAATCCTAACTTTTAAAGTCATCACTAACTTCAAAACTCCCCTCAAAAATCTTCCGATGGTTACCAAATACCTTGGTATTTTTCCCCAACCCCAAGGATTTTTGTCATCTGATCTGATTTATCACACTTCCAGATATCTATAATTATAGCAAGCTGAACAAAGGGTTGGTTTTTTTCCCCATAAAATAGTTACAATTTATACAAGCAGTTACAAAAGAGATCTGCTGCAGCATTAAACCCTCAGAACATCCCAGTCTGTGGGACACCACTTATCCTGCTAATAAATTCAAAGCCGGTACTTAATTTAAAATTTAAAAAAAAAAACAGTTATAAAACCAAGCGTTGAATTAGAAGGGGAAAACAAACAAACAAAAAATGCACTGCAGGTTATTTTTGTAACCACCTCTAACCAAGAAAAAGGTTTTAAGTGTTATTTTACTTATTAGTACCATATTCAAAGGGATTCAGATTCATTTAATTAAACTTGTAAAACAACTCTGATTTTCAGACATGCTGAACACAATGAAAGTTACATTGAAGCCCTAAGGAGAAAAAAAGAATTGGTAAGTTCATGTTACTAATCATAAAGAACAACTAGTCAAGCTGTTGTTCCTAATTCTACACAGAGAACAATGGCACTTGGTGAAAAGTTAAATTTGAGTAAAATATCTGCCACTTAGGTTTCCCACATTACCTCAATAGTGGTGATAGCATAAAGTACAGCTTCCCAAAGAGCTGGGCACACCACTGCATCACTGTCATCAATACTGAGGAGAACAACCGGACAAATTCTTCCTGCTTCAGCTTTTACCAGCTCAGGCAAGTACTGGCAAAAAGCAGAAGCCAGCTCAAAGAAAGCTGAGCGAACCTGACACAGGCCAGAGAAAAAACATAATTTTAGTCAAATGACAACACTTCGTCACTACATGTAGTTTATAACATTCCTTTTAAAAGTCACCATAAGTTACATGCGGTCCCTGTATTTTATCACATCAGCAAAGGTTTAATTATTATTAAAAATAAAGAAATTACTTGACAAGCCTGTTTAGTATTTTAAATTAATTTGTTTAGTGATAAAACACCAAAAATTTTATTTTAATATACTACTCAAAAGGCATGTTTTCCTAAAATCACCTTAAAACTTTTTAACAAAATACTACCAGAATCAATTCATCACCCTATGCACTATTGGTCTTAGCAGACCAAAGACCAATAAAACAGTTTAAAAAAAGAAAAATCCAAAAGCACTAAGAACAGATGCAGTAAGCTGACGCTATTTGCATCTTTTACATGAATTTGAAATGATGGCAGACTGCCAAGAAGTAGATGATGGTGACAAGGAAATTACAAATTAGCCTACTGGGCAAATTTCAGAGCAATGCTGCCTATGTAAGGCCTTGAAATCTGAAGGCTGTTTCAAATATAATTCAGTGAAGCACAAAGTTCACTCTTGTAGAATACAAGTAACACTTGACTAGGTTCAGTGTATTACCTGTAACTAAAAACAACCAAAATAAAGAAGATATTAAAAAAAAAAATCACCTGTGGCATGTTGTGTTTGCCATATTTCCAAAATTTGTTTTGGGACAGAAGTGACATTAACTTTTCCTCCATTGAATGCACCTCTTTCTTTGGCAACATGCTAAGTAACTTCTTTAAAGCTAACAAGGAACAGGTCAGAATCCGGAAAAATTTGGCTTCCCTTTCTTCTTCTGGTACAGTTCTCAGAAAACAAAACAAAACAAAAAAAAGATTAAAGCAACCCATAAATAAATCAGTAGGCTTCACAAGCTCTTCTAAACTGTCTTCAGTTTTAGTGTGTTCTTCTTTTGATCTCAAGATGCCAGCAATGTAAATATATAAACTTTCCATAGGTTTTAACGCTACCGAATTACATTATAACATGTCAGAAAAAGTTTCAAGTCATCTCATCATCTTCCAGCTACTCAAAAATGCTGTTCCTAAAAATACTGAAACAAGCATTAGACAACTGATAAAAAGCATTTATGCTTTAGTCCCAAAGAAAGTTGCTGGGATCTGGATTCAAATACACATTGTGTCTCTCAAAACAAACCTATATCCATTGCCTCCAAAGACAGAGAACCCAACGCAGAGCAAGAATTAAACCATATACATTAAAGCAGGCTAACATACTGGGGGTCACTGAGTGTATCAGGCGTTTCTTTCAGAAGGTGATCTTGAAGTACCTAGAGGAAAAAAAATACATATATACACATGAGAATCTAATGTTTAAATGTGAATAATATCGTCTACACATTATTCAGAAACAGCTCTACAATAACAGTTCACAACCTGAGTCAAGTCTTTAAAATACATTTTAGACATACTAGTGAACAAGAACGCAATTAAATTGACTCCTGCTGAACACAGTAGCTGTGGTACTGTTTGAATCAAGACTTCGTAACGCTTTCTAAATTGCAGTCCTATGCCAACATGCTTCTGATAAAAAGCCGCCAAACTGAGACAAAATAAAACAGTTAAAATTTGGCATTGCTGGCCCATCATATGCAAAATTATCTTTTTAAATTCAGTAAATCAGTTTCATATGACTGGCAGAAAAGCATTAACCTTGGTCAGAACTAAACTTGTAGAGACTCGCCGAAACACTGCTCAGCATTCTTTAATCCTTTACCACTGCAGCTAAACTACTCCACCATCATTATTCCATCTGTCAGCAACATTACGTGATGACTGAGCACCATTACACAGAAATGCACACAAGAAAATCCACTTCATATTCATTCCTCTGGTTCCAGTCATTCTAACCTCAAATTAAAAAAAACAGAGGACATGTTTTTGGCTCAGTCTTCACTTTAGCAGGAACAAAGTTTCAGGTGAGAAAGAAATTTAACCATGAAGAATAGCTGGGGGACAGATGAGTTTTAAACTTGGAAGAAAAGTTGACATATACTCAACAAAAAGCCTTAAAGAAAGAGAAAAGTATACACTCACATTAAGAATTTCATCTTTACAGAATACTAAGGCTTCAGGTTGTTTGCTTGAAGGAAAAGCTTTTTCAAAAGCTACTTTTGCAGCAGATGCAGCAGGGGAGTAAGTGTCACATTGAGCAATCAGCCAGTATCCCATGATACTTTTTAAGTAAGGAGCTAAGTGTTTCTTTACTTTAAGAATCAGTTGCTCAAAAGATTGCTGAGTTGCTTCTCGAACACGGCGATCATGATCCTGTCAAAAAAAAGAAAAAAGAAAAAAGAAAAAAAGATAAAAGGTTTACTGGTTTAACAAATGTTCTTTTGATGCTGTGTACATCAAAGCAGAAGTGATGACCAAGAAGAAAGCTGTTTCAATTCAGCCATTTTCTCAATGAAAGGCTATTCAGATTTGAAAATACATGGCGATGTTGACAAAAAAGTCTTAGCAACCCCATATAAGGGAAGAGTCCTAACTTAGCAGCATCATATTCCTGATGCATTGTACATTCAAAATTGTAACCTTTTCCTGATATCCCTAACTACAGTTTCTATTTCCATTTTATACAAACATTTAGCAGAAAAACAAGATACAAGAGAAACAGGAAGCCTTGAAGACACTTTTTAGATTAAAACAACCATAAGCCTACATTAACTGTGCATCATTATCCATTATTTGTGTATAAATTTACAACACCATGGCTTTCTGTGCTCTTGGCTCCTGAAAGAAATATTAGGAATTGCTCTAACAGATCAGATTAGTGATTCCTTATGTCCACTATCACATTTCCAACAGCAGCCAGTCCAGATAGTTTGGAGATGTATTAAATATAACAGAAAATTATGGATTATCTGACTATGCATGGTCTTTTCATGTCAGGGGTGGGGGCGGGTGGTTTGGGTTTTTTTGTTTTCTTTTGGGGTGGGGTTTTTTTTCTTATAGTAAGTCTGGTCAGATATTAGTCCTAGATCAAAAAGATTTACAATTATGCTAACTAAACACTACATTCTCTTTAACTGTTCTGGAATCTGCATAAAAGAACTTTTCATGAGAACAAGTATCTTGTCATCTTTTTAACACAGAGGTCTAACAAACAGCTATCTTCATCCACCAAGTACAGCCCAGGCACCAACAGTTCAAGATTCCACCCACTATCAATACTGGAACATCTCCACAATAAAGAACACTACTTTCCTTCAACTTCATGTTTTTCCTAGAACAAGTCAGTGATTTCAACAAAGTTACATATATTAATAAAGACTGCCTTAAAGGTTTTCACATCAAGCATCCAGAGAAGTTTTTTATTAAGATACTTTAATACTTACTAGTGAGATTTTACAATAGATTCTTGGCCAGTAAGGAAGAACACCTTTAACAACTTCCACTTCTCTTTCTTTGCACATTGTCCCAAACTCTTGCATAGCCTAAAATCAAAATATCAAGAGCATGATTTAAGAAGTCAGATCAGTAAGTTCTGTAATTTACCAGCTTCTACCACATACTGTAATTCTCTTTTTCAAAAATCAATTAACTTCTTGCAATTCAGCATCTACAACATTAATTTTATGGATGCTCCATCAGCATTGCTTGATGAATAAGTCCTCCAAGATACCTTCTGGATTGCAGTTCTAGCAAATTTTACCAATATGAAATTAGTATTAGCTACACAAATATATTCCTCTCCTATCCCTAAGAAAAATGTACTGCTTTCAGATAAAAAAAATTTACAGGGGACAAAGGTTACACCTACTTTTAATTTTGTTGTGATATCCCTCTTAGAAAGTTTTCGCAATACCATTCGAAAATCAGCATCCACAAGGCTGTCTATTTCCTCTGCTCCCTGAACTGCAGGAACGTATCCTAAATCACTCTGAGATGTTCCAAAGCCAATAAACCCAGGCACTGTTCCACGTTCTTTGGCGAGGAGCTCTGCAGCTCGGCCACTGCTAGAAGGCTGACAAAAAACAGGGACATAAGACAGTTATATATTTCAGTTATTTTATCTTGCACTCATCACACATTTGAACTAATGACCCTATTTATACTGCATAATTAACCTTCTGATAAAAACAAAGTCTCACAAAAAAGACCACCTGTGCCTTAAACATACAAGTCTGACCTAGAAAATTGTTCCTCTTTTCAGAAGCAATTCTCTTTTCTCATAATTCATGGATACTTATGGAAAATGTTATTGGTTTTAAACACATACAAAAAAGTGTAACAGAAAAGTCCCTCTTTAAGGGAACAGTTTATTAAGAAATTATTTACTCTCCTTCCTACTTCTGTATTTACTAGTTCTTCTAATCTTACTGCATATAGACCAATACAGCTCCCAAGGAATGCTTGTCATATCATTACAAAAAATAAGAACACTCATGAAACAAAGGATGCTACCAGCAACAAAGGAACCAAGAAGGATTTAGAGGGACGGAGCAAAAGGGTACATACATAACATAGTATTAACGCTGTCCCATTAGTATTGCAGTGAGTGTTTTGGAGTTCAGCATCTCTTCTAGCCCCAGTTAAGTCAACACCTTGCTCATGGTATCAGCGGCTCATGTTTATTTCAACAATGCTGTTTTCAAAAGACTGTCCCAAAGCCAACTGATGCTTTAAGATTCACTGTGATGCCTTATACTCTAAATACCTTTCATTTCCTGATGACAGTTGCAGTTTTGTTTGTTGGGTTTTTTTAAAGTAATGACAATTTGCTGAAGTTCATCACACTTTTACGATCTTCTGGAGGAAGGTAAGCCATGTTTTACCCAACTGCTGTATCTACAGATTAAGTTATTTTTTCTGCATACAAACTGTAAGGACACGCATCTTTGTTTTTGTTAGTCTTCTCTAAATACATGCAAATACATGACTTGGACACAGCACTTCACCCACAGTTCTCCCATCCTGAGCGAGTGCCACCACACACGACAGATGTCACACCGCCTGGCGTGGCTTGCTGTGGCCCAGTGGCAAGACGCAGACACCCCAACAGGTGCTGAAAGGCGAGACTCTCCGCACAAACAACCCACTCCCTGCAGCCGCCGGTACCTCGCTGAGCTCACGCCGGCGGTGAACACGCCGTCACACCCCCCACCCCGCCCCTCCGGAACCGCGGACAAACGCCGCGGACAGAGGGTGTCCCCTCGCACACGGGCCCGGGTCCAGGCCAAGGCTCGCCCCGGCCACAGCGTCTACACCCAGGCCCGAGGCTCGCACCACCCCACCGCGGGGCCGGGCTCAGGCAGCCCACAGCCCCCTCCCCAAGGCACCGGAAGCCCCAGGCCCAGGCCCAGGCCCGGGCCCCAGTAAGGCGGGGCGGGCAGGGCCCACCGCAGCCACGGGCGGAGGCCGCGCGGGACCGGGGCCCAGGGGTGCAGTGCGGCGGCCCCCCCCGCCCCACGGGGCTCGCTCACCCGCAGGTTGCCCTTGGTTCGCTGCTTGTTCTTGCCCCCCATGGCGGCAGCGGCGGCGCCGGGTACCGGCCGGGAGCGAGAAGCCGCGCGGCCGGGGCGGGGCAGCACAGCACTTCCGGGGGGCGGGGCCAGGCGCGCGCCGCGCCGCAGCTGTTGGAGGGGCGGGGTGGGGGGGGCGGTGCACGGCGGGTGGCGGGGGCGGCGGGCCGGTGCGGGCGGAAGAGCCGCCGCCGCGCAGCGCAACGTGTACGCCGTGTAGCTGGGCGGGCCTTAGGCTTCGCACCCACCGACCGACGCTAAGAGCGCGGGGGCGGCGGGCGCTTCGCGGACCCTTCCCCCGAGCAGCGGCGCTTCCGCACGGCTGCCGGGGCTCGGCCCGCTCAGGGGCGCACCGGCAGCGGCCTAGCGGCACGGCCGCACAGCACTGCGGAGGAGAGCGGCCGAGCCCACAGCAGCCACCCGAACGTTAGGAATTGTACCGGATCTGCACAGAAATAATCAACATCAGAAGCAATCAGTGTCCTCTTGTTACGACACGGATGTGATTGCGGTACGGCATCCATAAGCAAAGAAAAAAATTAGCCGGCCTTGATACAACTTCGCTGAAACCCGTGCAGCCCAGGGCCCCGGGAACTACCCCGCAGCAAACCCGGCAGCCCGGCAGAGTGAGCCAGGATCGTTTGACAGTTCTGGAGGGCGCTGTAAGGGAGCCCGACCCTCGGTAAACTGCTGCTTTTCCACAGGTAAACTGGGCTCCTCAGCTACAAGACACCGTGGAGCCACCACAGTATCTCTTTACCTACATGCATGCTTTCACCTACAGAAAATT
Source organism: Falco biarmicus (assembly GCF_023638135.1). Classification (NCBI taxonomy): domain Eukaryota; kingdom Metazoa; phylum Chordata; class Aves; order Falconiformes; family Falconidae; genus Falco; species Falco biarmicus. Next base: position 101,561,077 of record NC_079289.1, on the reverse strand, counting down.
CTTACACCTCGGAGCAGGCATCCTAGTTCAACCCTGTTTGCATGAACAAGACTTATAATTTGGCATCTCCTTTTTTTTTTAATTTTCTTTTTTAATAAAACACTAATCTCATGGCTTAATATACTTTCAGATAGAAAGCAGAAGAAAAGATTGGTACAAAAAAAAGTCTTCATGTCACGTATGTAAACAGTAACAAATAATGTAAACATCATATTTCCTCTGCTGGGATATCCACGCTTCGTTTTTGTCTCTCCTTATTCATATATTCATTCACTGTAATACCATCAACTCATTCATCTATAATTCTGTAACTGCCCTGTAGGCTATCAAGCATATTTTCTTTCATTGCAATTAGGTATGTACCCTAAATCTCCTTACACCCAGGAAGTGTAATAAAGCATTCATTTAGTAATTTTCATCAAGATTTCACTGGAATTTTTTTTTCATTAAAAACTGTATTCATCATATCAACCACAAATTATTGAAACCCTCTCTGATCAACTGTTGCCGAACAACTAAGGAATCTGTTACGATCATTAACTTAGAAATGCAGGCACTGGAACCTCTCGAGATCTTCAACCCCTTCAATGCCCTTCAACCCCAAAGTACATTTGAAAAATGTCAGCACATCCTCTTTCTTCTAAGAAATGATACAGCTGCCCCAAATCCATATGATTTCCCCTGGCACCATGTGCATCAAAACATTTTTCTTCCAAAGTGGAGAACTTTCTTTGTTTCTGAATCTCAGCATGTCCTCCACCTTCCAAAGAAACATCTTCTCTGTGCCGAATAAGAATTCTTTTCCACGTTAATCTTCTTACTCTGAAAGCAATTGGAGAAATATGGATCTATCTATGAAATACTATTTTAGAAAATACTATGAAATAGCTGTTATCACAGAAGTCAATACATTCCATTTGTACATATTTCTTGACAGAGATAATGGTTCCCTGGCTGGTCATAGAAATACTACTCACATGCAAACACTCCCATAAGCAGGAGCTTGTTTCTTTCTATCTCCTCAGGATCCAAAAACCTTAACATTATTCCTCACAGAATAATTGATGAAGATGTGGTTTCAATTTCAGTGCTTGCTTCTGCCTTGCCTGTGCTAAGAATTCTTATACTCTCTTAGCTGTTATAATCAAATGACAATGCTCATTTATAGTCTGCACCACCCAGAAGTATAAATGATGGGAGCAGAATAAAACATGAGTGTAAAGCGATCGAACAGCATACATATCTAACATAATTGGGGTACTGCAGTCCATCACTATACAAGTAAAATACAGAGGAAGATAAAACAGAAATAAATGTGCACTGTGCAGTACTAGTAGCTTTGCTGCAACCAACATTACAGCAGATATTCATTGTTGTAAATACATTATGATAAATAAATAGTTTGCAGACCTTAACAGGTTAGAAGGTGGTTGGATTTCACACCTTCTGGCCACATACACATGACAAATGTAATATTCTAACTACTAATGATATGTAAGTACAAAGAAAAACTAACCGTGACCAGAACTCTTCACAACTGCTTTGTAGACCTTCTACACAAACAACACCTGGTTTCCCTGGCATGCAAAACCCTGACAGAGAGAGCTCCTTGGCCCAGTCAATTATATTTTTTCTTTTTTGCTTGTTGTAAATATGATGACTATAGATCCACAATCGAGTGAATGTGATTACATCTGGCTGCGTGGCGTTTGATGTTGCCGATGAGGAAGATGAAAGCTCTTTGTCAATGTAAGCAGCTGCATGGTCTTTAACCCATTCCCTTGCACTCAACATGCAGGGCTCACCACTGCAGTTTTGCATCAAATACATTTTTAGATCAGAGTTCAGGTGAATCTGCTGAGAGCGGCTTAATAATGATGACCTAAAGAAAAAAAAAAAAAAAAGAAGCAGTTGCAATACGCTTGACATTTAGCATGTTTTCCAAACAGTTTTACATCAAGTTGCCAAAAAAACCAGGCCATATTTAGATAGTATGCACTTGCTATGGATATTTAAGTGATAATAGCAATGAAAAGGTCTTTAGTATTTAGTTGATGTGCTGACTCTTGAATTCATATTTAGTACTACCAATCTGTAAATCAAAATCAAGAAAAAGGCACTTGAAAAGTAAGTGTAGTGGTTGAACTCATTTTCTGTCATATGCAAGGCTACTTATGCATATGTAACAGAAACGTTCCAATAAAAAATAACAGAAGCCTGAGGGTAGCAGCATTTTGACAAAGGAAGAAGACGACCAACTGAGTAACTTTTTACTCCTTTAGTTAAGTGTTAAGCCTTGTCAAAACAGACAACAGTATCTTCTTGAACATCAGATGTCTGAACAGTATTTACATGTAACCCCTCTGTACAGAAGACGGCACTCCTCCATGCTTTTCCCATTTTTCTCACTTATTTGCTGAGGACACCAGAGAAATCATAACCTTGTAGATTTTTCTTCAACATTGTTGTCCATCTGGCTTAATTTGACAGAAAACTATCAAAAAAGGACTGGGTTTTTTCCTATTATAACTGTATTTAAGTAGTACACCATACCTTCTGAACGTTTTTAATTAGCTGTACTTTTAATGCCATACCTCACAGTAATTTCTGGTAGAACAGTTGGATATTTAAACGGTAATGCACAGGCCATGGAGAATTCCACCTAAAAACAAAGAAGTGCATGTTCAGTTCAAGCAAGCCCTAAAATCCAACAAAACAAAAATAAAAATAAGAAAGGGTTTTACTATACCATAGAGGCATTAGAGACCTCTGGCTTTACGTTCAGTGTAAACTGAACCTTTGAAGATGGCATCTCTGCAGACTCATTTTCAACGTAGTGTTTTAGTTCTGCTACTGCCAGCTGGTCGGTCACAGCGAACTCTTCCTCATATGGAAACATGCTGGAGAGTAAATCTAATTCTGAAATTTGCATCTCGGCTGCTTCTCGGTTAGTCATTGCTGTTGTTTCCTGAGCGAAGAAGAAATTAGGGAAGAAAACCAGGGCTTGAATATGGGCCACAGTGCATTAGCTACCTCCGTGTAAATCATATTAATCTTTACACCGAAGCCCATCAAACGCAGCTCGTCTATGTTCAGCAGCGAGGAGCGTGAGGCCCCTCGGTGGCCTGCGGCGGGACAGCCTGTAGCGACCCGTCACCAAACACATCTCCCCCTCACAGGGCCGCACTCCCAGAGCGCAGCCGCCTCTGCTGCTTTGGCACCCGTAGAGACGGAGGTTGGCGCGCCCGGGGAGCGCCCCTCCGCGCACGGCCGGCCCCGGCCACCCGCACCGAGCGCCCAGCGGCAGCCCCGCGCGGCGGGAGCGGGGCCCGGAGGTGCCTGCGCATGCGCTGACACGTCCCCGTCCCGGTCCCCGCGCCCTTCCCCCGCGCCCGGTGCGCACGGCCCCACAGTGCACCGCGCCGGCGCGCGCATGGCAGGCGGCGGCCATCGCCCAGCCGCCTGGGAAGGAGGCGGGATTCCCGCGCTGACCCGGGTCGGAGCCATGCGCCGCCAAGTCGTTCACGCTGCGGCACCGGCAGGTGAGGGACGGAAACCCCCGGCCCTGCTGTCCCGCCCCTACCGGTCTCCTTCCGCCGCCCCGGGACTCGCTCCTCCGGCTCTCCGCAGCCCCCGCTCCGGCCGAGACGCCGGCCTCTCTCCGTTGGCCGCGGCGCCTGTCAGTGAGGGCGCGGGAGGCGGGCGCGGGCTAATCGGCAGCGGGCGGGGCGGGGCGGCGCGGCGGCGGGGCCCGGTCCGCGGGACGGGGTGAGTGGCGCGGCCGGGGGTGGCGGGGGGACGAGCCGAGCGCCTCAGCCGGGCTGCGCCCGAGTTCCGGGGCGCACCTGCTGCCCGCCGCCCTGGGGCCGGGGAGCGTGGGGCTGCCCCTGGCGGCGGGCGGGCGGGCGTCCGGCGGAGCCTGTGGGGCAGCGCCGGCCGCGCCGCGGGGCTTCCCCGGTGGGCCTCGGGGCGTCCGGCGCAGGTGCACTTTGGCGCTTTGCAGACCGCTCTGTATTATAATATATATATATGTGTGTGTGTGTATATATATATATATTTAAAAAAAAATGAAAAAAGCAGGCGTTTCACTGCTTTAGTTGCTGGGGTCTGCGGGGCGTTCCGTGGGAAGGGCTGGTGCGGAGCCTGTCAGGCGAGTCCGGCCGCACACAGCCTGGGTGCCATTAGCAGCTGCACGTGTTCGTCCCGTCCGGCCCTCCTGGCCGGGCAGAGGCAATTCAGAAAGGATTTTAACGGTTTTGAGTTGTTCATTTAAGATCAAACGTCGTAGCTTTTTGTGGGAAATTGTGCTGTAGAGGCAGGTTTTGGGATGAGCTGTTGTTTTTCTGAACAAATGGCATGCAAAGTTGCAAAAGCTGGTAGTTGCGCTCCTGATGAAGTGGCTGCCTACCTGTCGTTCAGCAGCTCGGTAGCGTGCTTCGGAAAGGCTTTTCATACAAAAAGCCTTCAGTGGGTATGGCGCCTAAACTCTTCCCAGCTTAGTTTCTTTCTGATTCTCTTGGGCTGGCTTCCTTTTCTTTTGGCTGTGACAGCTCCAAGCAGGCAGCTGTTCTCCATGGCCAGTGTGCTGCTGAGTTCGAGCTAAGAAGTGATTTTGAAAGGACAAATATTACAAGTCACTTTTACTGCAGTGCTAACATGTTTACATAAAGGCTGGACAGCAGGGTTAGGCCGTGCTGCAGAGACTTGATTTTTGAACCCTTCCGGCTTGCATAATTTCATTGTAGAGCATATGTAGATTTTTAAGTTTACCTGATCTTTTTGAATGATCTTTTTTGAGATAAGTGTCAGGGCCTTGTGGGTGCTACAGACTAGAAGCTAGAAGTGTCCTACCTCGGGTGCAGTAGCCAGATTCTTGAAGGCAAGTACCTGGATTAGGACTCTGTAGTGGTAGATCTTGGGTCTACAGGCATACCAAATAACAGATCCTGTCTGAAGTATTTGTTTGGTATGTTGGGAAGGCAATCTTAAGTCTCCCCCACTGAAGAAACTGAAAAATCAGAACTCCTATTGTCTGTATATTTTGGAATAATTAGAGTATTTGCATGTGTCAGACTTCATCAGAGATACAAGAATTTGCAGTAAAGAAAACTGAATGAGTGTAATTGCAAATAACTTTGTGAAAGAATTGGTACAGATGCAGTTCTTAACCTAAGTTAAATAAAGTACAAGTTCTAAATGTTTATAGGATTTTTGGTACTTAAGTTTCCTATCTTGTTCTTTTTTGCAATGTTTTTGATTTAAGATTTTAAATCATTTGGGTTTTATAATTCACACTGTGATCTTACCGTACGCAACAGCTAGTTATATGTTAAAGTGTAATCAATATTGTTTTTTTTAAACGCCCAATTGTTACAAGTTAATTCACTTCAAGAAACATTTTGGCCATAGAAGTAATTTATGGGTTAGAAATGAACAAGTAAAACAAAAACCTACTTTCTAACGTACTATTTTTCTTTGCTAGGACACTGTTCTGTGTAAGAAAAATTCCAGACTACAAATATGGGAAAGAAACGCACCAAAGGCAAAACTGCACAGTCTGATGAGTCTTTGGATACGCTGGGTACGTTTCCTCAAATAAGTCCGTGGTCCTAATGTTTGTTTTAATCTCAAAGGAGGCTTGAAAACTCATTAATATTAAAGGTCTCTATCTGGGGCTAGTCACTGGCTTTGAAATCTCATTTACAAGGTGTGGGTTTGTATAATTGAAACCGAAGTCACCAAGAAACATTAGTGTTGCTACTTTTCTAAGCACGCTAGAAAATAATAATCCTGTCTTGAAAAGTAGGATTATTTTCTTGTTTTTGAGAAACTCTTGACACAGTTCTTTACAGATACACAGATTGTATAAATTTCCTCAGAATGTAAAGTGTTTGTAGAGTCAGCTGCTGAGCTTGTCATGATAGATTTAAGTAGCATTTTCCTAATGAAGATTTTGTTGCAGAAGACTCTTGCTTCACCAAAAAGGTTGTGATTAAAATACTTTTGTGAAAGCATTTGTCTTTACATTAGCAGCTATCTTAGCTGAGGTGTCCAGGGCCAGTACTCTCTACTCATAGTGCTTTTTGGTTAAAACCTCTTTCTCTTCCTCTCCTTCTGTTCATAATAGTTCCTAATCCCAAATAGTTAGTATTATCCTTACAGCTGTACTGGATCGGGTGTCGAAATTTTTTTAACTTGCTTACCCTGGTTATTCTAGTTCTTGTTCTTGCTTGTGCTGTGCAGCATTCTTTTCTACCCCCTTGCCTGTCCTGTCACAGATTATGTCTTGCCCGTCTTTTTTTATTGATCCTGGCTGGGGAAACGAGTTAAGCCATGTTAATTTAGCTGGGAGAGAGCACACTTACAGTTTTAGCCAGGACGCTCAGTGTGATGGCCTGTTATTTTAAAATCAAGTCTACTCTCCTTTCGTTTCCTGGTTGTCCTGGTCTTGTGGTAGCTTCTGTCTGCTATGGCTCCTTAGCTTCCTTTGTTGTCTTTCTGCCCCCCTAACCCCAGAGTCAAGAAGAGTCTGCCGTGACAGTTGCTCATTTTTTCCTTCAGCAAAAAAATCAGTTATGGTGCAGTTGCTGGTGGAATCTCACTTCTTTGGCTAAAAATAGGCTAGCTTACAGTCTGATAAAGCCACAAATGTAAACAAAGACTGATGGTTGTGAATAACTCCAATGTAATACTAGTAGGCAACATACAAAGGGTTTCTTTAAAAAAGACAATTTAGAAGTTGTAGATGAAGCTTGTTGCTTTTAAAAAAGCTTAAACAATGCATCTAAATATCTGTTTGTTCTTATTGGCTAACATTTTTACTGTGGAAAAATCCTATAATCTTGGACAGAAACAGAACTGTAGGTACAAAACTTTCCACCTGTTTCAGCTTGTGGCAAGAGAAGTTTACAGCCTTAAGACAGCAACCTTGTGTATGGTCCTTAACAAAGAGAGATTCAGAACTGTTATTCTATCTGAGCAATAATAAAACCTCTGTAGCAAAGGACTTAAGACAGTTGAATTAAGTAAATGGCTATGTAATTCTTCTCAATCATAATTTCACAAAAATTGGTATTTTTTTACATGTTAAGTCCATACAGCATTTTTTTTATCATGGGTTTGTTTACTCTGTGCTTTTTGACTTTTGAGATAACTCTTTGTAATGTCGCATATTTGACCCTGTATATGCAAATTTAGGCATTTCTTACTGTAAATAGTGAAGAGTTATAGGCTGATGATGCTAAATGTCTTGGAAACCTATACTGAAAAAAAAGGGTGGGGAGGGGGGATTAAAATGATTTACTCATTTTTTTTATGTGGAAAAACTTGATTCAGTTTGCATACACATTGTCAGTCGCAGTTTCTCTGTACGTGACTTAGGCTTACGGACAGCTTCTCTTTATGCAAGTGACAGTGTAACTGACAACCTTAAAATTTAATTATCTTTTTTGGGTTTTGTTTTGAACTCCTGGTAGTAGCTCTTAGCAACAGATGCCTGGTTTTGGTGTAACCATACTTAGCAGAATTTGATTAAATAGCTGGAGTTCACACCAGGCCCAGAAAGTGCAGCTTCAAGTAGGGTACAGTGTTGCAGTGCAAAGTGATAATGATGTAGGTAGGATGACTCTGCCATTCTTTTTTACTGTAGTTTGCTGCATAATTTCACCGAGGCAGCTCAGCTGGAAGCATAACCTCCATAATCTCCACTTTTATAGGCCAGCCAGGTCCTGCCTTGGTGACTGGGAACCGTGGCAGTGGGCTGTGGCTGCTCCCTGCGAGGTGTGGGAATCATAACGCCACAATAATAGAAGCCCACAGCCTGGCACAGTAGGTAGGTTTGTATCCAAAAGTTTTGTCAACTCCTCTGACTAGATGTAGGTTTGAGCAATATTTATTTATTTTTTTCCAGTAACGTAGTAGTTTAGGATGCAGCAACAATATCCCCAGATTGTGAATGGGGTATCAAAGGGTTTCTTTCTGATATGTCTGCTAAATTGTCAATGTTTCTTTGACTCTAGAAAGGCTACCCTAGCTTCTGGATTGCTGCCTGTGTCTTTGACATTTGGATTTGTTGTGATACCTACATCCTTCTTGTGCTTTTTATTTTGTAGAACCTGTGTGCAAGCATATTCGTAAAGGATTGGAGCAAGGTCATCTGAAAAAGGCACTACTGAACGTGGAGTGGCATGTTTGTCAGGACTGCAAGGCAGACAATAAGAGACAAGAGAAATCTGAGGAGGAGGCTGATAGAAGCCCTTCGATATGGTTATGTCTAAAATGTGGCCATAGGGTATATCTTGTTTTGTTGCTAATTTGTCTTAGTATCTTTCAGTGTCTCATGATAATAATAGTGGAACAAGAGAGCTTCTAGTTAAACTTTGGCATTCTTTCTTAAAGTGATGCTACATACATTATCTTATATATTGTGGTGTGATTACAAAATGTCTACTCTGAATTGCAAAGGAAGTCCTTAGATGCATGGCACAAAGGCATTTAGCAGGCTTATCCTGAGGACTTTTATTTTTCCTAGAAAGTCCAAACTATTTTGCTAAGAAAATAATTTCTGTTTAATGCTCTTAAATAAGATCTTATGCTCACATTAGTTTACTGAACTGAAAACTCTGCATGCTGAAGCAGTTTTTGTTCTTTTTCATTCTTCAAGCTGTTCAAACTGGAAGTTAAATATTAGATATTCAGTCCCCAAGCAACTTTATAGTTATTCTGCACCCAGTAAGTTTCCAAGTTACCTTCCTCTCTGCAGAAGTGTGTGTCTTGGAATAGAGACCCATCCATTCATCCTAATTAGTTTAATGTAATTAAACAGTTTTGATGTTAATACTTTGTTTATACACTGATTTAATGTATGTTTCATTGATAGTCAACTGGATTTTGTGACACTTGGTTATCAACATTGTAGGGCTGTGGCAGAAATTCTCAAGAACAGCATGCTTTAAAGCATTATGCAACGCCAAGATCAGATCCCCATTGTTTGGTTCTCAGTCTGGACAACTGGAGTGTGTGGTGAGTTTGTCAGGCAACAGAGGCTGGGGTATAATTTGTGTTTCCTTTTCTTTTTGAATTCTAGCATTTATATCTAGGTGTATGTAAAGCATTTCCACACACAGAAGTCCCTACAGTCTTTGCTGAGATTTGCTGAATAAATATTACTTTCCTGTAAAAGTCATAACTAGAAAACTTCCATAACTGAAGTTGAAATGAACCAACTAGTAAATGCTCTTGACTTCATATTTTTCTACTTTTGCTAGGTTGGAATACTGACATGCAGAAACAAATATTAATATGTAGCTCTAAATCTTAACTTTCAGCCTTGGGAGAAGCTCCTTTCTGATGCACACTTAGTGACAAACTTTTATTACTTTTATTTTCTCAACATATATCACATCTTAATACAATATGTGTGGTTAAGAAGCACAGCTGTAGAATTAGAAGATGCTACTGGTTCAATCAATACAAGTTCCATCTCCCTGGTAGTATTTCCTTCTCTTAAAAGGAATAGTATGTTACAATAGAAGAGGGAACCTTATTTTTCTAAACTGTGCTATACAGAAATACTGTGTCTGATACAAAGAGGTTTAATTTTGCTTAGTAACCTTTTTTAAAACTTGTTGTTTGTCATTATATTCACTTTATCATTACCATTACCTCTTAACTTGATCATTTTGAGCACTTCTGTGTGTAACAATTAGTATTTTTATTGAACTCTAGAATGGAAATAGACATTATTAATGACGTGTATTACTAATGAACTAGTGAACTTTTGGGTAATGTAAATTAGTGTTAAAATTATTGAAGTTATTTAAAAACTACATTAAGTTTTAGAACTGAGAAAATAAATCAAAGTACTTGCAAATGAGAGGAAGTTGTCTAAGCAAGATGTTTTGCTTCCTTCTAGAATTTCTTGGGTTTACAAACTTGCACAAGTAATTATTCAGATTGATATATTGGGTATAAACTATTGTTATAAATCAAACCTACAGTCAAGAACTGTATTTCACAGTGGGCCTGGTACATAAAAGCAAAAGCAGTTTTGATCAGAATTTATTAATGCTACGAATGTATGAATAAATCTCTCTATGGTGTGCGTGCATATGTGATTGAAATTAGATTTGAATAGTACCTGTAAACAGTTAAAAGAAACATTTTGAAGTTGGAGAGAAAGAGGAAAGGTCTAGTAATTCGTTAAGTTCTGGTGTTTTGGATTTACAACAAGTGCTATTGTCTGCATTTTCAATACTGGTATGGCATAGCAGTTGGATCTACATAGGTTTTTTCTCCACCGGTTAAACAGCTATTGCTGAAAAACCTGTTTTCAATCCATTGATTCCTTCAAGGTTACTCACAAAATTTTTGATGGATGAAAGGTTATGATGTTAAAATTGCCTGTGGAATTAACTGTCATTTGTTACTCCAGGAGTAAGAATACCTATCTTTATAATTAACCAAACAAATGATAAATATGTTATCAGGGATCCAAAAGTTTAGCCAATTTTTTGAATGAGGAATGAAGAAATGTGAAAATTGCAGCTAATTCCAGAGATGCAAGAGATTGAGGAAAGTGCTTTGCTGCGGACTTCTGCTGCTTTTAATATCAGAAAAATAGTCTGACTTATAGTAATCCTAAAGTCTGCTAAATGCATTTGTGCCTAGGAACTGTAACTGGTATGTTTCAAAGTGCAGAAGTACTTGCATTCTTTTCGATACCTTTTGTCACCTCTTCAGAGAGCTGATTGGGCAGAACTACAAAATCGGTATATACAACTCTCCTTTAGCTGAATGTGTCCCAGCAGAATTTTACTCTTACTTGAGCCTTTATCACTGCAGCTTTTATTACAATTTTGTTTAAAACAGATTAGTGGCCTAACCACACAGTATTCTGCTCATAGAGACAAACAAGTTTGTATCAGCACTGGAAGAGCAAATAAAAATGCAGGATTAATGGAGGGCACAGATTTATTTCTTACCCAATTTAAATATAATGAAGTACTTGCTTGGCTACAATACTCAGAATATGGCATAATATTCATAAGTAGTTTCCTTTAGGGCCTGATATCATAATTTCTTGATTTTGGCAAAATTTTCCATGCATTTATATTTATTGTAATAAGGTTTCTAAGCACATCTTTTAAGAGTCTTAATTTATATTTGTAAATGGCTGCCTGCAGTCAGTGAAATAATTTGGTAAAGATTATTTTTTAAACTTTTTATTTTCTTGATCAGAAATAGATTGAACTCTGAGACGTCTAAATTTTAAAATAAATCTTGGAATTTTATAGTTGTGTAATGAATTGTATCAATCAAGCAAATAGTTTAAGATTTTTAAACAACAGAAAAAAAAATGATTAATTGTTTTTATTTTGGGGGGGGGGGCGGAGACAGGTGCTACATATGTGATAATGAAGTTCCCTATAATACTTCAACCCGGTTGGGGCAGACTGTGGATTATGTTAGAAAACAAGTTTGTATTGATTCATCACGTACAGGTAAGTAATTATAGTATACATACTGTAGATCAGAAAGTCCTTTAAATGTAGGAGAGAGTGTACATTCTGGACTTACAGTACTGTATTAGATTTAACTTTTGAAGTACCTTACGGTAAAATAAAAAGCTAATTTCTTCCCTTTTTTTCTTTGTCAGAATTCTGGTAGCATAGGTAACATCCTAGCCTGTGGACCTAATTGGACCAGATTTTGCTCAGTGTCCCCTAAACTTGTTACAGGACAGAAATACAGGAATAGGAGGGAAAAAAATACAATTGTACTATGGCTTTTTTAAAAAATGCGATGTTTGGTTGCTCTGTAAGGAATTGACTGAGTACTTAGAAGTGCTGTGTTTGTTCACGATTGTTTGTTCAGGCTGTCTTGAGATCTGAAGGAAAATTGTCATTGCTAATGATAGTTTGATTATATTTTTTAAAACTATTTTTGTAGGTATTTGTGAATGTGTCAGCTGGAATGACTTAAGTCTCCAGCTGTTGCAGAACATTTCCTAATGGAAGTAGTATATATAAGATGATTTGTCTGCTGGGTCTGTACATTTAGTATAGGTAGCTGCAGTGCATTCAGGATTCTCTAAAACGGCATGTTCACCCTGTAGTCTATCTGCAAAATGTGGTGGTTTAAAAGGAAACAACCCCCAAAAACCTCATGGTTTCCACAATGGCAAAACCATTTTTGTACAAGGCATTTCCACTAGAAAACTTGGAAGAATTGGTATATCAAAATAAATGCTATAAGTTGTAGCTATCAGAAATTCCAAAACCATCCTACACTTGGGTGAAATCATAGCCCCGTAGGGAAATAGATCACAACCATCCAGTAATGCCACGTGGCTGTGTCTGAATATTTGCTCAAGAAACAGCTGAGGTTTTCCCACAGGGACTAGAATCTTCAAGAGGTTTTGGTCAGTCTTTCCCAGATACATTGTTTCTCTACATCTAATATTTGAACTTTGGATTTGTTGCCAGCATTTTCTCAGGTTTGAACTGGAGAACAGATGAATAACTGGGTGTCAGTATCAGGTGTTCCATCTATTGTTGTCCACCTGTCTGTTTCTTGTCCATCTGTGAAGACTGTATTATCTCTTCCTTGTTTTCTCTGAGCTGGTGTTACTTTATTTTAAAGTTAATCTTGGCTCATATCCTATTATCAGAAACCTAATCAATAGCAGACTGCCAAACTGGCAGAACCAGTGTGGGGGGTGTTCTGAAAGTTACCTGGAATTCCCTTATGGTTTTATTAAACAGGTCATTGACATTTTGAGCTCTGCACCAAAGTAATTTTGGGGAAAATGTCTTTAGTGTGTCCTGAAGAATATAAATATTCCAGTTTCATCTGTTTAGGTTCATGAAGTGAACATGAGAATGCTTTGACAGTGGGAGGGCTCTGCATTTCATTTCAGACAATAGTGCCATGTCTAAAGGGATTTTATTTCAGATGTCATCTTGTTAGATGTTGTATAAAGCCTAACATTGGCGATTTTGCAACAGGAATAAAATTTCAGATAACACATGCAGAGTTTCAGAGATTGTTGGCATGAACGGCTTGTGGGCAGAGTGGCATGTTTAAATTGCGTGCTGATCTGAAGTGGCATTTCAGGGGTTCCTTTATTATTTTTTTTGTTCGCTTTGTTGAATTTTTAACTCCTGTTACCTAGACAGTTTAAAAACCTAAACCAGTAGTGTTACATTTATACAATTACAGAATTAGTTATCGTATGTTTAAGTTTTAAACACTGTGGATTGCTGCTGTTTGTAATTACTTTTTCCTAGCCCATTCCCTGTTAGTGGGTTAATATGTGGTATGGTTTTTTTATTATTTCAGTAGAAAAACAACAAGAGAACAAAGGATTTGAAAATAAAAAAGTAGAAAAAGACAGCAAAAATGAACAAGAAAAAGAAGTCTCACTTAAAGAAGAGAATTCTCATTCAAGTACTAACGCAGAAGTGGCTGTGAAAGGACTTAGTAACTTGGGGAATACGTGTTTCTTTAATGCAGTGATGCAGGTATGGTAGTTATTGCTCTTAAAAGCAACTTTTGACTAGGAAAAAAAAAAACCCAAAAAACCTAGCCCACAACAGCCCTGCCCCCAGTATTTTACAATGACAATTAGAATGTGATTTTTATCTGCCAAGAATGATGCGTTCATTATAAAAATAGCATATTGACCCAGAGAAATATGAAGAAATGGAGCTGCAGGTTCAGACTTGCTTCAGGGGAAAATACAGTAAACTGCCTTGTCTTTCGGGCACAGCATCTTTCACTGATGGAGATAAAGCATGCCAACTTCCTAATTTAGTAATAAAATACTGTGGCACATCACCCTTGCTGACCTCTTAGACTGTAAGAGATTAATACCCAAAGACCATGGGTGTTCACTGAAACAAAAATGTCTCGGCATCAGGAAATCAACTGAAAAGTAAATGTTAACAGGATGAGCATGTTGTATTGCCGTCTTTAGTGTCTTGCTCGGCTAGGAAGTGTTTGGATAGAATAAACTTGCTCTTTCTTGTGTATTTGTTGTGGTTTAACCCCGGTGGGTTTAATCCCAGCAGGCAACTAAGTACCATGCAGCCCCTTGCTTCACTAAGAAAATTATTCCAGCCAAAACCAGGACAGTATTAAAGCTCATATGTAATCTTGTGCTGATTGGCTCTTGCTACTGAAGCTTTACTCAAACAAAATTCCCACTGTAGTTGCAAGTTTTAGTAAACTGCTTAATTTGATTTTTGTTTCTAAAACAAGCAGATACGCACACTGCGTTTTACCTTTTGATTTTGGAATCAGACACTAGTAAATAGACCATCAAAAGATCGTAGAAGAATATAATAATAATAAAAAAAAGACATAGTAAGAAGAAAAGAACATAGAAGAATAGTACATTTAGGGTTTCTGCTATCTAAGGTAATACATATAGAGGACACTTGGAAGTCCCGTTAGCTGTACAGAATGTACTTTTAACTGCCAAACACTATTAGAATTTCCAGAGGGGTAGCTACCATTCTAATTCTGCGGGAAAAATAAATTGCTGTAATCTGGTTGCTACAAATTCCATGACTAGTGGAGCTCAGCTGCCCTTCCTCTTGTTGCCAAGGTACCAATCTTTTTCTTTCTTTTGTGTTCTTCAGAATTTATCCCAAACTCCAGTCCTGAGGGAGCTGCTTAAAGAAGCTAAAATGCCTGGCACAACAGTTAAAATAGAGTCACCTGAGTTATCCATGGTATATATATGCTTCAACTTCCATAGTGTTTCTCCCCACCCTTCCAGTCTGTTAAAGAAACAAGCAATGTTCATCTCTGGATTTTAAAGCTCTCAGCTAAATACTAACAAGATTAAGATGTAAAATCAGTGGGAACTTCACCATTGACTTCCATAAAGCTGCTTCTGAAGTCAGCAGAGGTCTTTCTTTCAAAGTGAAGAGCCGTGATTCAATACTCTGTTAGTTGTCATCAAAGGAGTATTTACATTATGATTAAGTGGTTTAAAGGATGAAAATGTGTAACACTTGCTATAGTGTCACTTTTCTAAATGCACAATAGGAAACTAGAGAATGTCTGCTATGCTAACTTAAATAACACTTCTCGTCACAGTTGGGGTTTTGGATGGGAAAGAAGGGTTGTGTGTTTTAAGAAATTGTATTTTTTTTTCCTAATAAAAGGGAGAAATAATGGAGTTGCAACTAAGCAATATATAATTAATGATTCTTAGCCCAGTATTTTGGTATCATCTCATGAGAAACCACATGTTGATTTTTTTGTCAGGTTAATTTACTGCCATTTTAGAATTTTATGTGTTCTGTTTTATAATAATGTTTTCAAGAACTGAAGTGTTTAGACAAGGTAAAAGTTTCTCCAGAAGGTTCCATCACCAAATTAAAGCAAAACAACTTTGTTGCTTTTGTTTAAAACAGGAACCTCAGCTGATAAAACTAGATCAGCCAGGTCCTTTGACATTAGCCATGTATCAGTTCCTGACAGAAATGCAAGAGACAAAAAAAGGGGTAGTCACTCCTAAGGAACTTTTTGCTCAGGTTTGTAAAAAGTGAGTATCTGTACAATTGCATGTCATAGTGAGTATGAAAAAAGTTTTTTAGTTGCTTAAAAAGGTCAGTTTTCTTCCTTTATTTTTTCTTGAGCTCACATCACAGCATATATAATCTGTGTAATACTTAACAAGTTTTGAAAGAATAGGATTAAGAGCAAAATATAAATGAACAGAAGTAGAATGAAAGATAGTCAGTGACCTATTCTGATTAGCTGGCTTTGTATTTTTAGAAAATACCATATGTAGACATTTGTTGCTTTTATATACAGACATGTTTGAGACTTTGTCTTTTTGTGTCTGGTATGAATTGTTTTTACTTTGTCTTATCTTTTAAGTTCAGTTACACTTTACAATTACTGTTTCATTTAACAGAGCAACACGATTTAAAGGTTATCAGCAGCAAGACAGTCATGAATTGCTTCGTTACTTGCTTGATGGAATGAGAGCAGAAGAAATCCAAGTGAGTGCCAGTTTCAGTTGTGCATGCCCACCTTTGTCATATCCCAGACCAAGACTTTTTCCTCTGCTGAGGGGAGAAAGAACTTTCTGAGTCAACCTCTGTAGTGTGATTTGTGCTGCCCATAGCATGCACTTGAAGCACATTAGCAACAGAGCTATAGAACTGAATAGCCTTTAAGCAGTGGACTTGTGAAGGAGCAGCCATGGGTATTGCTATTTTCATTTAACAGAACTATCCAAGGAATGAAGTTTGCTTGTGGCCTGTATCTCTTACATATATTGCACACATTGTTCAGGTTTCTGAGGTGATGGTGCTTTCTGCCTTTTTGGGAAGCAATGTACTGGTTACTCTCTATGCTCTTCTAATAAAATCTAATAGAAAGTTCGGTTTTGGTTGTTTTAAAGGTCTTCAATTAATTCAACATTTCTAATATAAATGTCCGTTGTTCTGCAGAAATAAATTGACTTGTCCAAAATTTCTACTGAAAAAGTGGGTTTGGAGTACGTGTAGTCACCCTAAAGAATGTCCTTTTGTCTTAATTTCTGAAATGCCTGAAAGTTCACTTGTGGAAATGCCATCTTTTTCCTTTTTTTTTTTTTTTTTTTTTTTTTGCCAGTTTTAATTGGGGAAAGCATTTAATCCTTAGACTAGTTTTTCTTACATACTATTTGCATCATGGTTGCAAGCTTGTTTCTCAGTTGGTTATTTGTTTAATATTTGCAGGAGCTATTTTGTGTCTGCAGGCATTTGTGGTTTTTTGTATTGATGCTCTTAATTGGAGAAGATTAAACTTCATCTGACAGACTTTTGTGACATGAACTAGTTAAATGAATTAGTTTAGGAAATTTTACAGTGTATTTGTTTTGAAAATTTCAGCAAGTAAGTGTTGGAATACTGAAGGCAGTGACTGACTCTAACAAACAAAATGAAGAAGAACTTAAAAAAAAAATTAAAGGTAAGATACCTGTTACTGATGTTCTGATAATTTAAAATCTTCTGTTTCATTGAAGTACACAAAGTAACATTAATAGTGTCAGCTAAAAGATACGTGTTTAATTGTACAACTTTATGCCATGCCCTGAGTATGTATGTATCTAGAATATAAGGCTCAATAGTGCTGGTCTATTTTTTTAAATGTCTCACTGATTCTGGTGTTCTTTCCTTCTTAACAGTGTAAGAGAGAATTGATTTGATAGACATTATACATTAAAATATGTTTGGGTAGGGTTTAATCATTTAAATATTAGGTAAGAAATTAAAATATTAGCACATAAGGGTAATGATTTATTCAGTCCTAGCAGTCCGTTGTTAATAAAAATTATTCTGTACACTGTTCAGGTTTTTTTAACTTTTCAGATTAGAAGATGAAGAGCAAGTTTAAATTCAGACTGTGCACTACACTGAAAATACAACTTGAGGAAATTGCTTTTGTATGTAAGGCACCTATACAGGCAAAAGTTGGTGCTTGTTTTTTAGCTTCAGACAGTTAAGTCCTGAAAGAAAAACAGGCACATTTACTGGGATGCAGTACTTCTGAGAAAACAGGAAAATGTGTTTGAGTTGAGAAGGTGGTAAAGGTGTTGGTTCAGTCAAGCTGTCTTCTGCAAATGTGATTTTGCCCCCATTTCTTTGATATATGAAAGAATTTTAATTTAAGAATCTTGCAGTACTTGCTGAGGATACTAGAACAGGTCAACACATTCCAGCGTACATCTTGCATACTGTATTATCTTTGTTTTTTATTTGGTATGCCATAACTAAATTGGTTGCCAGTATATTATATATCATATCATTAACTTTACTATATACTTTGTCAATTCTCAGAATATGAAAAGAAAAGGGGAATACAAAGTTTTGTGGATCGAATATTTGGTGGCGAATTAACCAGTACAATTATGTGCGAAGAATGCAGAACCGTAAGTAAACTGCCTGCTTTGAACAGCCTAGAGTATAATTTTATGTAATCTGCAGAAGAACCCCAAAGTAACTACATGTAGAAATCAATTAAAAATTGGCAAGGTTTGCTTCAGTTAATACACTAAGAGTTGACTAGCTGCATGCTTTTCAGAGGGGCATGGTTTGGCTGGAATCTTTCTTCCCCTTATGTTATAAAGCTAATCTTTTAGTTCCTTTTAGAAGCCTTCCAGAAAAAGAGGTCAGCAACAGCAAACTGCCTCTGCCAGAAGAATTCACTCAGACTCCCAGTAAACGCCTTCCATTGGTGGAAACTAGAGTGAACTAATTGTTCTGCTACCAGCAGTATGCTGCCAGGGGGCCTTTGCTTTTTCATTAGATGATTAGCCTTTCCCTTTCCCACACTGGAATGACCGTAGGTTTGCCAGGGGAGTAGTTAAGCAAGAAAGCACTACTGGGATAATGCATACTGATAATGAAGTAATTAAGGGCATTATTAGTGAGTGGGCTAGACAAATATCATGACAGATTACAGATATCAATCTCATAGTCCCTAAGCTGGGTTCTCACGTTCCTGGGCCACTAGAAAACTGAAATTTGTGAAAGTATTTCTTGTTTGTTTCTGTGGTAATGACAGTTAGATTTTGGTGATGGATAGCTGTTTGTGAAGGTAGATTAGCTGTGTTTTACCTTTGTATGCACAAGTGAAAGCATACGTTGAAGGCAAGCAAGCCCCTACATGCAAATAAGCCTATTGACAGCAAGTTAGCCACTTCTAAGCAAAATTAAGTTGGACTTCTGAATATTCATTTGAAGGTATCCTTGGTCCATGAATCTTTCCTTGATTTGTCGCTTCCCATACTAGATGATCAGGTAAGAAATTGTATGTGCTTGCTTTTTGGCTTTGTTTTTGTTTGATTATATGAAAACACCTTTATTATATAATCATTAGGGAATTCATTTATACATCTTTCATATGTCTCTTTTGAGAGCTAAAATTACAGATTTTCCCAGAAAGAGAGAGAATAATATTTTCCTGAGAGTCATTTCTGTAAGTTGTGGCTCATAAATAGTCTCTGGAAAATCACTGATAGTCTGTTGGTGATCTTGCTGCTTTGTCCATTAATGTTTCCAACCTGGAGATTGGCTTAGGGAAATAGTAGAGTATGTTGCAGTGTTGTGTCACTATTACAGAAGGCTGAGTTGCAAAGAGCAACGCTTCCCGAGTCATCTTCACTGTTGTAAAAATGAAGGAAATTGCATGACAGTAATGGGTGCCTAGTAGTTGCTTGAATACTTTTTGTTTGTTTGTGGTTTTTTCATCCATTTTTCTGCACTGAGTGCAAGAATACTTCTCATGATATTCATGTTATTGAATAAAGGTAAACATTGGTAGAATGGTATGTGAATACTTGATTGATCTCTAGCACTCAAAATACTTGGTTTGCTTTGTGTTTCTTACTGATAATCTGTAATATTTCAGATTTGTTATGTTGCACTGCTCACGTAAAAGCTAATGAGTAAATACTGAAGTGAAACCCCCCCATCTAAAGGGATCATATGTCTTCTGCAACAAACAAATTTTATTTTAGCAGAAAGAAACAATTTCTGTGGCAGGCAGTTCAACTGAAAATGTCTCTGCTTGTGTAAAATGTTACTCTTCAGTGCATTTAGTAAGATGTACATCTGTTAGAGCTAAAGGTAATATTGCCCATTTACAGGTTCAGAATTTGGCCCTCCATAGCCTTATTTTTTTTTTTATACTGTTTGATTCTGCAAATCATTGTTTCACATGGACTCCCTCCAGAGTGAGACATCTCTTTCGTAACGATTAGGGTGAAATAAATGAGTTGTGTGTTATAGTCATTGCAATGTTACATTTGAGCTGAAAAGTCAAATAAAATCTCATCCTTGTGGATTTCTTTGGAACACTGTCTTGTGATTTGGGACAATAACATCTCTACTGCTGTTGTTGTTTTGTGGCTTTTGTTTTTTGTAGAAAGTAAAAATTACAAATGAGAGAAATCTTAAAAAACCCAAAGACAATAAATCTGAAGATGAAGAGAATAAAAATAATGACTGTTATCTTAAGCAGAGAGATGAGCCCCCTGGTACAAGTAAGCACCTTCAGAAAAAAGCGAAGAAACAGGCCAAAAAACAAGCCAAGGTTGGTCTTGTTAAGTATTTCACTTTTATTAATAAAGTGCTTGCAACTTCTGGTAAAAGCAATTCTTTTTGCTTCCTCGGTTTAGATGATGGAGGAGACAGCTTAGAATTTCTCCTCACTCAAATGCACAATGGAAAAGACAGATTGTATCTACGTATTTGCTATTAAGGAGTTACGTGTTCTGTTAAGAGTTGCTGCGCTAGGAATAAGCTGATATCCAGAGGAACATGGAATTTACATTGCCTGCCTGAAGTAGCATTAATTTGAATCAGACAGCCGTTCTCCAGTCATTGATTGCAAGAATATTCATAAAACTTTAGAATACAGATGTAAAAAAGAATTGGGAAGA
This sequence comes from Falco biarmicus, assembly GCF_023638135.1. Classification (NCBI taxonomy): domain Eukaryota; kingdom Metazoa; phylum Chordata; class Aves; order Falconiformes; family Falconidae; genus Falco; species Falco biarmicus. Next base: position 101,540,625 of record NC_079289.1, on the reverse strand, counting down.
TATAAAGGGAATCATTAGTTGTATTTGAAGATACTGTGTAACAAGGAGCAGTGGGAACTATTGCCAAGTGAGGATAAATTCGGTATTGGTTGAATTGATCACCTCTGATCATTAAATCATAGATTATTCTCCCCCCCTTCCACCCTTTGTATCTGTGGCATGCTACAAAAATTTTGCTAAACAAGTAGTAAGAAATGCTAAATATAATTTAAACTTCCTCTGGGTTTTGTGTTCTTGTTCATTATGTATTCCAATTTGCAGAGCCAGCGCCGCCAGCAAAAACTTCAAGGAAAGGTGCTTCACTTCACAGATATCTGTGCAACTGAACAGTCAGAAAAAGATGTTGAGTATAACCAAGAATCAGAGGTGGAAATTAACTCTGAAACTTGTGATATGAAGCAAGAAGAGGAATGGTCAGATTATTGCAAAGATCACTGCTTAACTCAAAAAGATTTGAGTATACAGGGAGATAATACAGAAGTTCAGAGCATGCATGAAAATACAGGAAAGACAGAACAAGGATATGTAGAAAAGGAGTTTTTCATGGATCTCCCTATGGAAGGCTCAGATTCACCTGTAAAGGTTGTCAATGGCCTTGACAACCTGTCTCTGAAAGACGAGGATGATGAAAATGAAGATGAGGCAGAGCTTGCTACTGACTTCTCAAAACTACACTTGGGTGCCAGCGCTGAATCTGATACAAGTACCTTAGATGACCTTCAAACTGTTCCCGTCAAGACATGTGAAGTATCGACTGAAGATCCAGAAACAGCGTTTTGTACTCTTGCAAACAGGGAAGATCTGAACCCAGAAGAAGGTTCAATCCATCACTGTTTGTATCAGTTTACCCGTAATGAAAAACTTACTGAGACCAATAAACTACTCTGTGATGTATGTACACAAAGACATTATGGACCAAAGAAGAACACAAAAAGTATGACAAATTATCTTTTAAAAGAAAATTTTAAATATGTCTTTATCTGCTGCTTGGGTGGGTTAAGCGGGGGAATGTCCCTAAAGTGGTATTTTTGTAACTTTAACTTGGATCGGTTGAACAAGCATTCAGTGGGTGGGTTGTCAGAACTTTTCACACAGATTAGTACAAGCAACTGAGCAGAACAGCAGGCTCACAAGCCTGGCTACACAGTACCGCAGGACTGAAGAAGAACAATGAGCAAGGAGGAGTGGGTTTGGGGGAGGGAAAGGGCATTTCAATCTAAAAATATATTATCTGGATGAATGTAGTCAGTAGCTATTTAGTGACTTCGCTGTTCTTTCCTTAAATGTGAAAATTCTGCTGTGACAGTCATAGGGAAATCATGTCTGTGTTTGCTCAAAAGGCCAAGAAAAGCCACTTGCGATTTCTGGTTGAGTTGTGGAGAATGAGCAAGAATTCATCCTGCTTGTGCTGACACCACTCATACGTGGTGTGAGCGGTTACTTCTGTGATAAGGGGTCTGCAGATGGCAGTTCTTGTACAGTTCATCATGTTAAAGGGGAACGTTCAGTTTCACAGTTGTAGTGGATGACATTGTGACAGTCTAAATAGTGAAAATAAAGACATTCTTGCTGTAACATTTGTTCACATGTTACTCATTGGTGTTTTTTTTCTTTTCTCCAGGTGAAAAGAAGTACATTTATACTAATGCCAAAAAGCAGATGCTAATCTCTCTTGCTCCTCCAATTTTAACTCTTCACTTAAAGAGGTTTCAACAGGTAAGTGGCAGGCTGATACTGCAAAAATGTGTATGTATATATTATCAGTTTAACATGTATATATGCACATAGTGCTAGCTTAACTTAAAACTAATGTTGGCGTATTTTCATTTCCTATAAGGCTGGTTTGTTTTGGTTGGGTTTTTTTTCCCCAAGGTTTGAAAGGCATTGGTGTGCAGCATTGGTTTTTTTGGTCTTTGAAGAGTTGGGGGTGTATTTTCCTGAAATAATATCCATTAGTTATCTGGAAAAACACTGTTTTGTGAGTTTATTTGCATTATATTCCCTCATTATTCTTATTGTTTACTTTATCAAGCAATATCTTAGCATTAATTCTTTCCTGCTACTATAGTAGTTCATGGACTCTTACATTTCAGTACAGATAGAATCGGATCCCTTACTAAATGAATGTAACAAATGGGTCTGAGGAATTGGAAAAAAGAGGATTCTGAGCCTTACTGCGTGTGTGTGTGTGTGAATGGAAAGCAGTGCTATTTAAATCTTACTTATAAAATCCAAAGTAAAGTGGCTTTACCTTTTTTCTAAATTGTAAGAAAATTTTTATTTTAGGGCTTTAGTTTTCCAAGAAAGAAAGAGGAAAGAGTATCACCCTTCTAACTCTAAAGCTATTCAGTATTTTGGTCAAAATACTTGAAAAATAAGGGGTGTGTCTTTAGGTGAAAAACAGTTTCACAGAGAAAATGGAAGTGTTCCAAGAGACTGTAAAATGATTAAGAAAATAATATTTGTCATCTTTTGTTTTTCCAGTTTGATGCTAGAAGATTATTTGAATAAGGTGGGAGTAGAAGTTACGTCAGTTTTGATGATACAAAAACAAAATTAGATCCTCAGGCATATTATGTATGTGATACGTACGTATCAGTATCTGAGAAATGGGAGATAGTTACATAAGTAAAGTAGAACTGATTCTTTTTCCACTTTTGCTGTTACATTAAGTTACCCTAAGAGTGAGTTTAAAGAGCCTTGTTAACTTGTGCTGCGGTGCAGCATGTTGGGGCAAGGGAGTGATGCTGGAAAACCTTGGGCATTGGAGGGGAAAAACCCCCGAACAACCCAATGTTGCTTTTTCCCTGATTTTGTTTAATGTAAAACTAATTCTGCATTGTTGAAGCTTTAACCTGAAGTATTTAGTAACTCAGCATGGTTTTGATATGTGCATTTTAACATTATGGGGTTTTCCTCTACTTTGTCTGTTTAAGGCTGGATTTAATCTACAGAAGGTTAACAGGCACATCAAGTTTCCAGAAGTGATAGACTTGGCTCCTTTCTGTACAGTTAAATGTAAAGTAAGTGGGAAAACAATCGGGTTCTTCTTCCCCATGTTCTAATGTGTCTTCACAATGAAGCTGCTTAGCAGAATCTTTGTAGAATGCTTGTCAAGCTCCAGTTGTTTTGTGTAACTTGCAAGTGCTGTAGTGCTTGCATGAATCTGTAATGATGGGCCTCCCTGTCATCAGCATGCAAGTCAAAGTGAAGAGTTTACATTCCAGCTGTGTTTAAAACCCAGTACCTGACTGACATACCTAAACTTTTGCTTTTATAGAATGTGGCTGAAGGGAATACAAAAGTACTGTACTCTCTCTATGGAGTTGTTGAACACAGTGGAACAATGAGGTCTGGGCACTACACTGCGTATGCCAAAATGAGAAATATGAACAACCATCTCTCTGACCTTGTCCTTCGAGGACAGTCTCCTGAAGGTGAATAATAGGAAGTGTTTTACAAATTATTTCTTGCTGCAGAACAGTAATGGGATGGGTTGTTCCAATTCTTTGTAATGACTTTTACTCCTAAATTCTTCCTTTCACAGCTTTAGAAACGGAACCAGTAAAAGGGCAGTGGTTCCACATCAGTGATACCCATGTACAAGCTGTGTCTGCATCGAAAGTGCTGAGCTCACAAGCCTATCTGCTGTTCTATGAGCGACTCCTGTAACTCATCTGAGAAGCCTTCTTGTATGTCCAGCAGTCTTCAGGTGCTCTGAAAGGCGGCAGACGCAAATCACACTGTTAACATGTTGGAGCTACTGTACCCAGCTGCAGGAATATACTTCATGCTTCTTAGACACACTGACAAGTGGATAACTTATACTTTTTCCAGTGTTTTCACTACTTCTAAATAAATGTTTTTTCAAAACTACAGCTCTGAGCTTCTATCGAGTAATTTGTGCACTGGCACAGGTAAGCAATGATTACTTTTAGTTTCCTGCAGGTGCTGTACATCTTCAGCAGCAGCTGTTTTGCTTTAAAGGGACCAGCTAGAACTTTGAACTGTAGTTATCTCAGCTATCAGCTTTTCCTTGTGTATTTTAAAATGGCTTAGAGCTGAGACAAATTCAGTATCAGCTCACCTTCCACTGCTGGTTTACATCCAGTAGAGGACCCCTCAGTTTGCAAACTCCCCAGCAATCCTTTTGTAGGGAAACCTCAGATGGGTATTTTGGTAAGGCTGGGAGCTCGGTGCTCTCTACCTTTTGCTACAGGCACTCCAATGTAGCCTTTCCGCACTAGACGGGTAAGAAAACCAGTTAGTCCTGCAGTGACTTCTAACTTTAAAGTTCTCTACAGGCTCGGCTTCACATGGGGTTTCACAGAAATAAAACCTTGGGTCCTCCATGCTTGAGCAGCAGCTGCTTACATTCAGTGCATTTTTCACAACAACCTTACCAAGAAAAGGGGCAGTCTTGCATGTTCTTGTGACCCTTACCAGCAGCAGCAGCACTTGTGCAGCTGACGATATCAGTATGCCAATCCTTCTGAAAACTTGCTGAGTTTATTTTTCAGCCACACCAGCAACTGACTATAAAGCGAGCATCAGCGTAGCTGTCGTACGGCAGCCTTATTTAGGCATAAGATAGTTCGACTTGATTTAGCCTTCCACTCCCTTCTGGCTGTGAAACGGAGTAGCACTGACAAGACTAATAAAAGGATTAATTATTGAAGTGGCTTCAATTTCAAGTGCAGTTCTCCTTCCAAGCTACTCTGAGACATACAAGCTGTTTAATTTCCAAGAAGAATCTAACCAAGAGGCTTCAGCTGAAAGATTCCAGCACTGCATCATGCTGGCTGTTGCTGCTCAGCATTTATTTTTAAGGCCCTTAGAACGGGACGCAGTTCACTGCTGTCAGGCTGCCATTTTGAGAGCACGGAGATTTCAGAGGGCGAGGATGAAATAGAGCAGGGCTCCTCACACTTTTTAACCAGGGGGCCGGTGCGCGGATGCAGTGGCAGGCCGTCATCTGCAGCTGGTTTCCCCCCAACCCCTGGTAGGGGCGGACAGGGGGGTCTGTAAATACCAGGGGATTGAGGACCCTGGGGGGGGGTGTGTATCCGGCCTGCGGGCCGTAGTTTGAGGACCCCTGTAATAGAGACATGTGACAAAAATGAATGTAAGCACAGACCATACTTACTTATTTGAGTTTTTCACTCAAACACTGGCTAAGGAGCACAATTAAGAGCACAAAGAGCTGTGATGATTATAGATCCCGTTTCCTGGAAGGAATGAGCTCCCTGCAGCAGGCTTGCGATCCATCTCCCTCGTCCGCCATACTGGGTGCAGGTATCAAGACGGTGGGGTGGGCTGCAGCTGTGGCCACTGAGCTGCTGGGCAGTGCCTCCTGCCCGACACGGCCAGCTCCAGCTGACCCATGGCGGGGCACAGCTGGGCCCTACAGCCCAGGGGGACAGCGTGTATGAGAAACGGGAAAATGCTGCCTAGCTGCGAAGGGAAACGTGAGAGACAGCACCCGAGTAAAAGGAGGATGTGCTCCTGCAGAGACCACGCTGGAGCAGGCTGTCCTGCAGCTCACGAAGAGGACCATGCTGGGCCTCCACAGGGAGCCCAGAGGGGCAGGTTTCCCTGCCAGGAACTGCAGCCTGGAGGACCACACAGGAGCAGCTGTTCCCGACCGGCTGCAACCTGCACAGGGCAGCCTGTGGGGATGGGGGAAAGGGGGCATAAGGAGCAGCAGCGAGGAGCTGTTATGGACTGACCACAGACCCCATTCCCTGCACCACGTGGAGGAAGAGGTAGAAGAGGTGGGAATGGAGTACAGCTGAGCCTGGGAAGAAGGGGAGGCGAACAGGAAGGTGGTTTAGTATTTTTCTTGTTTCTTGCCCTCCAACACTTATTTTTCATTGGTTAAAAATCAAATTTTCTGCACTTTGAGTCTGCTTTGTCTGTGACCTTCCCTGTCTTTTTCTCAACCCCCAGGCTTTTCCAGCTCAAGTTCTGCCCCTGTCCAGCAAGTCAAGGTCAGCCCACCTCACCCGCAGTCAGTCAGATGCCTGCATATCCACAAATGGGGAACAACCCTGTCACACAAGCCCAAACAGCATTTTAACAGCAAGTACATTTATTGAAGTGTTTTTAAAGTTCCGTGCTCCATCAGACACCGTTCATAACTTAGAGCAGAACATCACGACAGGTTCCAACTGGAATATTAAAACCCGCACATAATCATGTAAATTAAGAAGCAGAGTTAAACTGTTCAATCATTTTGGTCTTCATCCCAGTCCTTCTTTCCTGATGGAGGTTTAGGGCCACCAGCTGGTTTTGCCATGATGATCTTGAAGATAAACAGGGAAGCAGAAAAAGATTAAGGTTAGAATCAGACTCTTGCACCACCTATAGCCATAATGATGCTGGACCAACAACATTCACTAAATTCATGCAGTTTCCCTACTCTGAACTAAAGCCAGTGAATACTATAATCCATCTAATTGAGATATTTGCAAATTAGGTTTTTCTTCTTGGAAATGGCAGAAGCTGAGCCCTGATACACTAAAAAAGAGCTTTTACCTCATTTTTGCATGCAAATTAAGGCTTCAGTTAGGTCTACAGAAAGTGAGTGCTCAAATAGGCTGGTTTACAGGGACTGCTTTACAGGAGGCACACTACAGGACGTGTAAGTATCCCTGCTACTGTTCTGAATTACTGAGTCAAACATCACACTTTACAAGCATGAATTCCACTAGTCCTACCATGTTCAAGGCTCATTTTCTGCACTTGCTGTAGTGAAAAGTAAGGTAAAAGTAACATGGCACTTTTCATCCTTTCAGTAAAAATTTGGGTTTAGAAGTAAAATTCATTTGCAAAGGCACCGATAAAAATGTCGCGATCAGCACACACAAGACAGCAGTGTTACACGTCCTCGAGACAGAATCTGCCATGTGCTCGTCAGTATAGTGATGCATGCACTCACACACAGATACCTCTCTGCTAGAGAAACAGAGCTATTTTTCAGGCTCATCTTTCCAGTCATCCTTATCCCAATGTCCTTGTTGCTTAGGGGCTTTTGGACCGCCTGCTGTTTTTGCCATAATAATCTACAGAAATTTCACATGCAAGTACATTTTTGCTGAAGTTCCACGAAATACACAAATAATTTTATCATTAAGATTATGACCTCTATTTTTCCTAACATTGGATTTTCATGTAAAAACAATGTATCACAGAAGGTTTCTTAGGTTAAGCCTTGTTCCTATGAAAGTTAGGATAACTTCCTGGATATGAGTATCAACTGTCAAATCTTAAAAAAAAAAAAAAACAACCAAAAAACAAAAAACAACCAACCCCAAAACCCACTAACAGTGCTCCTATGAAAGCAGCACTCCAAATTCTGAACTCTCGAACAAACTTCCTGGCTTTCAGAAAGAAAAAACCCACGTTTTTCAAGTATCATATTTTTACACCTTGCATTCTGCATCAGTGTTCTTCACGCTGAGTTAAAGCTTTCAATTCAGTGCCTAAGTTACTATAAGCTTACCTGATCTACCCTCAGGACAGTTACTGCTGCATTTGTAGCTAGCTTGATACCCCAGGATTTCCCGAGGTACGTGTCTAACACACCAGCTTCCAACATATCCTTCACAGCAGCAGCTTCAGCCTGTCAGACAGGGAAAAACATTCAAAACTTTGTCAGGCTTCTACCAAGCAAATTACCGGGTTTTCAGGGTTACAGGTTTAGAGCAAGTTATCACTTTTCTGATCTCATCTTCCCTCTTCAGAAATTCCTCATCCATTAGCAGGAAGACAAAACCAGTAATTACTAAAGACTTATTCTCCATCACATTAGTTCACTGTCTCCCTTACTCCCTACACAAGGCCACTACACTACATTTAACTCCTTGCTAATGAAAAAGACCACACTTCAGTATTACAGTAAGTCCTTCTTTTAGACTGTGCAACACAGAGCTTCAATAATTTAATCTATAAACACTTCATATTGATAGAAGTACTTTTAAATACAACCCTGTACTGCAGAACACCAAGTACTGTGATAGACTGTTTACCTCAATATCAAATCCAACATTTTTGTTCCCTTCCTGATGCACAGCATAAAGTTTGGAGATGACCTCATTAGCCTTTACTCCAGAGTTTTCTGCCAGTGCTCGAGGAATGGCTTCAAATGCCTCAGCAAACTTCTTGATGGCATATTGGTCAAGCCCAGGACAAGTCTGAAGTGAAGTCGAAAGCCATATGTCAGCATTTCAAAAAACAAAGATAAGGAGGCATCCCCCCCCCCCATTTTCTATTGATTTATGTGCATTAATACACATGTATTTTTTGGCATAAAATAATATGCATATAATTTTGTAAGTCACATATGTGTGTATAAAACAAAATAAAAAGTAAAAAAGCCCATTTGCTGTACCTCTCCGTAAGATGTGATCTGCTTGGCCAATTCAATCTCTGTTGCACCACCTCCAGGAACAAGACGTTTATCCTGTGAATAGACCATCCCAAAATGCAAAGTTTTGCTTAAAGCATTGTATTTATTTTCACTTTTTAGAATTTATATACTCTACCAAGAATGCAATAGAGCTTTAACCCACACAAGCTTATTAAAGATCTGCTTCAGAATAAACATGCAGTACAAGAGAAATTTACCAGAATTTCTTCAAACATGTTGGAATGAATGAGTAAAAAGAGCTTCTTTTGTAAAAAAACAAAATAATAAAGTACTGAGCTTTGTGTCTGGGGTTTCTTTGGTGTTTTTTTGTTTGTTTGGTTGTTTTTTTCTGAGAAAGTAATTTCAGTTTTTCACTAATAAAAAAATTCCTAGATTTATCTCATCTTTTCCATTAACTTACTGGGAAATATCATGCAGGAAACCAATCTACTGAAGTTTAACATGTCAACAAATACCACAAGGTGTCGGAGTTTTGTTTTAAATTAAGCATTTTGTACACTCTGGCAAACCAGCATTCACTTAAGAACTCCCAGTCTTTTAAACAGAAAAGTAATCATCCTAAATCGGAAGTCAGGACAGCTCCTGGAGACAATCATAAATGTGGAGTCTATAGCTGTTCCAGTACCCTAAATCAATGTGCATGTCTTGGTATGTACAGGATATTAAGCATCAAACAAAAGTTTAATATTTTGCATGCCACCTGCTGAGTAAATATACAAACATTTCCTTTTATACTTAAAAAAAAAGGAAAGAATGAAGTCCACAAAACCTCACAGAAACAACTCTGCAGAACTGAGTTCTTCCACCTATAAAGCATTTTCTGTAGTATGTAGAGGAAGCATGTCTTGTCACCAATGAACTAGAAATTCAGCTTACAACTGGTCAGTTCCTCCTGATCCCCACTGACAAAGCAAGCTATCTTGCTTTTCCTCTGTGCCTGGTTTCCAAGGAACATTAAAAACCATTTAGGGAAACAAAGAGCTGACTGCCATTACAAAGCAGCAGAATTAATCCATCTTCAAGAACTCGCTTATTACTGGAAAACTGAGTACACGCTGAGCACCATCTTTTCTGTACACTGTGTTCACAGCAACGTCAGCAGCAACCTTCTCAGCACAGCCCTCCACACCTCAATACTACACAGCCTCCTCTACACCTCAGGAAGGCTCTTAAACTGACAATGTAAGTAACTGCTACAGCCTTTGCAGCAAACAAGCACAAGTCTTGCCTCAAACTGATTCATAGCTCAGGTTCGATAACAAGCTTTCTAGCCACTTACCCTTGTGAGTACTTTGAAAGTATTTACACCGTCATCCACTGCTCTCTCTATGTCATCCATCAGGTTGTCTGTAGATCCACGAATGAGTATAGTAGAAATGGCACCATCCTCCTTTTCTGTTCAGGCAGACACGTACATTACTGAATTAAGGTTGTTAGGTGTAAAACCCACATGAACATCGTACTTCTAGAACAGCAGCATTAAGAGTTCTACAGAACGTACATACCATGTTTAAACACGACGACCTGTGTATCCCCAACCTCTGACAAATACACACTATCGCAGTGACCCATTTCTTCTAGAGTAGGGGGAGTCTAGAAAGAAAAACAGGAGTTAAGAGGTGAACCTGCTCATCAGTGCTCTCCCTTCTGCTCCTCATTTGAAAAGTCCATACCAGTCTGGGTAGGGCTGTTGCACCAACAGTTTTGCACAGTCTTCTCAGATCCCACTTGGAGTTCAACCTTTAACAACAAATTTCCAGAACGAATGTTAACACATATGAGTAAGTATTCTCTTAACTTGGCAGCATTTTTTAAACTACTGACATCTACAATTTCCTGTGTAAAGTTATAAAATCCACTCATCTATTCTTTCAAGTTATAACTACCTATTTTCAGGGATGCTATGCAAAGACTACTTCCTAAGAATTTAAAAACAAAGTAGTTCAAATACTTTATCAAACTTCATCTTCTAGTGTGTAACACCTGAATTATCCTTACAACACCTCTTTAGCAAACTTTATCTAGTTACGTGAAAGTTTACAGTATCGTGCTCCATTTCCAAAAATTCACTTTTTGGACACCACCAATACAGTCACAGCTTTCAAGAAAGGACCACTTATTTGTGTGAGATGTGAGAGCCACTGCTGGTCATTTAACTTTATGCCATGCAGAATGTATTTCAAGGACGTACAAACATGCTTTATTTACAAACAAGAAGATTTAAAGCCTACCGAAATGAAAAGTATTACGAATTAGTTCCTCCATCCCTCAATACATTAGTGATGCACAGAGACATCTCATCATTGCTGAAGCATCACAAGGACTGTGACCAGGAGGAACCATTATAGTACAATCCCCCATGCCCTTGGGGCCACATCCCTCTTTACCAGATCCACAGACTTTGATATTATAGATTTCAGCTGTGCCATAAAGACACTTACACCAGAACAACAGTACCATATACACAAGTTCCTCCCCACCGAGCTGTCACACAGAGGTGAAATACTGTCAAGAAACATAAGCTGTGAAACAACCAAATTGCAGTGCAGGTTTTGATCCACTAGAAAACCGAATAGTCTACAATATTTTGTTTCTAATTTGTTTGAGAGGCAAGAGGCACTCAATGGTAAGCACATTTCATAAACCCAATAGATAACATGTTTTTATGCTCTAGTACTTACCTGACTAACATAAGATTGTACTTGTTGGCATAATGGAGAGCCATGTCTGCCACTTTGCCACCTGTTACTACTACATTTGCACCACTATCAGCAATAGCTTTGACTTGCAAATCCATTAGATTTTCTTCTCCCTTACTGAAATTCATCAGTTCTTCAGCATTCTTTATAAGTACAGTGCCCTAGTAAAACACATACACTGTTATCAATTCAGTGTTAACTGCACGCCTAAAAGATTTTGACAAACCACTTTGTCTCCCAACCTATCCACAAACCTCAAGTCATCCTATTTCATCATACCGCCACCCTTCCCAGGCAACATAGTGAAACAAGTCAAAGAACGGGCAATTCTACCATCTCTAGACAACCTTGAGGTTCAGACATTCTAGCACATAGTTTGGCTCAAACAACCCAACAAAAGCAACATCATCTCCCCAACTCCCAAAATCCTGTAAAGCAAAATTAGGTGCAGACATTTTCTATGAACTTTTTTAAACTAATGAACGCAGTATTAACAAAAATATCTCAATGACCAAGTGTCAAGAATATTTATAGCTAAAACTAAAAATAAAAGCACATGAGCATAAATAGATAAGCAACTTATTTTGAGCTTTAACATACCTTAGTTTCAGTTATCATACCATCAAAAGGGCAGGAATACACAGCTATTTTTGCATCTTTGACAGAAGTAACATCTCCTTCAGTTTCTTTTTTAAAAACCATGCCATGCAGTACTGAGGAAGCAGAGATACCAGCACCCTGAAACAAATGGAATGGGGGAAAGTCATATTATTGATCTTTTGTTGTCATAAAGCTGCACTACCGTTTATGAAAGGCAGTCCTTACATGCATTCGAATGTAGCAACCTCTGTTTTCACCACAGCAAAAGTAAGACTTCAGCTGATTTAGCAACATCAAACAGTGCCTTACAGTTTCCCATTTTAAGACTAGTTGGTAGTCCAGGTTAAGGCCTGTAACATTAATTTCCTGTGCTCAATTTGTAATGTATTTATTAGCAGGGAAAAAACACAGGAGGAAACTCATACTAGATATAAACTTGCTCCAATCCTATGTAACATACTAAAGCCTGACAAAAAGAACACAAGATTAGACCGCCACATTTCTGCCAGCCTACATCTTAGCCTAGTCTTGCGACTACTTCTACAAGAAAGATGCAATCAACATCCCTGTGTATAATTAAGTTTGTGTATCTGATTTAGTGCAAACTGTAAATATTAACGATTTTTGTTTCTGAAAGCTGCTACTGGACACTAAATAAGGAATGTAAAGATGAATTTCCAAAACTAATTATGCATGCTACAACACAACAGAAAAGGCACTTTCAAAGATCTAAAAATTAACTGTCATTAAACTGTTTACCTTGGTAATACAGCAACACTAGCTACTTCCAACTTACCACAATTTTGCACACTCTGATATTATCAACATTGAAATGACCAGAATCAGGAAGAATAGAAACTGGCAAGAAAAAAAGAAAAAGACAAAAAAAGAATGAATTTGTGTTGCTTAATGACATCATAAATAATGCCTGGAGCTTTTCTAAAGTACTAAAATTTAATGGTTTGAGATGCCTGCCTAAATTTAAGGCAATTATGATCTGCTAATAAACTGCATCAAGAGAAACAGAAATTTTGTTTTTACAGTCTGGAAATCAGAAAGCAACATCTATTCAGGCTGCTCAGCTAATTGAGTCAGAATATCCATTTACACATGTACGTTCAAGAGTGAAGTCTGACCCAGAATACTTTGAGAACACACTTAAATTAAACACCAATTTTCTTTCTTGGAGATCTAGAGAGAAAACAACAACTCAACTAGTCTTGCTTCCATTGTTCTGAGGCTGAGTTACACGTTACTAGTGTAACGGCTGACCTGAAGCATAATAAATCATCTTAATGATAAAGAGGAAGAAAGATGGGCTTCTGCTTTAAAAAAACCTAGAAAGCTATTTCAATAAAACTTTTAGTAGGAAACAGACCTTTCCCAAGCCACTTCAAGGAAGAGTTCAACATGAAAAAGATTATACTAATTTCAGAGGCTAAAGCATTCCGTCCAATTCTACCTGATAAACTAACTGTACCTTTCATCTTTACATGAAGACATGAGTCATGATCATAAGCAAGCATAAGATGCGTGCACACATCTGTTCTTGTCCACTTACCACAGGCCTGAGCAATAAGCTTTGCCAAAAACTGTTCATTGCCATACTGTTTGCTCATCACTGAAGTGTGCAATAAAGATGCCACTTCTTCAACATCTCGAAGGTTCTTTGCAGAACAGCACACCAAGTCTGGAAGAATTTCTAGGGCTTTCTTGCAAGCCTTTTCATATCCTTCAATCACCTGTGTGGCAAACAATAAATATTCACTACACCACTTCACTATGCATTCATACTGCTTGAATCTCCTTTTGAAAGGGTCATGAAACATTATCAAATGCAAAAGCTTATAAGGGAAGCAATCAATCACAAGCTATAAAATATAAACTGTTGTTCTTCATACATCTTTATCTAAAAAAATCAGTTCAGAAGGAAGCAGACAATTTACAACACTATGACTCAAGAACAATGGGAACGTGTATTCAAGCTATGTGAATTGCAATAGCAATATAACTTGCCTCTGAGACCGATAACCCCATCCTTAGAAGGTCTTCTGCTAACTCCAGAAGAACTCCAGCAAAGACAAGGACAAAGTTTGTTCCATCCCCAACTTCTTGCTCTTGCATGTGGGAAGCCATCACAAGCATTTTTGCAGCAGGATGCTGGACCTTTAAAAGAAGTAAGTTACAGATCTCAGTTACTAACACCCCACCTAGACTACAGCTCCACGTTTTTCTGTGCATCCAGTAAAAGCTCTCTTATTTCAAACTGTATCTAAAGACACTAAGAATGCACAAAATTGGAAAAGAAAGCAGCACAGATTATCTTAATTTGCTAACCTCCCTAATAAGCAAAAGTGCAAACACAGATAAAAAAAAATCAAGACAACTGAACACTCCCCCTAGAAAATAAATTAAACATCCTTGATAGCGGTTCTGTGCTATTTCTTACAGGATGCAGTGGCTTCACAAAGCAATGCAACAGGAGAGCAGCCTGAAGTTTAGACCTTCAAGCTGCATTCATGTGTAACACTCAAAAACAGACATCTGAATTACAGTTTAATTCTAGCAGGTTTTCTGCTTACTTTCTTTCAAAGAAAACTATCAATAAAACTGCTGTATCCTTGAATGTAATTAGAGCAAATGTAATTCTATCCTGCGACATGGAAGACTCATTAAGTAGTCTGCAGTTTCTTTTTTAAAAAACAGAATGAGACTTCCACAGCTATTCTACTTATACCAAACACTAACACAATGCATTAAGTAAGGAAATAGTTGATACCTGCACTATTTTTATCAGTGCGTATAGTACTCAGTAGAACATTATTTGTGTTGTGATATAAATATGAATTTGATAGTAAGGGAAAAAGGTTAGGACAGGTCAGTCTTTCCACACATACTGTATTCACAGGGGGGTGCTGCAATATGCTCAGCTTCTTAAATCCAATTAACATATTTAAGCAGACAGGAGAACATGCCAACAACCAACACTGGAAGATTAATGCAATAGCTACTTCATTCAGAGTTCTTTAGACACTGTATTGTCTACACCTACCCTCTTCTAAATCTACAGTGGTTTTGGGGAAAAAAGTAGGCAATCATTAAGCATCTTCTGCAACTACTCAATGCTGCTTTACAAGAGAGTTCTGTTCCTCACTGTCGATACAGCCCATTGACGTTACTTATATCCAGTGAAAAACATAAGTGATTTACAAAATGACATATGTAAATCTGGCAGGGTGACATGTACTTCCTCATTAACATTCAGAACCATAAAACTTACCTCTAGCTCTCTCAAGATAGTAGCAGCATCATTTGTAACAAAAAGCTTCTCCAGATGATTGATAACCATTTTGTTCATTCCTAATGGGAGGGGATTTTAAAAATCCTTCATTAGGCAAATGTAATTTTGTACACAGATACTGTTTCATAACTTTCCAGTGTATCTTACACATTAAAACCCGAGCCCTATTTATAATTTAAGGGCCTAAAAGATTTTTGTAAAATAACACCTGGGAGTATATTACATTAAGAGGAAATTGATAATTTCTGGATAAGCAGTCTTCTCTTCTGAAATATTAGTACATCATTTACTTAACTGATACTGGAGCACACCTTTTGTTTTGGTATATCTGACTGGACATGGTATGGTTATGTTCATTATGAGTACCTACCAAGTTATTATCTTTCTTTTAATTTAAGTCTTCCATATAGCTGCGAAACAGCAAAGAGGACACAGCACCTGGTACATAAACCTGGCAAAGGCAGGTACATAGCGTATAACTCAAGAGATAATGAAACAAACTCTGATCTCTATAGCCACAATGACGATATATTTAAGAGTTCTAGGGCAAGTCCAATAAGTTTCCTCAAGAAACAAACAGTTGCTTCTTTGTCAAGGTAGGCTTATCCTTCAAACATAACATTTTGCTCAAAAACACTACAATAATCTTAGGACTTATTTACCATTTGGTCCATAAGCCGTACGGGTGGTTTGAGCAAGTTCTTTGCATGCCTGGATGTTCCTGTAGACAGCTTCTTCTAGTCCTGAATAATGCTAAAAAGGAAAAACATTTTGCTCAGAATCAGGCTTTCTAACAAAAAAGAAAGGAATGAACTAGGCATTTCTCATCAAAGCAGCAATAATCTACTGAGTCCATGAAAGTTTTTGATTAATTTAAAATTGGTATTTCACTTAAAAGTTTGAATGGAAACTAAATCTTACCCAAAGACAGTGAGAAAAGAACTACTGTCTCCTCCTCCCCAACTAGGCTGCTCAACAGGCCCAACAAGCTTCTGAACAGAAAATTTGAACAGGGACTAAACTTTCAATACAGGAAACTCTTAAACTTTCCAAAAAAGTTAGTGGCATGCCAAAGAGACACAGAAAACAACTAATACCAGATTGGAGAGGGGCACAGCTTCATAAACATGCATTTTTGTACATGCTTCTTTATTCACAACTCTGTATTGCACCAAATCCATTTAACTCTGTTCTGCTTCCAAATGTGTGGTTTGAAAACTCAGCAGAATGTATGATAAAACACTTGTGTTTGAGAAGTCAATCCACCTGGCTTCAGTTTGGAAGCCTTAAGAAAAGGTGGGATCCCCAGAAAGAGCCTTAAGAAAGAAGAAAGAGCAGGATAAAACATACTCTCTGACCCATGAGAAGCGAGAAAAGTATCTCTAGTAATATTTACTCTATAAATACAAAACAAGTATCTCAGAACACCATCCGCCTCCTTGTTTTGTAAAAGACATCTCCTGCCATTCTGGCCTTCAATTCTCTATGGGAGAACCTGTATCTAGGCCATTCTGTTTCCCTGCTCTCTCTCTGCCATTGACATAAACCATTCTTTGACTCCAAGGAATATCCTGAAAAGAAAAATAAAAGGCCTTCTGGGCAGCTAGCTTTCCTTTCTATCAAGTAGCAGCAACCAAAAAATCCTTTTGCATTCCCCTGCCGTAAAAAAAAACAAACCAAAACACAACCATCTGCTTTCTGTCCCACTTATTCCAAGAGAGCTTCTGCTTCATCAGGCATAGTCCTTGACTACTACCAAAATTTACGTTTAACATAAAATACATTCAAAATGGATTTACAGAAAGCAAATATATGGAAAATATACAACACTCATAAAAGTAGTTTTCTTACGGGCACAGCAACAGAAAAACTGTCAAGGAACGTATATAACAAACGGGACACTTCTGAGCAGCTAAATCTATAGGGGCCGGCTGATTTTGCCGTCACCTATAAGAGCTCTCCAAACCAACCGCCTCCCATGGCGGTGCTTTCAGGGGAAGCCCCCAGTGGGGCGCCCGGTCCGGGGCAGCACAGTCGGGGCAGCGCCGCCCCGCGAAGCGGCGGGTGCCCCCGGGCCGGCGGGGGCAGCGCCCCGGGCAGGAGGGGGGGCTGCCAGAGCTTTCTCGAAGGCCGCGTGCACCAGGCGCCGCCCTCCTCCGCCGGCCTTCCAGAACCTTCCCCGTGCCGCCACGCCAAGACCCCCGAGCTCCCCCCCGCCCCCCCAACACAACCCTCCTGAGGAAACAGCGCCTGCCCGGCGCCGCTCTCACCTTCGCCCCTTCCTTGAGCATCTGGGCGAAGCCCGGGGCCTTGGGAACGTGCAGCGCCATCTCCGCGCCGCTGCTGCCACGCACCGCGCAGGGGGCGACGGGAGGCGAAGGGCGCGCAGGCGCGGAGGGGGCAGCCGGGCTGCCCGCAGACAGGACGAGCTGCGCCCAGAGAAGGTCGATGACGGGGAGGCAGCAGGGCTGCCCGCAGGCACGGCGAGTTGCGCCCAGAAAAGGTCGATGGCGGGGAGCCAGCGGGGCTGCCCGCAGACAGGACGAGCTGCGCCCAGAGAAGGCCGATGGCGGGGCGGGGCGCGGGGAGGCGGCCGGCGGGCTGAGGCGGCTGCGCTGGGAGCGCCCGGGGGAGCCCTGCTGCTCCTCGGCGCTGGCGGCGGGGGGTGCTGAGCCTCCGGGGAGCGAAAGGGCGCGGAGTTTCTGAAGGAGAGGGAGGATGGACCCGACGGGTAGCGTCGAGAGACCACTAACCTGAGGGGTGCCTGGCTTGTCCTGTGGTTGTGCGTGTTGCTTTAGGGAAATGAAACCACCCAAAGTCGATGGTTCATCTCACTGTGCAGTATTTATGTAACGTTTGTGTCATTTCGTTAAAAGGAAAAGAGCCCAGGTAGTGTTTTTGTGAAATAGGTAAGATAGTGCTGTATGATTCACACTGTTTGCCGGGCCGCTCGGTGGTGGCGGCCGCTCCTGGGGGCATCGTCCGTGCAAAGCCCCGGCAGGGAGCCCCGGCAGGGCTGTGGCGGTGGCTCCCTCAGAGCCTTTGTCCCGCTGTTGACTTCAGCAGAGCAGACAGTCTCCCAGACATTTATCTGAGAATATTTAGGGATACATGTCCCAAAAACAGGGAAGAGCCTTCATTGCCGCTGATGGGAAAACCTGGTAATAAAACTGTGCAGACTCTGGTCGAGTATTTTCGCTTAGTACGAACCCGATTTGTTTAAATGGAAGCAAAATTTCCTGATAGGAAGACTACGATCAAGTCTTCATCACCCGGGGTAAGCCTAAGTAATACACGTGCTGCAGGACGTGCTGAAGAGCACTTTGGAGGCTCACCTTGACATCGCTACAGGTAGCTGAGGTCCAGCCAGGAGACAGTGGAACTGCTTCTATATGGAACTGCTTTCAGTTTGTTAAGTTTTATTAACTTTGCTTCTGTGCCACTACAAATCAAACATACTGTTCCAAGATGAGAACTTCAAAACCTTAGAAATGCGTTTAAGCCACGCGGTATCAGAGCCTGTAACCCGACACAGACTGAGTTGCTTCACCTCTGCAGCACAGGTAGGCTGCCTGCAAGGTTTATGAAATCACTTGATATGTTTTGTTGCTTAACCTCAGGAGGCCACACTTGGTTTAGTTTTATCATCCTATTACTCTTAACATTCAATCAGTTTTAACCTGTAACATATCATGGCAGTGTAAAAAGAGTGGTGACAGAAAGCAAACTACATAAAGCACCCCATGAATGAACTTCAAAGAATGTGCATGCAGTATTGCCAGAAGCATTTAGAGGCAGATGCCAGTTGAAGGATTAGGGGGAACCTACTCAGCCCTGACTATCATGACCAAGAGTTTGGGCACTTCAAAAGGAGGTGTTGAGGTTTGGCATAGGTGGCATCACCCCATTTATCCATCCCTCTCTTCTCTTTTCCAATGTATCTGCACCACAGTGCAGCTAGGAAAGAAGGAAATGTCTCTCTTGTTCTACAGCCAAGTGTCCAGAAACTGTATTTTATAAAGTAACTTCTGTAATCTATTGTTACGCATGGACATCAGAGGAGGTACTTCTAAGTCAATGCGTAAGACTTTTCATAGTCATGAAGTCACAGGCACTATATCAATAGTTGAATGCATTCTAATCAGAGACATTAATTTTAAGGCAAGGACGAAAGATGGTTCAAGTGGTTAGACTGCTGATCAGTAACTGCAAGATGCGATTTAGCTCTCTGTGACTAATACCCTGCATGAACTCAGGTGAGTCTCTAGTACTACATCAACACTTAAAAGTTTTGTCATTTTCTTACCATATATTTTACATTCTCAGTGCAGTCATCTGGATATAGCTACCTCATTGTTGCATGACTTAACATGAGTACATTTTTTTCCAGTTAGTAAATAGAATGGTTACGCGATGAAGTGGCTCCCTGAAAAATATGCGGTCTTCAGCCAGGCAGTCTGTGGCTCTTCTCCTGTAGGATCCTATCACTTGCCTAGGTGGATTGCCAACCTGGGCTTAAATGATAATGCCCTAAACAGTACTGTTTTGTATTAAGAAATGTTTCTGACCTCATTGGTGTACATCAGTATTATTGTCCTTCCTTGATTTTCACCAAGACAAATAATAGAAGAATCAAAGCAATGGTATGTAGGGTGCTAAAGAAATGGGATTTTACTATTAAAAACACTTCTCAAGTTTACATTTATTATTACCTTTCCGTAAAAAGAAAAGCTAAATATTTATCTTCTCATAAGTTATGAACTCTGTTCTCTGATTTTTCAGGACTGGCCTCTCCAAGGCACTCACTTCATCAGAGCCTTAGTAAATTTTAGCTCAGAAATTGAATCGAGGGTTATTCTTGCCTGGCTCTGTGGCATGTTAACCTTATGAGCATTCGTCCTACTAAGAAGGCAACATTCCCTTTCTGAGTCTTCAGTAATTAAAATGGTGTTATTTAATTAGTCTCTCAAGTGATTATATACAGGAAATGTAGGTTGCATACATGTTTGAGCTACAGCAGAAAGCAGTGTCAGCTCACACAGGCCAACAGTAATCATCGCAGCATTGCATAGTGCTTCTTGCTAAATCAACTCTGCTTGAGTAAGATAAGCAATTTTGGGGGGAAAGACTCAATTCTTCTTATTCAGCGCTTAAGCTGTCCAGTTCACTGCAAAAAGCAAAAACTATTGCTTTTGCTTGGACGAGTAAATTTACCCATGTTTGTTTCTACTTATAGTATTGCAGAGTGATAAAGTTAGTGTTGCTCAATGATTCCACACTCCAGGTCCAGTATTTTAAGCAAGGACAGTGGCCACAAAGACAGTCCCATCTCTGGCTGCTTGTTTCACCTCTGCATTCTCCTTCTCTCAAATCCTTTCTTGCCAAACATTTGTGCACCCGTGCGATGAACCAGGTTAGGGAACAGATCTGCATTAAAGACTAACCCAAAAGAAGCCCGGCCAGCTTTCAGCTTTCCTGCTTGCTGCATGGCTGTGCAAAATCTTGGGCTGGCGCAAGGAGAGATGAAGGGAGGCAGGGCAGGAGTCTCTCCGTGGCAGTGCTGCCTTATGCTGTCTTCACATACTTCTGGAACTGCCCTGTTGGTACAGTGCTTTTGTTGAAGCTTATGCTAGCTACACTTTTTAAAGCCAGAATACCACTAAAGCTAAAATATATATGTATGTTTGTGATTATGAGTATATACAATATATGTATATATTAATCTCTATTCAAGTATCACTAAAACATCTCTTTCTGTTATAACCAGGAGTTATTTGGGACTCACTGCCTAATCATGACTTTGACTTGGCCTTGGTCTTTTTTTAGCTACTCATCTACACCATTTATATTCTGCACAGACACTGCCATGCTAAAAGACCATCCAAAGGTCAGAGGGTTGGCTATTGGCAGTTGGCTGCCCTTTCACCAGCCAAAATCTATTACCGTACACGTGGAAATCCCCAGCTTATCTGTAGGCACATGTTTGTCAAATTCTAGGATGGTAAAATTTTAACAAGATCTTGGGAAGTTCTTAAAAGGGGCAGAGTATTAATTTCTATTTGCTTATTCAGCAGTGGGAGCCTGAGCAATTGGAAAACAAGGCATAGAAGAGTTTCTGTTGAAGTTGTGAGTACAACATCTGACTGTGTGTGTGCAACAAAACTGACATCTGGCCAATGAAAAAATATGAGTGGCACCTTGAAGGAAGCCTGAGGATCATACTTAGATTGCAGAGAATCATACATATACCTGAAACAGAACTGTGAGCCACATAGGGCTGAATATTCAGGGTGAACATAATTCTCTTAATAATACCAGCAGCAGTTACATCAGTTTTTCCCAGATGGTGCTTATCTCACTTGTGACATAATGAGAAAGAGCACTCTAATCAACTAGAGTACTTCTAATCAACTAAGTACTTCTTAGGCCATTGGTCCACAGCTCATGGGTTAAACGTTACCCTCATGTTGGGTTTATCTCGCTTGCTGGTGCAGAGGATTGCAAGCTAGACAGGAAAGCAAGATTTCCTTACCGTTCGTGTATTCTTACCTCAGTGTATGTGCTTTCTGCTATAGCTAATCCAATTGTCATGAGTCACTGGAGAGCACTTCTGGAGATTTTAAAGGAGTATTGCCTTTGCATGGGATCAGTAGATTAAACTGTTTGAAAATGTTAATATGCTAATATAGTGATGACAGTTCCCAGCAGAGTTAAGCATCCAGTATGTTTGATTCTACCTGCACAAGTGGCAAGGATTCAGAGGTTCCTCTAAACAAAAGATTGGAAAGCATGATAGTTTCAGGAAGGAATCATTGCTGTTTGTGTTGATTTTGTATTGCAGGTAAAATCAAGGTATAAAATCATGTTGTGACACTGGTACAGTACACACCAAAATACAAGAGCATCTACTTCATGAGAGAAAGTAAAATTTTTGAGGTCTTTCCGGTTTTGATGTCATAAAAAAGAAAGCATAATTAGCAAAGATGACGCATTCTAGGTGGTAAGTTCTGTTTTGCATGAGGAAGTCAAATCCAGGATCTGATAAGGGCTAGCAAAACATCTCTCTTCAGTTTTCAAAGTGGTCATGTGGGAACTTTTTTCCAGTGGAGTGCACAGGAGCCTGGAAATACCTGGAAATACAAGCCAACTGCTATTGAAAGTTCAGCTGTTCTTGTTGGGGTGGGAAAAATATATAAGTACCTTTGTGGATGTGGAAACTTGGAGAACATCAGACTGAGGAGTGATTGACATAGGGATTTTAGGCTGTAATTAGAAAAGATGGGAAATAGTCGAAGAGGATGGTGGGCTCGACATTGAATAGATGAAGCATTCTGCAGAAACAGCACCCAAATGAAGTCATGAAGAGTAAAATAAATGACAACTGTCTGCAGACTCCTGGAAACAAGCTACTACTACACCTGATTTGCATTTCTTTCAATTCTGCAGACACTGAGCAGAAAAAAAATGTAGCTAAAGGTCAAGACCACGACCTGTGTTGGTTGGTGCTGGGCCACTGAGGTCTGTGGTTTTACTTCTTCACTGTGTCATGCCTTGACTTGAATGCCCAATCCAGAATTTTCAGATGGTCTAAAACAGTGCTGGATTTTCAGGACAAAGTCTTTGTTTGTCTACCCAAATAATTTTAAAAACCTTTTCTAAGTAACTATTAATTTTGCTTCTCATGTTGTCACCATTTTTATTTAGGGATTAATTTTAGGGTTCTTAGTTATGTGTCATCTGAATATACCTGTTGAGAAATCTGTTAGATCTCCAGAACTCAGGTCAGTGGGAGTCTCCTGGCCCACCTGTCTCTGAATTGGGCCCCGGGACCACAGAGCACTCTCCACGCTGCCAGCATAGAGCGTGACCCACCAGCATGACCTGGGGAGCTTCTGTGTGTCACATTATTTCCTGGCTACTCTGTCAGCCCCATATATCTGCCAGCAGTTCAGAAATTGGTCTGAATCTGTGCTTGGACGTGAATCAAAAGAGTTCCAAAGACACTTTTGCAGCTCTCATTTCTGCACTGCATAACCTTCCTAGCTGTATCTAAGAAACATAGCTTGCACAGTAATGCATAGTCTTTCCTACATGATTCTTGAAATTTTTAAAGAAATGTTAATGAATAAATGCCGTGCACTTCTGCAGAACAGGAGATGTACAATGTACTACATTGTACAAACGTGCTACCACATTGTACAATAAGGGAATCATGCCATAGTGCAGCAAGGGCCAAAGGCCATGGAATGGATTAATGCAAGAAGTTGGGACTACCGCACAGGACTTGTCCCCAGTATTACATGCTAAATCCCAAAAGTGTGATCTCGTGTCTTAACAGTGGACGCATCACCTACTGCCTAAGAAACCTAAGCTGAAGACTATACTGCTGTTATTTAAGTTCCGCAGTAGAGAAAAATGAAGTAACATATAGATATGAATAAAATAATTATGGACAGTTACTAAAGTATCATTTAAGCAGTGCAACACAGTTTACATATAAAGAATAAGCAGAGAATATTTTCTAATAACTTCAAAAGAAGTAATTGTGAATGTACTGGTGTTGTAATCTGTACAACAAAAGAAACGCTAATGTCCTGGAGGTTTATTTTATAAGAAAATCAGGAACTAATATTTGTACTCTGCTATGACGATATATAAAGCTACCAAAATACTGTATTGCTTTGTTCAATCAGATTTGCGTGTCTTTGCTAAGTGTGTGATCTCCAGACGTGTTGCATGCTACACAATGATGGGTGAAATGAGAATGGGAGAACTAGGCTGAGGGAAGCTAAAGGATGTTACCACGAGTTCCAAGGTGAAGGTGGCAACACCACATCCCTGACTCGGCAGTATCAGTAGTTTTCCTTGTTGGCTATCAGCCAGATTTAATTCCAAACCCTGTATTGGGAATTAAGATTCTTGAAACAGTAATCAAGTGGTAAAGAAACCTCTGCCTTTTTTTCTTTCGAAGGATAATTGTCCCAACTCTTTTCATCATCAAAATCGTTTACCTTGCCGACTCTGCAGGCTAGGTGTTCATTCCTTAGCAAAGAACAAATTTTGTCTGTGATGCATCTGAGCTTCTTAATTTCTTTCTTTTTTTTTTTTTTTTTTTTTTTAACACAGTCCAGTGAAGTGAATGTCTAAATGTTTGTTATGCATCTTTATGGTCCAGGTTCTGAGTTCAATTGACTAAAATATGGGCATCAGTAAGCGATGTGTGAGATTCACAACAGGTGCTCTGCTAATCATTCTCTTGCATGAAAATGGTCCAAAACATATACTCCAGCATCACAGCAGTTATTCTGATCCACTAACAGATGTCCTTATTGTCAGCCAGCTGGCAAAGAGACAGCAGAAGACACTAAACCAGTGATTGAATTGGGACAATATGTGAAAGCAAGCCATACCACTGCTCTCTTAGTTTGAACATCAGCACGTTGCAGGTTTAGAAGGGAGTCATCTATGTTCCCAACACCTGAAGAAGCTCTCAGAGAGCAGTTGTCTTGTTTGACCACTTACAAAGGGTTTGGATAGATCAGCCCAGAAGACACTACCTTCGCAGAAAGGAGTGGTGGAAGGCAGAGTGTACAGGTTTCCAAACCATACTGCTGTATTGTTGCTCCAATTGAGCTTAATTTTCTTTATTAACAAAAGAGACATTTGATGATTAGACTTCCTTTGTGCATGAACTTGGAAAAATACAGTGGAGTAGGGTTCAGAAAGATACCTATAGGAAAGATGGGAAACCCAAAGCAGTCATTCAGCAGTGTGTGATTCCATTTACGATGCTTTTGAAATGCAAGTGTAGCTCCCTTTGCTCTCATCAGCAGTTTCATGCCTCCGTTTCAAGCCTGCAGAGTCCCTGAAATTTGAACTCACAACTAGTGGGGTACTTCATTGTGCCTCCATGCCTCCAGTCCTCTGCAATACAGTCTAACCAGCAATTTATCTTCGAGCTTGAATTTCAGTTACCACTGGCACGTACAGAACTACAAAAGAAAATGCTCTGTTCTGATAAGACATATAAAGGATTATGAATTTGAAAGCTAATAATTGATTTTACATACTGGAATCACAGTCCAAGCTGAAACAGTGAAATACAGAGTGTACGCTCTTAAGGGTGCCATGTACAGTATTTGTACTGTAAAAAAACCCAAAACCAAATAAAAATAAATTCTTATGATTTTACCCACTGATGATGTAGGTTAAGTTACTAGTAACCGTGTTTTACTCAGTTAATCTGTGGTCAGACTCAGTGCTTACAATAAATTATCCCAGGACTGTCAACAGGGTAAACATAAGGGAACTCTTAGAACAAGTGGTATTACAGGTAGTTTCCTATTGTATATGTGGTTCCAAAAGGTTCCAAAGGCCTCAGGACCCCTCCTGCAGACTTCTCAGCAGCTCTGAAGAAAAGGTGGGTTTCAGCTGTGCGTCTATCTCTAGCTGCCTGTGTTAAAAAATTCCAGATAAGTACTTCCAACGTTTCTCTCTGAAGTCTCGGAGAAAAGAAAGAATCCTCTGCATAACATTTTACAGTTTCACAGGAACCTACTGCTTTAACTTTTTGTGTCTATTTCTTCACTTTAGGAGGCTTAATTGAGGTTATGGTGAAATCTGTGACTGGTGGTGCGAAGCTGAATAGCAAAAGCCTTGTAATACTTGGATATTCAGAACTTAAAGGGGTTTCATCAGCAAGTGAAATTAGATGTTTCTCAGTTTTCACTATTTTTTAATCATTATGGCAATTATGACTTGCAAAAAAGTTTTAAGAGAACAAATATTTTGAAACAGTTCTCTTTTTCTTACTTTTTTTCATTTTTAAAATTCAAAAGCAGTCCGTCATGTCTATATGCCATGTTTTTCGTAATTTTTATTTAGAATTGAAATGTCATCAACCACTAAGCTGTGGTAATACAAACTCTCCAGGTCTAGTAAACAGCACTCTATTAGTGGATTTAACATTTCAAGAATGGTGAGTTTTATTAGTTATTAGTTTTGTTAATTTTAAACCACTGTCATTTTATTTATGCCTGTAAAACTGTAGAATCTAAGTGAACGGAATGTGAGTAATTTTTGATTTAGGTATTTCCGTAGTAGTTTTCTAATTTAGCACTGTGTTTGAAGACTTGTAATACTCAAGTGGCAGACAAGTTGATGATCTAAACTGTGACCTGGAATGTACAGTTTTCCCCCAAAAATGTATGTGCTACCCCACATACCTTACAGCTTTTCTTAGGATGCCTTTGACAGCTGCTTGAGACTGTGGTCTTGGGTTTTCTAACATTTCATCTGAAACGGTCACTTACCAGACATTAACATCTAACTGCTCATCTAAAGGAAAGGCATTCAAGGTATGATGAAGCTTCTTGCATATAGGTAGAGCTGTTGTATTTTGAAAGATGAGAATCTTAAACATCTTTATTCAGGAGCCTGTAATTCAGATAATTTCAAGATCAGTATACTCTGCTGCCTCCCTGGGAAGGTGGCATTCTTGTTACTCTCACATGAGAAGCAAGACGTAGAGAGCTCCAGCAGGAGCTCCAGCAGCCTGCATATAATTCATGGTGCTAAAAAAATTAGCTGGTGTTGCCAACAGAGCTTTAAAAAAAAAAAAAAAAAAAAGGAAAAAAGAAGGGAGAAAAAGATATTTTAAAAAGATTCATTACAGGTTTAGTTTGACGATTTAATTTTGTTCTTGTATTATTGTGGATGACCACATGAAGAAAAACATAAAATCTAAACCAGGATGTCATTAGGGGATAGCATGAACGTGATATGGGGAATCAAAGTTGATTTTTGACAAAAATTGCTGGACCAAAGGCAGTTTCTTAAAGTGATTAAGGAGTTTCACATTACTATGCCGTGCTGGTGAACAGTCAGTAGCAGAATAGTAATAGAATTCAAAAGGTACAACATTATACTGTCCTTTCTAGTTCTTGCAGTGTTCAACGTTTGGTGTGAGCTGGATGAACTTCTCGAACGTGCCCTCCAAGGGGCAGCATTGAAGAGCAGGTCTCCGCGGGGGGCTGCTTCTATTCATAATGCGGAGTAGGTGTAAGTGAGTGAATAACAAATTAGTGCTTATTCTCTGCTGTCTGGAATTACGGGTTTTCAAAGGTAATGAATGTGTTTGAGAGTCATTACTGTCAATCTGTCAAAAATCCTGTAGCAGACATGATTCAGTTTAAGTGATAAAACCATTAGAATTCTGCTCCGTGGAGTACTCAAAATTGTACAAAAAAGGTGGCCATTTTGTTTTGTTTTGTTTTTTAGTGAGAAACGGATGGCAAAGCCTATTTGCATTTCTTTCTTGTGAGAAATATCAATATTATGTCGTTTCTAAAAGTGATATGCCATCTTGACTAATGCTAATTAGATTATGTCAAGTCTTCCCTGTCAGTATTGCACTTAAACAGCATTGTGTGGGTGACTTAATATGGGAATATTCTGGAGTATTATTATCACTGGCTTAGTCCTGTACGTTAGATCATAAGAGTATCTGCTTCTTCGTTTTTAAAGTCCTGTGATAAGAGGAAAAGTGTGGCATTAGTTATGACAAAATTGTAATGCTTGGTCCTTCACTTGCAGTCAGCCTCACGGGCATGGGTAATCATTCAGGAAGAACAAAGTTCAAGTGCTCTTTTCCCCCCTCTAAAAGGAGCAGTTTACTGTCCTTACCCTGCTTTGTCTTGTCCACTTGCCAGCAGAAAATTAGGAGTCTTGATTTTGGGCAGGAGCTGTCTGTCCCTGGGTAAGGTGGCCTTTGAAATTGTCATGTATAATTTATCTCTTAGAGCAAAGTCTTTTTTTTTTTTTTTCCCCCTAGTGTGTCTTTATAAAAAGGTATATGATAAAAATATAATATCTTTCATTGGAACAAGCAGTTTTGGCTGAATTTGGGTTCATGGGGGAAAAGGCATGAGCATCCATCATTAAAGACCATATCAGAGAAGCACAAGGGTTCCAAACCAACTCTACATAGGGAAGCAGGTCATAAGTCTGACAGTTTTTGACTTTGTAACCATAATGATTTCTTGTTTAACACACTTCATGCTACAGAACAAGATAAAGTCATGTACATACATCCTGCCATTGTGTGACAGTCATATGCCTGATATATCTAACGCACTGCTGAACTGTCTGCTCAGCTCCTGCTGGTTATAATATCATACATTTCAGGGGGGGAGGGAACATAAATACCTAGAGGAGGTGTGAGGACTTCCTGGACTATTCTAAGCTGCAATTACCAATGAAAATTTTTTGCTAATAAATATTCTAACATCTATTGTTTCTAATCTTCTCCTCTATGTTTGAAACTCGTGCTATTAAGTAAGCAGTTTTCGTGCTGAATCAGCAGTGAGGTTTCAAGAATGGGCGGAATACTAGCTGCTGCTGGGGATTTTGCCACATTTTTCTGGATGCTAATTTCTTCCTTAGAGCAGCAAAACTTCATGAAAGAGTGTGTTAACTTGAAAGTGTTGTGCATGTGTCCATGAGAGCATGATGGCCTCATCCATCATCATGTGAGGCTGTAATGTCTCGTACTTCAGGTAAGTTCTTCACTATGCTAAGCTAAACTTCCTTCCTTAAGGGAGGGCAAGTGCAGCTAAAATGGAGTGATTACTCCACTTTTGCACAAAGATGACAGAATTATCTTTTTATCCTGGGACAGTTGGATGTGGTTTAGTGGCACAGTTAAGTTTAGTGGCACAGGTAAGCAAAATTGATGCATTTGTGTTTAAGTGCTTGCAAGAAAGTGCTGGTGTTTGCATTAGCCAATGCTAGCGAATGCTGGCTTTGAACATTTGACTGCTGATCTCCCAGTGAATTGCTGCACACTGTCTATCCATATCCTCCTTCATCATTCCCTCTTGAGAAGACTCACCATCATTCTTCCCATAATTAGTTTCTAAAGGTTATTTCCATCTCTATGCTGATGTGAGTGAAGCATGTAAGTTTGCACCTGTTGATTTCTGACAATAGTGAGGCTTTTCCAGTAATATTTCTAACTTTAGCTTTCACCTTATTTTCCATGCAAGAGATACACAAGGATCTTTGGCAGCATCATATCTCAAAAGCTTCAGTTTTCTTCTCAGCAGAATTAGCTTCTCACAATTTCTGCCTAGAGTTTACTGTGGAAGTGATGGACTTCATCAGTCAGCTTTTCAAATGATTCAAGATGCAGTTATTTCCACATAGTTTTAAGGCAGGTGTAAAAAATTGTGTCAGCTCCTGTAAATCCACATTACCTTGACTGAGCCATTTTAAAAATTTCTCTGCAACAATGTCCTTCATTAGATCTGTATGTTCCTATATAAGTGAATTCAGCTACTTTGTATCAATTTACCATTAATCATAAAGTTTCTTCTATGCTATTTTTTAAGTCAGTGCTCAATGTATGTTTCATGCTGTTTTAATGACTTAATTTAATCTGATAGGGTTCAGCCATTTATGAGTGTAGAGCTTGGGGGGGAGAACGTTATTTTACCTGTGTTAAAATACTACCCAGGCAAAGAGACTGGAAGGTAGTATCTAAGAACAGTAATGAAGCACTCTGTTGGTTGCTCCAGTTCTCAGGACTTGATGTTAGGTTGTGAGGTGCAACAAGACTAAATAATGTATATTTGATCTATACCTTTCCATTATCTGAAAGCTAAAAAAGAAGTATTTTTCTCTGGTTCTGGATTTCTGGATGGGAAAATTGCAATTTGATTACATCACATTGCATGTCCTGATCTCACCTAGGATAACAGCTGCTGTAATAAAAAACACTTCCCTACCCAGTTCCATGCAGACTTGAAATGGTTATCCTTATGGACTGCAAGAAGAGATCAGGTCAACAAAGAAATTCTATTTTTGTGGCTGGTGTGAGGGCACTTATTCAGTTACCATGGCAGACAAATGGAATATACTATCTAACTTTTAGCATTTGGCAAATTCTGAGCCATGCAGTCCAGGTGGTATTGGAAATTCTACAGGTAATGTGGAGTTAAAGGACATGACTCACCAATGTTTATGCTTTCAAAATCGATTCTCTGTATCGTGGAGCAGCTTCACCTTGATCAGCTCCAATGTCAGTAAAGGGGACCAAATCCCTCCACAGTGGGATTTTTAACAAATTTTGCTGCAGAAGTAAGTTCATCAGAAATTGTCAAAAATGAGATTGTTTGTACCCAGAGGAATCTGTAAAATGAATATTTTCCTCTGTGTGCAGTTTTAGGCAAAGCATTTTTTTTAATTTCTTTTTGGAACATCTTTCATATGCTAGAATATTTAAAGTGTATTTTTAAATAGTGTCTGGCAATCTGTGAAACACCATTTTAGCATGAATGAGGTCATATGCTACTAAAGTACTACTTATACTAGGAAACTGAGATGAATTGAAAGTAGCACAGCTAAAAAAGGGAAGGCAACAGGTGTTTTGTTAGATAGCAGATATTGGCTTTTTTTACATCTACAGAATAACTGATACTTCATCCTAAAAATTGTTACGAATTTGCAAGTTTCTACTACTGAGTATCAGTAAGTCCCAGTGTTCCTAATTTAGGGTATGTTCCTTTAAGGTGTTTTGGTGAATAAAGCATGATACCCTCTTCTAGCATATCACCAGTTTCATAATGTGATACAGGATTGAAAGGACTTTGCTTGGGTACCAGGTATCTGATGGCTAAAAGTATGCTGGAAACGAAGCAGGGCTGACTGTGCTTCTGCACAAAAACTCTGGAGTTATCAGCATTCTTTACTTTTCACAGGGATTACTGTAAGATACATGTGCAGCCTGTTATACAGAAGTATTTTTTGTGTTGCAATACATGAGAGAGTAATTTTCTTAGATGCACAGATTTTAGTCACCTACTTAGTAAATAAGAGAAGTGGGATTTATCTCTACCCAAAAGTTACAATGCCTTTGAATATTAATTTGAGCAAGTCATGGAGAAGAAGCATCCTGGACTTCAGTTTCCCCAATGTTTAAAATAGAGATCTTCCCTAGTTTATTGTTATAATTTAGAGAACCTTTTAAAATGTACTGTTTAAATCCATATTGCTGGGAGTTTCAGCACCGCAGCCCCAATAATAACTAGGTGATAAAACTGTTGCAGTCAAATCATTCATCCTGATGCTTCTAATATGATGTTCTGTATACAGAGCTCTATAATATTCTCACATTTTAAAAGTAGGCTACCTTCCATAAAGTAGTAGTTTCAGGTGACTAATCATTGGGTAAAGTACAGAACTGATATTTAAATGCAAATCAGAGGCCTTTTGGTTTGTGCAGTTTTGGTATCTTAGCACATGATTCACAGCTTTCAGAAGCAGCACACCCGTTAGAAGAGGAGTGTGCATATGAAGTGAAGTACAGGTGGTTCCCCCTTCTTTTGTAAAGTGTGTATAATAATAATACAGACAACTAGAAACACTGACATTTTAAAAACATGCATACAATGGATAGAAACCATAAAATGATTATGAACTCAATTTTCAAACATACTATTTAAGCTGAGTACAACTGAGGTGTCAGTCTGGAAATGTGGAGCGTCAGAGCCATCTGAAAAAAACATCCCTGTGCTATTCAGACATAATTTCTGTCCACGACCCTTACTGTCATGGCTATTGAAGATTTTGCATGTCTTCAGATTTTACTTAGCGAGCCTTTTTTAGGCTTTAAGGCTTTACTGTAATGGCATCTAATGAAGGCACTCATACCACCTAAATACCACCTGTCCATACAAAGCAGAAGAGGATCTTGGGATCTGGGGGAATCTGGAATTCTGTGGAAACTGAAGCAGAATATGTTTAGTGATTTCACTGGAGCCAGGATTTTCTGTGTCTTCAAACAAATACTGTCACAGTAATAGGACCTGGACCTGGAGATCAATATCAACTGCTGATGGTATTGAGCCGTAGAATGTTATTTGCAGTAATAGTTGTGATCAGAGACAAATCTCTTTCCCTCCTCCTTTGGAAGGAGACGTAGGGAGGAACCCTCAGTCTTTTCAGAAATACATCAAGAGAAGAGAAAATGGTCAGCATAGTCCGGGGCACGGTCCTGCTTTTCACTAGCTCTCTGGGCCAGAGCCCGTAGCCTGCTCCGAAATCACACTGCAGTTAGAAAGGCAGCCTCACCAGATACCTAACTAATGGTGTAGCTGTCTGATACCCTCCTGGGTCATTGCTGGGGGAAATGCAGTGTGGGTAGAATATCTTTGCAGTTTAGTCATTTCGAAGTATGAAAAAGGTCTTTTGAGGCCACAAGGGCAACTGCTGGCTTCCTGAGATCTGCACTGATTAGATCAATGCTGGGCTAGGGCCAGAAGGTGAGAGGGCAGGAAGGATGAAAATTTGACTTCAGATCTTCACGTCTCTATTTGTCATGCAACCTCTCTAGATCTCAGCTGAGCCAAGAGAAACTAGCAATGTGCCTATACAGGAGATCTGGGTTAGATAAACCTTTTCCATTTGAAATTTAAAAATATAAAATATACCTTCAAAATACATTTTGAAATATAAAAGGAGAAGCCCCTTTTCAAGCACAGAACAATAAATGTAAAGATAATCTGTATAATCATTCCGTAATTTTTCTCCATTTGTTTTAATGACTGTGATAGCAGTCAATCGAAGAAGTCACATAGGCAGTACTTGTGCATGACACAGCTACAGAAAATAAAAGTTTAAGCTGAAGAAAATACGTCTTGTGATACTTAAAAGATTTGTCTATTCATTGCTTGCTTGTGGTTTCAAAACTGACAAAAGCTATCTGAAATTGCACTAGGAAATCCTCCGAGTTCAGTCAAATCTCTGATTTAGTCAGCTTCGGCTATCACTGCCATCCCCAGCCCATCTATAAATACATCTGCTTTCACAGCCTACACATTCTGAAATTTGCCCGTTGCCTCCTCAGAAGTGTGGGGCCATTGTCTGCTGTTAGACAAGCCCAGCTTGACCCAGGCCAACACGAACCTAGCCTGACAGGCCAAGCCCATCCCTCGTTGTTAGCTTTGATAGTTGCTGCTATCATTTGATAGTTCGCTTGTAGCCAGTCCAAGTTGGCAGTGTCAGCCCAAGCTGATTGGAGCTGCAGACATTTTTGCTGACTGGAGTCATGCTATCTTTGCCAGTTTGCTGGAATAGACACAGACACTGATTGGGTCATGCTGAAAACATTCCTGTCCTATGAAGCAAGTCTGTTTGTATTTTAGGTTTGCCAGAACTAATGAATTAAAAATCTTGGGCTCGCCACAGTTTGCTGCTTAATAATGCTTGTGACAGAAGGATTTTTTCCTCCCTGAAGTGTGACAGCATCATAATCCCTCGTCACTGGCAAGGAGAGGAAGGAAAAGCGGAATTGTGGAGAAAAGTGGAAAAGGGTGATCTTTTGGGACAGCAAAGCCTATGGGAAGTGCAGGTAGCAGCATGTTGCCCTGACAGCTGTCTCAGCTTCTCAGACCTTGTCAGTTTGTTGCTATGCAGCAGGTGCAGCCTTTTCTTTTATTGAAGCTTTACTCCATAAAGGCAACGACAAGCCAAGGCAGTGGCTGGCCCTGGATTATACAAGTGCAGACACTCGGCTAAGTGAGGTAAGGCAACAGGTGTGAAAACCGAACTAAATTGATAGAGCTGTAACAGCACTTAATCTCAGTTCTGCTGTGGATTTTTTTATGGAGAAACAGCAGCCAGTTCTATAGGGCAATTGTTGTGGAGAGCTGCTCATTAAATCTCATTAAATTCCAGGTTGCCCACTCACCCTTATCTCTGTCTACAGAGATACTGTTCTCCATGCATGGAGAAAGCAGGTGGGCAGCTGGGGGCAGCTGGGCTGCGTGTTTCCTGTATCACCTCGTTTGCACGCAGGCTGCCTACATGCCTCTCTGTTCTCTTTGATTGCTTTTTGTGATGAAGAGCTGGAGGATTCTGCACAAAAAGAAGTGAAGAGATAAATGCAACATAAAAAAAAAAAAAGGGTAGCAGGGTAATTGCTGTGCATAAAGATGAGATTTCTTTCTGTGAATTGGAATACAATGAAAACACTCTTTTGTGTTATGATAGAATTCACTGTTGCTTATGGAAGGGGTATTGATTTTTGCCCTTGTGTAGTAGGTGCTTGAAAGAGGTAATTTAAAGACATTGCAGACCACGGAGTATGTGACTGGGATAAGACAACAGATTTGCTCCTAGCAATATTGTTATGGCAACTTTAAAACCTCTAGCAGAATGCTTCATTTTAATTTCTCAGGTTATGATATGCAATGTTAAGTATACTCTTATGTGGAAGACCACTTGAGATAGTAAGCAGATGTCATGGGAATGTGTACCAACAACACAGAATGATGAACACCCCTGTTTCAAGGATGTGCTTATCACTTAAAATATCTTTTTTTTTTTTTTTCTTTGCTTTACTTTGTATTGGTATGGAAGGGAAATATGATAAACAATTTTGGATTAGTAGTTCTGTTGTTTTTTAGAAACAATGAGATGTCTCAGATCTTTCTTATAAATTGAGGGTCTGGGGAAAAAAGATCAATAATGCTAGTAAGGTAAAAATTGTTTAGTCTAGTGCAATGCAGTTCAAAATAGAATATTTCAGTTGACTCCAAGGATCTTTTCCTCAGTGCAAAAACATAGACTGCAGCAATTTAGTTGACTTTTCTTTGTCTCTGCCCAATAGATAGCAGTTCAATTTTTTTTGTGTCTTGATTTTTAGCCATGGGTAATACAGAACAATCCTTGATACCCTTCATGTATTGGTAGAGACAGTCAGCTCCAAATAAGATTTATGCAAAATAATGATTATTTGTTATGATTTTAAGAAAAGATTATGCACTTCAAATAACAATTTCTTATGTAGCATTGCTACAGAGTAACCGTATCACTCTGCTAGCTAAATATTTAAGACAGACAAAGCAAATAAAAAAGAAATAATGAAATTAATGGGCCAAATGAAAATTTGATACTCTTCCACTGATTGCAAGGCAGTGATGCTAGGGAAGTGTTTGGTTCACTAGTGCATCACCAAAGAGGATTGTAATCCTGAAATGTTGTTCTGTTCTATTGACTTTCTGAGACTGCCAAACAGTTAAGTGTAAATTAGAATGAGTCGTTGGGATTTCAGTGCAATACGATACCTACTTTACTGAAAAACTGCAAGACTATTGGCTTGGGAAACTGGGTTTTGTTTCCACTAACTAAATGCTCTGTTGTCTACTGACATGTGGTACAACTTTTAGTAAATACATTGTTTTTTCCTGAAGAATTTGGTGTTTCTAGTGGGCTGAGGCATTTTTATGGTAATTTAAAAGCTACTCTGATGATTGTTCACATAGTTGGTATGGATACAATGCATTCTAGATAGCATAGTCTTCAGTCCTAAAATAATTTCTTTATGGGCAGATCTTTCGCTTGCATGAAGTCCCACTGACTTCATGTTCTCCACACATGGAGCTAATCAGAAGATTAGTATCTGTGAATTTTAGCAGCTTTGTGCTAGATATACAAGGAGATTATGTTTGCACTCAGTTTAACCAAAACTGTTAATTCAAAAGGTTAAATACACATAGCAGAGCTCCGAGTACAACTTCTGAGTGTTTAGAGATGCTTTAATTATACCATTACAGATCAGTAGTAGCTAATTCTTTTGTTGCTCAACAGTTCTTTAGTGCCCTGCTTGAAATGAACTAGCAGTTTTCTTAATGGACAGGGTTTCATCTCAGTAAAGCCACTTTTTGGAACTGGTCTCAGAAGAAAGACTGAGGACTGAATAAGGTCCCAATCCAGGAGTCAAACCCATGCAGACAGACCCCTTCACCTGCACAGAGTTCCACTGAAGAATCACCATCAAGGTTTGGAGACCCAGTAACTTTCTGACCATTAAGGGTGTGACTACCAGGCACAGTTTGGCTGGGGGAGTATGGGTGGAAGGTAGGAGGATGGGTGCCTCCTCATTGACACCATGTAGAGTGGTGTGCACGTTTCCAATCACATGGCAGACTTGGGGTCATGTTACTCTCAACTCCCCACCCCTTCTTCCTTCTTCACCTTCAGAACCAGGCAGCATTGCCACGAGTGAGTCAAGGCTTGCTGAAGGGGCAATGGCGGGGAGCAAGCAGGTGAGGAGAGGGGATGCTTCCTTTGCCATTGTTCTTTCTAATCTGTAAATAGCAAAAGAAAGGCAGTCTCTGCACTGGATTTCACTTAAATCCTTTTTAAATGGAAAAGTGAAACGGCGCTCCCTTGACTTTGATTCTAAACGGTGCTTAGCTAGAATGAGAAAGGTAGCTGTGAATGCATGAAAAGCATTAAAACTCATTTGTTGAATGGTGTCACATGCTCTGTAATAAATATATTGTTTGTGTTATTGCAGCTGGAACAAACAAGTAAAAGCATTGACTCAAGTGCCCACATGATCACCACCGCCAGGGTACCTGCTGATAAGCCAGTACGAATTGCCTTCAGCCTGAATGACTCCCCAGGTACAGTTTAATTTATAGACTAAACCGCAATGAAATAATTGCTTTTACATTTTACATGTTCTTACCAGTGTTTACAATATCAAATGGAGTCCAGTGTCACGGGTGGGTTTTTTTCCTGAATGATAGCATGTGATCAGTTTTCCTGCCTGATATCTTTTAATGTTTCCATTAACAATTTCATTAGACTTAACCGATTGGACTGACAGGTTAGATCTTGGCTTTCTTTCAGTGGTTTGTGGAATGTACTTAGGACTGTAATTAACCATTTAATTTACCTGCAAATGCAGTATGTCTGATTTTAAAGAATTTTAAAACAAGAAAAGTAAAAGGACGTTTTTGTACTGAGGATGAGGCTAGAGCAGGATGAGACTTTCCTTTCAGCAGGAAGGTTGGAAAGTGCTGCACGTGCCCAGCTTGGTGAAAGGTTTCAGGAAACGGATGCCCCACATGGTATGTTCCCTGAGAAAGCAGCAGAAACTTAATTGACGTTCATCCTGTCAGCTAGTGCTGATTGAACATTAATTTCCCCAAACATACCCTGTACACGCACGAACCTTTGGCCTGTGGAATAGACAAATATTATTAGTTTACACCTTAAATATTATTATGGTCTAGCGAGCTGTTGCCAAACAGTAAAAGTCAGAATGAAATAAAGTAAACTGGGAGCTGTGAAGTTGGCTGTGCTATTGCTAAAGGTGAATGGCTGAAGTCAGGGCTGAGATGTGTTTATGGCATGAAATATAAGGATCTCTGATAACAATAACTGTCCCACTGCTGATGAGTGCTTTATGTGACGGTATGCATTGCAGGATAATGCGTGAGGCCACTTCCTGGGCTTTGTGTGAATAGAGTCTCAGCTTGAATGCGATTTCCTCATTTAAGAAATATTTTAGGATATGCATTATCTTTCCTAGCTAGTTGTTGTGCAATGTTAGTTTTCAGCTACAAGCCTGAAATAGAATCTCATTCCCTAAGCAAGGGAATTTGAAAACAAACATCTTCGTATATTATTGCACATAACTTTCAGCTCATAAAGATGAGTGACACAGAAAGATTGGGACAAGGAATATAAAGAAGCACATGTGGCTGTCTATGTTGCCTTTCTCATTAATTAAAATAATTTGGTAATTACATTTTTATTACAGAAAGTAATAAAGAATCATTTTCATCCCTAAAGATATAGTAACATGGTAAATTTCTTAGAGGAATTATGGCAAAGGTAGGTCATGAAGGGAGATGTAAAAGAAAGGGGAGTGCTCTTACAGATTATGGAAAAGAATGTTTATATGAGACAATGAAAGCAAGTCAGGGAAAGCTGAGACCATGGGAAAATCAAAGACGGTAGAGTGGTTTGTGACAAGAGACGGCAGTAGGAAATGACAAGGTTGTGAATAGCTTGGAAGAAGAGGACATGAAAGGCAGGAAGCCTAGCTTCCTTAACATTGCATCATACTTTATTTTTTACTTTTCTATCCTGCTAATAATTCCAGCCTTTCTCTTAACATTTAGAGAAATAAACTCAATAACATAAAGGTAATCTTTTTCTGTGACTTTTGTTAAACTTTTCCATACTTTCAAGGCATTTATTGTATATATATACATATATATATGTGTGCCCCTGCAGTATGCAACCCAGAATCTCTGTGAGTACAGAAAAAACTAGACAGCAATCAGTAAAGCATTTGCCATCTTCTCCTCTGCATCACATCCCCCTGGGGGATACCAGGATGTCTAAACCAGCATACTCTTTTACCATGTCACAAGAATTCCGTCGCTTCTCTTAGTGGTGAGCCTGAACATGGTTATTATATTTTATACATTTACAGAAGGAAAAAGAAATAAACTTTGATCAGGTTTGAAAATTTCCAGCAAACCATAGTTGAATCAAGAAAGTACAAATAATTATTTAACACTTTTGGTTTTTTAAGATAAACTGCAAAAACTTTTAACAGATAGACCTTCAGTTATTCCATACTTAGCTTTTTTTTTTCTCCTTATTTTTTTAATCTTTTTTTTTCTCTCCTAGACAAGGATAATTGTTTTGTGTTCAAACAGGAGTTACCCGCTTTAAGTGCGATAGTAAAACATCAGGTGAGGCTCGTGTACTGCTAGTGTATATACAGAAAGTTTTTCACCAGGGTAAGGGAATTCGCCTGACTCAAGCTTTTCCTTAAATTCTACCTCACTTGAAAGGCACAGTGACAGATTTCACCAAGAAAGGCTGCGCTCTCCTTCCGGGGGCTGTACAACTGCTTACTCGGAGGAACTGGCAGCATAACTAGATATAAAAAGGGGAAATGGAATGTTTCTTCTGGGTGGTGATTATCTCACTGGCTAGGATTGTAACCAAGCACTGGGTGTGAGGAGCAGTGAAAGGAGAAACGGCTCTCAACCCATGAGAAGAGATTACTTTGCATTAACTAACCTACAAGACCGGAGCTGGCTTATCCTGAGTATACAAGAAATAGTTTAATTGTGTTATATTATTTGTCAGTTAATCCCTGACGACTGAAATCCTGGCCAGCCTTGTGCAGTATTTTTACCATGAAAGTAGGCTAACTAGTTCCTTAAAAGTCTCAGAAACAGCCCATCAGCCGGTGCTATGCAAGAAGACAGTTTTATTGTGTATCTCTTATCCCTGTATATACAGATATCTATGTTTGGCTCTTTCACTCAAATTCAATAAACTGGCATCAAACGGGTTTCCCAGCGTGTATCTGCACACCATATTGCTCCAGTTTGATTTAAAGTACCGTTTTAAATTAATGAGTTTGAAACTTATTATTTCAGCCTATCTTACATAACTTGAAAACTAATGCAAGTTAAACTGAATACGGTGTTCCCAAATTCAAGTAAATGTTCCCAAATAGAAAGTTCATTGTAGTTTATCAACATGGATTTAATTAAACCAGTGAAATTCAATATGTCCTAATTTGTATCACTAACTCTTATTTACTGAATATATTAAGGGTCAATGATTATAACAGGAACTTTACTAAATTTAGACAAATGGATTTGTTTTGTGTGATAGTTCTAAGGGAAGGCTGAATCTAGCTGAAAAGGTCTGCTAGTGACATGTGGTGATAAATGACTGGTTTTGAAATTACTAGTAATTTTTTTTTGTTTGAAATTAATCTACCTCTGATAGCACTCTCCAGAAAAATCATTGATAACAAAGGCGGGACATACATCTTCTAATGAAACTGACAGACAGCGGAACAGTGTAATATTTTTGCAAGCACAGCAAATGACTTCTTTTACTCCTGTTTATGTCTTTGTTACCCTAGTGACCGTGAAGAATTTTTGCTTTTATGGTTGATCATGCAAGGCTGTTTTGCAATGGTTGCTTCTTCAATAGCAACCTTCAAATCCCTACTCCATCCTCATTCTTGTTGTAATGGCAACGGAGGCTTTCCAGCAGATAACGTATTTGTTGAAAACCAGTGAGGATTGCTAAAATACATGGCTAAAATTTACAGAGCTAGTTCCTAAAATTACACCCAACCTACAAGTGAGTGGCTTGATCTTTGGGAAATTAGACAGGAACTTAGGTGAGAGACCCTCAAATGAATAGTGGCAGTGCATCAGAGGATGCTTGAGGCTTAAGTGAAGGTATATGG
This sequence comes from Falco biarmicus, assembly GCF_023638135.1. Classification (NCBI taxonomy): domain Eukaryota; kingdom Metazoa; phylum Chordata; class Aves; order Falconiformes; family Falconidae; genus Falco; species Falco biarmicus. Next base: position 101,500,504 of record NC_079289.1, on the reverse strand, counting down.
AGTAGGAGAGTTTTGCTCTTCTCTCTTCTGTCATGGGCCATTTCTATTTTTGGGAGGTCCACAACTCTTATTATTGAGCAAGCCTTCATAGCCTATTCCTGGGCCAGGCAGTGACCATTCCCCACAATTTTACAAGTGAGGTAACTGCGAGGTTGTATAAGGTCATGTCAGGCAGGGCTGTGAATAGAAGCCTGGGAGCTTCACGCAGCAGTGCCAAGTTGCAGTCACTTAGCCACACAGCCTTCCAGGATGAATTCAATGAGTCTATGCTCGTCTGTCAGTAACCAGGGCTGGAGCTGCTGGATCTCACTGCCCTCGTGGGGCCAAGACTGGACCCCAGTACACAGTCGGCCAGTGCTGTCCCACTGTGAGCTGCAGTGCTTGCGGTTGAGTTTGAGCACTTTTCCTGTGTAAGGGCTGATCTACTTACAGGATAACAGCCTACTTGTGTTACCTATTTAATTCTTTAATTTAGGAGGAAGAGATCTGAATACACTTGCCCACACATGTAGGAGAAAAAAATAGTACTTGATTGTATAATTAAAGACTGGATCATAACTCAGTTACTCAAGGAAGCAGAGCTGTGATTGGCATTTCCTAAATTTTGAGTGCTTGATTTAGCAACCTTAATGTGCTTTCAACACATTTAAATTTTTATGTTCTATTTCTGTCTATCTTTGTGAAGATCCTAGCGAAATCCTAATTTGCAAGTTTATACTTCAAGTAAATCAGATGTTGTTGTTCAAGTATTTATTCATTAACTATTGCCCATAACTCACAGTTCAGCTAAATGGAGCAGCCAAATAGGAAGAGACTGGGGTGTTACACTTCATTGTACCAGACACTGTGTCAGTCAGAGGTGAAGCATGAGGGATTTTGCTCGTTCATCTACATGATGGAAGTCTGGGCTATTGTGATCTCCAGAAGGCCAAAACATGATTAAATAAGTGAAGTTCTCCAGGAAGTTTGATTCATTCTCAAACGTGCAACATTAGCATGTATCAGGGGACTGAATGCATCAGGACATGGCTGAGAAGTAGTAAACCTTTTGTATGAAGACAGTCAGTCTAAATACAGTACAACATTCTAAATCAGATGGCTTGTGTGGATATTTGTACCCCACATCAGAAACCCATCCCATGTTTGTACTAATAGGTGCTATCAGCAGAGAGACAGGACTTCACCTGGACATTGCAGGTTGAGCAGCTCAGCCTCGCAGTCCTTACATAGAGCTGCTCATCACGCCATTTCAGCATGAAGGTGTGCGGGCTGTGCAGCATGCTTAGGGAGCTTGCTCTTTTGTTATGTTCTTCATTTAGCTGTAGGAATGGTCAGAGAGCTGGCTCTGACATAGAAGGGTACTTTGTCTCAGCGCAGCCGATGGAAAGCAAAAGGATGAAGTGATTTCCCTGGAGACCCCTCAGATGCTCTCTGTTCTAATGATACTTTTCAGCAACAAGCAAAGTGAATGTGTGAACCTGATGAAACAAACCCAAAAATCAAACTATTCCATACACATGAACCAAGTCTTTGGTTAAAAAAACATCAACTATATGTGCAGAAAGTTCATCTTGTAATCAGGGTACAGGTCTTTACCTTTAGTGCACTTTCAAAACAGAGACCAAATTTAGTTTCAGGATCTGTGGGAAATCAGGAAGTGCTGTGAATTTAGAAATTGTGTGACAGATACTTTAACTTAGGTGGCTGTAATGAAGTCCCTGATCCGACTCTTACATCACAGATTAGTGCTTTTGAGTTTTCTGGGATGGCCATAACATTAACATGTACGTTTTTCCTCCTTTCTTGTTTTCTTTTGCCCAGAATCTTGACTTACTTTCAGGTCCAGCAAGTTGCAGTCTCTGATTTTTTATATTTTTATTTTTAATAAAAATGTGTTTTCAACAACTAGCTTGAATTATAAATCCCTTTTCTTTACAAGTGACAGGGAAGGGAGCAGTAAAATAGTGACCAGAGGGGTGAGGTGCTGTTTGTATCTGGTGAAGAATCAGCCTAGTCATACTCAGGGTTTTGTGGTACAGAAAGGCTGCTTTATAATAAAGGGCCCTTTGATTATATCAGTGATTCCTTATGACAATCTAGGCACTTAAATATTGGTTATATGAGAAAAGGAGAAAAAAAGTTATTTCTGAGTTCTGTTAAGGAGATGTAGAATAGGAAAGGACAAATACAGACAGGTAAGGACCGTTATGAGAGTCTTTTGATCTTCAGAAGATTTTCTCTGAATTTCTAGAATTTTCAATGTTTCTGATTTTCAGAGTCATAGATTTTTAAGGCTAGAAACCAGTGTGATTTTGTTTGATCTCTTGTGTAGCATCCAGTATTGCAATAGTGATTCTTTTGGAAGAAAATGCAAGACTATGTCTTTCCTCTTGACTTGCTGAAAACATCCTCAAAAAAGTTTTAGGAAGTGAATGACTGCTGTCATTTGTTTTCCCCTTGTGTGAAATCTAAATGTGTTTAGATTTGACCAAGTGGGTTTTGTTGTTATTGTGGTTGTTACTTTGACAACAGTGAAATACAGACTGACATGATGCAGTAATTTATTTCACTGGAAGCTGTGGGGAAAGTTTTTTATTGTTCTTTTTGTGGAAACCAGAGCGCAGTTAGCTGTGAGCATTTCTATTTATCTTTGTAAACTAAATACTTCAGCTGAAAGCTTCAGAGGAGCTTAAGAGAATTAGGAACTCAGAAAAATGTCAAACAACTGAAGTCCCCAACTTTTCTTGATGATGTTCTACACATCAGATGATGAATTAAACAAGTCTTAAACTAGCATAACTAAAAAAAACCCTAGCAGCTGTTCAATAGATGCTAGGGCAGGCCCATTATAAAATGTACTATGGTATGCCATAATGGTTAGGATACCAGTATGTTCTATTTTTAGTACCATTGACTCAGTCACTCGAGTTCAAAAAATAAGCAGGGAACATCTGTTTATTGAAAGGATTTCCTCTATAGTAATTTCTTTATATATTCCATCCTTTTAAAAGTATTTTCAAACTTTTTTTTTACTGATTCTTTTCTGAAGATAATCCAATATATTTTCTAATATTCTGATACTGCATCAAATTTGTTTTCTTATTAATATCCCATGCAGCAAAAAAATAATTATTAGCTGATGTTTCCTTAAAATTCTTGGGGTTGCTTTTGCTTTGTTTTTCTTAAGTTAAAAATATTTGCCATCCCTCCTAAAAGCTACTGTACCAAAGATTGTACTGCTGGAATTGTCAAAACAAATAGCAGCTTAACTGCTGTCCACGACTCTGGTCCAATATCTCTGTCAGAATATTTAACAGCTATTCAGCCAAATATTTGTAGAGCAGCTGTACCCCTAGTCAGACTGAGTCCTATTCCGTCCTTCCTTTTAGCTTTGCCATATGATTCATCTTTCTTCTTTTAGAATATTAGTCTATTTTTAAATATTGTACAAGAAAGCAACAGCAAATTAAAGGTAAACACTTGCATATCTACGTGATACAATTCTGTACAATTAAAGCAGATTAAGTGTTTTCCAGAATGGACATGTTTGGGAATGGTGTGAAAAATGAAGTTGGAGGGGGGTTATGGCTTTTTGATAATACTTGCCAGACCCTTACCCCTTGCAATAAGATTGTAACATAGAACTTCACTTTGTTTCTTGAGGAAGTTCCAAAGCTTTTGCTTTTGCCCTCTGTATCACTGTATTATTTTTTTTTCTGTTCTGGGCATCCCTTCCTAGAGGGGCACAGGTCTAACTATGCTAGTTGAAGTAAGGGTCAGACTGTGTGTTAGCCAGAATGTTTATTCTTCGTAGGATAAGATGACTTACTTTAATTTTTCCCCCTAACCTACTTGGCTGGATGACCACTGAGGGCAGGCTAAAGAGATAACAAATATTTGACAAATAATTTAAATCCTAGTCTGTACTCTTTAAGAGTATTCAGAATCCTGCTTTGATACGTGGTCCTCTTAGCCTTATTGAGGTTTTGTTGTAGTGTACAAGTCTGCCAGCATAGAGCAGGTTGCAGGATCTGACCTGTGTTAGCAATTTTCTCCTGTGAGAGCCATGCTTGTTTAATTTTGACACATTACAAATAACTGACTCTGCAAGCTAGCTAATAGTAACCTTCTCTTCACCTCCTGTAACCTGTAGTAAGATGCATAAACAGTCATCACAATCCCATGCAAAACTGATAGTGTGAAAGTCACTGAGAAAGAAATATTGCATTGGCTAGCTGTGACGTTACCAAGTATGATTCATATTTCTGATCTCAGTCCAGCTACTAGTGGGCAGGTGTCCACATCACAACGCTGACGTAACTGGCACAGTCTGTCCCACCTTTGCTGGAAGCCTGTACTAAAAATAAAGGAATAAATAAAAACAGGGTTTGGCTTGTTGTCATGGATGACCTAACGCTAGCCCGTAAGAATTGTTATCTACAGGTTATAATAAAGACATTATTTTGCAGTATGGAGAAATTTGTGGTGCCTTCCTCTTTCTAATCACATCTCTGTAGGTAACAGTCTTCTTGTTCCAGGGTTGCCAGGCTGGTTTGTGTGTTCTTGTGGTTGCCTTTGGGTGGTGAGAGGTTTCTGTTATTGTTGGTTAAACCCTGGTAAGTCATTGTATTGTGATGGGGAAGGTATCTTTCCCTTCATTGAAATAATGAAGTCTTTGGTAGCAAGGGTGCTGTCCTTGGAAGATTCTTTTCTTTGCAGTGTAATGGAGAGCCCGAGAGGAAAGATTGCTTGGATTTACTGTTTTTATTAAATTATCACATCTTCTACTGCCCTAACTGCTTTGTTTTGTTTCTTAATCACTGCAATACAAAATAGGCTGTCTTTCCAGCACCTAAATCTTTTTCTTACTGCCAACTCACTAGTATTTTCAAGGAGTCTATTAAGGTATCTCAAGCGTAGAAAGATAAGCAGATGGAGAGGTGTTTGCAGGATCCCAGTATTATTGTAAATGTATGCAATGTAGAACTACATTAAACTACATTAAATCTGAAATGCCCTTTTTGGTAGATGTTGACTTTTAACATCATGTTTACCTTTTAGATGATGCTTCGTCTGAAAACTTCCCTTTGGCATTTCCAGAACTAGATCAGCAGCTGCAGGTAAGTATTTTATTTTTTTTTTACTACAGTCCTACTTCACATTCACCATAGTTATGATTAAAAAACTCTGGTTGTCACACTAAAGGGAAAGTTTTTAGTGGTGCTTCTCTAATCTATTAACATTTAATCAGACTGTGTATTTCCATAGAAGAAAATGTTGTCTTTTCAAGATCTGTGGAAAAATTGTCATTTTTAAACCAACTGCATGGAAATTATTATTTTAACAACCTCATCTGCCTTTTAACTTTTGGGTTCAATTCCTGTGCAAAACACAGCATGTACTGTAGCACTGCAATTAAGAGGGTTCCTGTGGTTTTGGTGGGAGAAGGAATGAGCCAGATAATATATTTTCATGCCTACAGGCTGTGCTGAAACTGATATGATCAGTTTTCTCTCAAGCAGTCCAGGAGAATAAAAACTTGTATTTTGTAGTGCCATCTTCTCTCTATTCTTGGGTAACTAAAGCTAGTCATCAGGACTGATGAGAGCCTCCTCAAAGTTACCCTAGTTCATGCTGCGTAGCCAGCAACCCTCATGGTTGCCCTAGCAGGTCTCTGCAGACAGCATGGGATAAAACTGGTGAATCATTTTGTGACCAGTCCGATTTGTCAGCATAGCACAATGGAGCCCCAATATACCGGACAGTCAGACAGCAGTTGATGGCATCTCCGTGGTTCACCAGGCACAGAGCCAGTTCTGTATCCAGGGATTATTTCCCTTTCCTCTGTGGTGGTCCTGGAGTGTTTGTTGGCTTTTGTAAATTACTTCAGATCATCTGTTTCCCGGGAGCATTTAGGCTTCCTCTGATATTTCAATATGAAGGCAGTTGTTTCCTGAGTGTAAACTGAGAAAGGCATTAGCAGACCATGTTGTCCAATAATGTCATCCTTCCTGTCCCCATCAAGTGGTGAGACAACACTGGAGGGCTGCTGACTGAGAAGGCTGACTTTTCTCTCCTGCTGCTGTCATCAAAAGGGTGACGGAGGAAGGCATGGGGGATGACAGAGACTCTTCTTGCTCTACTGCTCTAATCCTGAGAACAGGGACAGGTTCCTTGGGCATAGCTAGGGAAGATTAAAGAAACGAAGAGCAACTTAAGATTTGGGCTGAAAGGAACAGGGTGGTATGTTGGCCTCTTTATTCCGCTGATCTTCCAGTGCAGCAAAAAACGATCAATATTTTTTCCCTCCGAAGAATTCACTTTGAGAAAAACAGTATTGATCTGTGGCTGAAGCACTGAACTGAAAGTAAAGAACCTGCATTGTTTCCAACATTCTGTCAGTGACACATTGTGTGATCCTGGAGGAGTCGCTTCATCGCTCTGCTCATCTCTGAAATGAGGTTAATAATTTTTACCTTTTTTGTTAAAAGAGCATTGAGATCAGCAGGTAAAGACTGCTTTAAAAGAGCAAAGTGTGATTATCACTATTGCTGTTGTTACATAAAAACAAAATTACTGGTGTTAGATGTAGGTACTTCTCAGGCCAAGTGATGATTTTTTTATTAGGACTTTTATGACCCATTTCTGGAACATATAGTGTACTCTAAATGTGTAATTTCACGATAGACGAAAATTACAGCTCTGGAAGCATTCATGTCTACTTGATAAATCATAGCCCTTCAGTAAAAGTTTTTAAAGTACACACTAGAGCAGTTCTGCTAAGTGCACCTTCTTGGTCTGTTAAGTACCTGACCTTTTTTTCAAGAGAACCTTTCTTTACTCTCATGATCTCTATATGATAACAAATTCAAAGAAACAGTCAGAGGCTTTGATTCAAATAATGTTCTTTTTATTGTCCTTCAGAAACTTTTTCTTAGACTATTGAGGTAGTTGAAAGGATAACTTCTGAGGGCTGTCTGGGTGACTCAGCCACTCAAAAGTATAGATTTAGTGGTAGAGCTTCATCATTTAGCTTTTCAAGCTTATGTGCATATTTAGATTTTGATGCCTTTATGTTCAGCCAGAGGCAGTTAAGTCAACACGGGGTTTTGAGCTGATGCAGAGGTAACAGTTCATTTAGCTTTAGCAATCAACACTTGAATTTCCTTGCTTTTGTCAATCTGGATCACAGCTTAAAGTTGTAACAATTTAATGTAAATACATTATGTTTACAGTGCTTTAAAATTTCAAACAAGCAATAACTGTAACAAAGTTATAAATTACCTAGTTACATTTTCTTATTAATCACTTTTTTAAATTGGTGTAATCCAGACGGCTAAGGGTGTGTTAGCCCTGTATAGCATGTGGTTGCGACTTATGTTAATGTAACCACACCAGCCTTGACAGAGGTAGCTCCTGTATTACAGAAGCAAACTATTACCTGGGCTTCACCAGGATCTGCAGTACTGAACGGTGGTGTCCCTTGTCATTCCATCCATGCTTTTCTCTATCCCAAAGCTGGCTAGTATAAAGCAGCACACGTGAAGTGTCATGTAAACTAACCCTTTAATCACCTGTGGCATAGCAGCCTGAAATGCTTGAATTTGTAAGACTGCTGGTACCTATTTTCTTAATAAAATTATCACATCTACAGCCACAAGATTTTCATCACTGTGCCATAAATACAGTCAAAAGCATTTGTATCTTATAAAGAAACAAACTATAAATGCAGGGTAGGTGGCTATGCAACGATAGGCACTTAAACAAACAAAAGGTAGCAACTTTCCAGGTTTCTAACATACAAAGGAAAAATTTGAAACCTGTTTTAAAAACAAACTGAAGAAAACCCAAGGCCAAATTAGCTGATCTTCAGGTTGGATTTTGAAAGCAGCTTGAAAGCTATGTAAGTTCACCGAGTGACTTGTAAAATCAGAGCCTTAGAATTTTATGCATGCAGGCAGCAGACCACAGCCTGAGTACCAAGCAATTTGCACCTCTGTTTTAAGCTTCAAGCCCTTGTCCTCCTTATGTTAGGCCCTGGCAGACAACTTGGCTGTTTGAGCGGTATTACCTAGTGTTCCCACTTTTCCTACCACGATCCTACCATACCTGCTCCCCAGGCACTGCTGTCCAAGCACAAGCACCAGCTTTACAGAGGTAGAGGTAGGTTTGGCTGGATGAGAGGTATTTCTCGGAGGCTAACTGCAGATAGCTAATTCTCTATAAGGACTCTTACTAAAGGACAATCCTAGATGAAAATTACAGCTTCTTTCTGCAGAATAAAAATGATCAGTCTAGTGTTCTGATCCAGCTAGGTTCAGACCCAAAATATTGTATTTTCCAACTATGTTTTTGAATGCTACTACTCTGAAAGGAAAAAATTCCAAGAAGCAATTTGTAGGAAAAGAATATCAACTCTCTAACTCAAAAGTTTTGCTTTTGTTTTGGGTTTGTTTTGGTGTTTTTTTTTTTAACTTTAAACAAAAAATGACTGTATGGTCAAACCAGACAGAAAAGCCCTATATATGAAAAATGACTGTATGGTCAAACCAGACAGAAAAGCCCTATATATGAGAACAGAGCAGTCTAAGCTATATGCAGGAAAAGGTCTTTTTTGCAACTTTATCATTAAAAAAACTACGATGTTGCTGATATGCTACCAATAAAACAAAGCTCATATTAATAAACTTCTTGCTTTGAATTCCTTTTGCAGTATTGGAAATTATTCTCTTCCCACTGACGAGCAACACTTTGAATGAGGATAAAGCACTTTTTTATTTGGCCTTCAGTGTCATTTCCTCACCGCCCTTGTGTGAGCAGTGTCGTGGGCAGTGCAGCAAGGGCAGGCTTGCTACGTCTGTCAGTTTGTTATTGGGAAACGTTAACCTTTGCCTTGTGTAAAAGTTGGACTCAGCCTCGGAAGGCACTGCCCTGATTAGCTGCATAGTGGGTGGTGGCCCTTCTGACAGACGCTCTACTACGGGTTATCTGCTATAATTAGAAGCGTACATCAGCATCTAAGGCCTTGTTGTTCAGGTCACTGAACATGGAGGAAGGTATCTAGTGTTAAGTACCCGCATTACTATGCTCTGTGTGTTGTCTGTCCTGTTGTAGCATTTCCTGTGACTTGCTCAGTTTATCTCCCTCTTCTCCATTAAAGTCTTTATTCCAGCTGGGAGTTTGATGCGTAAGAGGGAAGAACATAAGTCACATATGGATGCACAGGGTGTTCTGTAATTCTTTATCATCTCTTCTCATGAAATCGTGAGCTTGAGAGAGGCATTTATATTCTATTTTGAATTATGAATCTGTTGCGATCAATGGAGATAGATGACTGTAAAGTTCCTGCAATAGAGAAAAGGCTCCAACCATTTACAGTATCAGTTTGTGTTAAGTCAAGGGGTAGTTTTTCATGCTTTAGTGGGAAATGTCTACACAAAAGAAGCTATGAAAATATTACTCAAGGGACAGATTGTTGTGTGATACTAGCATTTAACAGAAACCTTGTTTACTCTGGAACTTCAATGGAACTATTTCTTCTACTAACTGCCAAGACTCTTGTTAGATATGCAAATTATTTTAGAAAGTTTAAAAGTATACTGTGTTTTTAAAGGGTATGCTTTGTTTTTTTTAATATGTATTAAATTCCAAGAGAATTCCTAGGTACCGTGATACTCTATATCTAGATGTGATTGCCTATGAACTTGATAAGTCTGCTATAATGCTGCTGTGATAACTATGTTCTTAGATTAGATGATGAAGACATGGATGTTTACACAGTCAGAACATCATACTAAGGTTAGTAAAGAATGGAACAACTCCCAGGAAAGGAAAGCAGAACTCTCAGTTGGTCTCATCCAGTTGACTTGAATTGTTTGAAGAAAAGAGAACTGCTTACTTTCATAGTAAAATTAGACTAAACTAGATATATCCTAGAACAGGTAGCTGGAACTGTTTGATTCCAGCTCCACAAAAAAAAAAAAAAAAAATAAAAAAAAATGCAGCTGCAATATGCAGCTTGGAAACATGTGGTTTCTTCCATCATGGAAGAGTACATAAGGCCATATAATGAACATGGCCCATGTGCAAAATACTGGCGCTGAACTTTCTGGTTTTCCAGAACAGTTTAATTGAAAATTACCAAATTTACAAAAAGTGAGACCAGTGCAAAAGACTGACTTTTAGGCAAGTCCACGTGCTTAGCTGGCAAAACTGCATGATAATTTTTTTCCTTTAAAATTCAGCCTTTTCAGGAGAAATCTTTGATATTTCAGTAGAACTGAAAGCAAATGCAAACAAATGAAGATGAATTAAAAAGTAAAATCTTCTGAAGTTTTTGAACACTTGGGTGACACTATCAACTATACAACATTTGTGGATATGGAATGCTGATATTCAGATGGCAAGGCAAAACGCACTTTGTCATGTGAATGAAGTAAAAAAATTACTGAAAACTGTCCTTTTGTGTACCCCAGCAAAGATTTTAGTTAGAACAGCTCCTTCAACCTGTCTAAAAAAGCAGGCTCAGGGCCTTTTTATTTCTTCATTAACATCTTCCAACATCTTTCATATGTGCACTCCAAACAAAGATTCAAATAAGTAGTGCATATGTCTTGTAAAGATGTACATACATATGTGCAGTTACAGAACAGCCTATAACAGGATCTCTTGGTATCTACTTGCTGGATTCCATAAAAAGTTTATCAGTGTCACAGTGAGTTATTCAACAAAATACAAAGAAAAATCAGACCGTGTTGAAAATTTGGCATAGTAGGATAGACCACTAGTATGGCTGAGAGCTGCAGCTTTTGTACGAGCTTTGTGAACGAACCAGAGGTGTTGTGTGTGCATATTTTGCCAGCACAGGAAAATGAGGGTGGATGACACTGAAGCCTGAAATAAGCAGGATTAAAAGTAGCAACTGTTGCCATTAAATATAACTTTCTTTGGCAGGGGTGTTTTTTGCTTATGTAGCAGATATGGTTTTATATATATTAATTTATGGACAGGCAAGATACTTCATGAAATAACAAGCTCAGACTGTCCTAAGGAGACACTAAAGTATGGTTGTTGGCTTCTGAGTGAAAAAGTTATATACTGCAAATTGAACTTTATTAAAGCCTGTTGTAATTAGTCACCTGGGTAAACTAGCAAACTCTTACCAAAAAGATAGTATACAGACTTCATGGATGAAAAGTGCTTTCTACTGGGAATTCCGGTTCTTTTTCTCTGCCACGGGAATGCCATCAGTGTAGCATCTGCAGCACTTCCTGTGGCCTGGCCACAGGCATTCCAGCTAGAATGGAGAGCAGAGAAAGACTGCTTGGATGAGCTAGGGAAAATGGAAATTTAATCTGGGATGCCTTAGAGGAATGCAGCTTTACTGAGACGTAGGTGTTGGAAGGTATATGACAGCCCTCTGTAAGTACATCTCAGGGGTAAAACAGGTAGGACAACTGCTATTTGAATGAGAGGTGATGCTGGCACAATAAAAGACTATACAAACCTGTCTTCAGCACAGTGGAAATGGGAAAAATGTTTCTAATCTTCGGTGAGGCTCTGGGCCAGTCTTACAACTGAGGCAAGGGACTTCAGGTTTTCTAAGCAGAACTGTACAAGACCTCTTAATTGCAGGATTTGCTTCTGTAACAGGAGCCTGTACTCACTGATTCCTCCCATTATAGGTTCCACTCATTCCCGTTTAGGTAAGTAAGGACTAGTCCAATAACTGTTACTATTCTGCTATTGTTTCCTTTTCTGTGTAATTATGTTAATATTGCAAACATCTGTTGGCTAGTTGGAGTTACCTTTTTGGAACAAGCAAGTTTTGCTTCTCTTTCTGCATTTGTTTTTCAGTTTTCCCTGCCATCTCCTGAAAATGCTTCTCTTGGTGGGAACAGATCATAGAATGATAGAATGTTTTGAGTTGGAAGGGACCTTAAAGACCATCTAGTTCCACCCCCCTGCCATGACATCTTCCACTAGACCAGGTTGCTCAAAGCTCTGTCCAACCTGGCCTTGAACGCTTCCAGGGTTGGGGCATCCACAGTTTCTCCAGGCAATGTGTTCCAGTGCCTCACCACCTTCATAGTGAAGAATTTCTTCCTAATGTCTAACCTAAATCTGCCCTCTTTCAGTTTAAAGCTGTTACCCCTTGTTCTATCACTACATGCCCTTGTAAAAAGTCCCTCTCCAGCTTTCCTGTAGGCCCCCTTTAAGTATGGAAGGTCTCCCCGGAGCCTTCTCTTCTCCAGGCTGAAAAACCCCAACTGTCTCAGCCTATCTTCACAGGACAGGTGCTCCAGCCCCCTGATCATCTTCATGGCCCTCCTCTTGGACAATCCAACAGGTTGATGTCCTTCTTATGTTGGGGGTCCCAGAGCCGAACACAGTACTCCAGGTGGAGGTGAATCATTTCACTCAACCTGCTGGTCACACTTCTTTTGATGCAACCAGGATATGGCTGGCTTTCTCGGCTGCAAGCGCACATTGCTGGGTCATGTTGAGCTTCTTGTCAGCCACTACCTGCAAGTCCTCCTCAGGGCTGCTCTCAATCCATTCTCTGTCCAGCCTGTATTTGTGCTTGGGATTGCCCCAACCCACATGCAGGACCTTGCACTCGGCCTTGTTGAACTTCATAAGGTTCACATGGGCCCACCTCTCAAGCCTGTCAAGGTCCCTCTGGATGGCATCCCTTCCCTCCAGCGTGTCGACCATACCACACAGCTTGGTGTCATTGGCAAACTTGCTGAGGGTGCACCCAATCCTGTTGTCCATGTCTCTGATGTTAAAAAGCACTGGTCCCAGTACCAACCCCTGAGGAATGCCACTTGTCACTGGTCTCCACTTGGACATCAAACCATTGACCACAATTCTTTGTGTGCAACCATCCAGCCGGTTCCTTAGCCACCAAGTGGTCCATCCATCACATCCATGTCTCTTCAATTTAGGGATAAGGACGTTGTGTGGGACATTGTCAAATGCTTTGCACAAGTCTAGGTAGATGATGTCAATTGCTCTTCCCTCATCCACCAGTGCTGTAACCCCATCATAGAAGGCCACTAAATTTGTCAGGCATGATTGGCCCTTAGTGAAGTCATGTTGGCTGTCACCTCCTTCCCATGTGCCTTAGCATAGTTTCCAGGAGAATCTGCTCCATGATCTTGTCAGGCACAGAGGTTAGACTGAGTGGCCTGTAGTTCCCTGGGTCTTTCTTTTTTTCCTTTTTAAAAATGAGGGTTATGCTTCCCCTTTTCTAGTCCATGGGAACTTCATCAGACTGCCACAACTTCTCAAATATGATGGACAGGGCTTAGCAACTTCATCCACCAGTTCCCCCAGGACTCACGGATGCATCTGATCAGGTCCCATGGTCTTGTGCACCTTCAAGTTCCTTAGGTGGTCATGAACCTGATCTTCTCCTATAGTGGGTGGTTCTTCATTTTCCTAGTCCCTGCCTTTGCTTTACGTGACTTGGGCAGTGTGGCTGGAGCACTTGCTGGTGAAGACTGAAGTGAAAAAGTCATTGAATACCTCAGCCTTCTCCATATCCTGGGTACTCACATCTCTTGTTTCCTTCCAGAGATGACCCACATTTTCCCTAGTCTTCTTTTTATCACCAATGTACCTGTAGAAGCTTTTCTTGTTGCCTTTGGTGTCCCTGGCCAGTTTTAATTCTACCAGGCATTAGCTTTCCTAATGTGATCCCTGGCTGATTGGACAAATTTTCTGTGTCCCTCCCAGGCTACCTGTCCTTGCTCCCACCCTTGTGGGTGGCTTCCTTTTTGTGTTTGCATTTGTCCAGGAGCTCCTTGTTCACCCATGCAGACCTCCAGGAGTTTTTGCCTGACTTGCTCTTTGCTGGGACGCATCATTCCAGAGCTTGGAGGAGGTGATCCTTGAATATTAACCAGCTTGATTGGGCCCCTCTTACCTCCAGGGCTTTATCCTGATTTATCCCAATCCCAGATGTATCATTAGTTCTTTGCACTCTTTTTTATATTAAAAAAGTAGGCTGTTAGACATGGGTGAAATAATTTTTCTGTGCTTTTGTGTTGGCTTGCATTTTCTGGTGGGCAGCAAAGAACTGTCCTGTCTTGCATCTTTCAATTTTTTCTTGTGATTACAGTAGAGGTGTTTGTTAAATAATGAATGCATAAGCCTGTTTCATGTTCTACTGGCCAGAAATTACACATGAACACTGTAGGTACTATCTTGAAAACCTTTCTCAGAAATTGCAAAACTGCAAAAGACCAAACTAAATTTTCCTATCATCTAGTCATATAAAAACATAATCAAATTTACATTTTAAAGTAAAAGTACACTCAAAATTTAGAAAGTTCTTGATATTGTGCTTAATAGCATCAGACAAGATTAAAAAGAATTTTATGAACAGAATATTAGTGAACTGTATCTTTTGTTGTCGGTTTATTTTGAGTGATAAAATATCAATGTAAGACAAAATGACACTGAAGAAGAAACAGTGATAGGAAGGGGTTTGAAAGTCAGCAACTGGTTCTAAGTGGGAATTAGATACTAAGTCTCAGCATGACTAGATAATTTTTAGCTCTCTATATATATCTTTTGAGTGGGAAGCTGGAATATAGAACCCGAATGCTGCTTTAATTTTTAAACTGGTTTAAACCAGCTAGATTTGTGAAAACTAAGTTGGAAGCAAGAGCAAAGTGGTTTTTTTCTTTTGAAGTGTCACTGCTTGGGGACTTTCCCCTTGGGTACTGTTCAAAATTGTTTTATTGTGACGCATTTGTTGTTTGCTGATCTCTGGTAGATACCAGAGATGCTACTTTGGCCAACCCTTGCATTCTTGGATTACAGCACTGAGACTTCTATATTCTGTCTTGTTAAATTTATGGTTATTATTTGGCTGGCTATATGAATGGTGCTATTGCTCATCCACAATGAAATGCAATGAAAAACCCTTTCCTAGGGACCAGATTCATCAAGTAATGGACTGTCCTTTCCCTGGGTTCCTAAATTCTCCAAGCTCAGAGAGAATGAAACAATGTGCTGTGAAACAATTCTGCCACAGCATTTTTACATTTAGAACATGAAAAACAAGTGTCTGTGTTAAAATTTCTGTGAGGAACCACGTACCATCTACAAGTAATTGTAAGGTTCATATACTAGATACCTCTGTACATTGGGGTATATCTGAAGCCAACTTACCCTGCATCCCAGATAAAACTATTTTTAATCTTTGGCTCTGAACATGTTCAGTAAAATTTAAATTTCCAGTTTAAAGGAAATGTTTACAAGATCATAAATAGGAGAAGTCTGAAGACTTATGCTTTTCTTTTCCTGACAATGTCATTGAAGGAATATACTACGGAGAAGAGTCAAAGTAGGACAACATGAAATAAAAAATAATCTGCTTGTATTGTGAAAGGCAATTGGATGTTCTTTAACTGGGCAGTAAAGAAACTATTTTAAGTGCTTCCTTTTGCTTCAAACAGGTGGCTCAAGCATGCTATTTGTAGTTCATTTACAGTCAATTGATTCATAGCTAATAATTTAAAAATACTACGCTTCCTGAAAGTGTTATAGCCAAAATGTGACGGTCAAGCCTGAAGCCTGAATTAAGTTGCATTCTTTTTAAGGAGCAAAAAGCACTAGCATTTAACCAAACTGTATTTTCAAGATCTTGCTTGAAATATATATGAGGTGTCCCAGGACAGTGAGAATTTATTTCCCATATTTATTACCTCCAGTGTGCATTGAAAAACACTTAAAATCTTGCTGCAATAATGCCAGCATTTAGGTTAGGAGGTACAGTGCTTTTGCCCTCACTGAGTCTTTTTTATCTGATTTTTTTTTTTAATTGCTCTCATCCTTCCACTCTCAATCTCACCTGTACTTCTCATGGAAATTTAAAACATTTTGCAAATATAGCTGATTTAACTCTCATAATTTCTGCTGACTAAAATATCCCCTTCTTCTACAGGGAATAGAGATGCAGAGAAACTGGGTATGGTCTTGAGCAAACTACTTACAGCTTGAGGTGTTGCTGGGATAGAACCCATCATGAAATCTTGGCTGCACTGGTGGAGGCAATATCATAACTCCTGTTGAGTCCAGCAGAATCAGCTCATGTCCCAGTTCGTGGTCCTGTCCCATTTAGTAATAAGCTGGAATAAGCATTGCATCTATGGAAGAGTGCTTAGTCGATAGTTTTCCATGTCTTCTCATCTTGCAGAATTGGAGGCTAAGAGTTCATTTGCAGCCAAATTACCCTTCTGCTCAGTGCTGCAATTTCTTGTGAATTGTTTTCTTGCAGTGAAAACATGCTCATGTATTTTATGGGTCTGATCAATGCATCAGGTTTAGTTTTCTTATATCACTACGGCTGAAAAAGAGGGAAGTAAGGGAGAAATCTTTCTTTGAACAATCTTTAGAGATACTTTGCAAAGGTGACCAGGAAAGTTCTGAAAATCCTTACAAGGTTTGAAGGTTTATGAATATTCTTATGCAGGGAAATGTTTTTTTCCCTTCCATGAAAGGCCATTGCTAGGAATATTTGGCTGTATCCTGAAGTTAGGTGGGGACGAGGGGGAAAGTCTTGAAGTATTCTCACAGGAATTAAGATAAATCTTGTACCTTTCAAAACGTGATTTTTCCTAATATTTAAAAGCAGTTTATGTATATATATCTTTTTTTCTTTTCTTAAAGCCACTGCCTCCTTGTCATGACTCTAAGGAATCTATGCAGGTGTACAAACAGCACTGCAAAATAGCAGAAGAGTACCATGAGGTCAAGAAAGAAATTGCTCTGCTGGAAGAAAGAAAGTGAGTAACTTCCCCAAAGTATTTGCTGTTGTATATTCTCTTAGTAAAATGCTATTTTAAACATGAGGGTTTCACATGGTATTTTCTGACCTTATACCTCTACCTGACAGTCACACTACAGCACAACAGTTTGGCCATTGGTCCATAGGATCAACTGAGGCCACCAAGGACACAGAGCTGTCATAGTTCTGGGCCCTCAGCTATACAGATGTCCCTTAAAACCTTCATTGACAGCCTCCGGGTCACACAAACAATCTAGTTAAGCTGGTGTGAGCCTCCTTTTTAGTTTTAGGGAAATTTTTTAAAATGATTTAATTTTAAAACATTTTAAAATGTTTTAATGAAGAACATAATGGATCCTCAGTTAGGTTTAGAGTACTTGACAATATTGGTAAGCATTTTTCTGTGAGGTGTGTTGTCTCCATGTACATTGACATTTTAGGTGTTCATACCCAAAGTGCATGAGCTGGAGACTTTTTTTTCTTGTCTATGGCCTATACTCATACCTTTGTCATTTTCGCATGACTATTAAACGGCAAAGTGCACTCTGTGACTCTTTGTCCCTTTCCACAAGAAACCTGAAAAAGAAATTCAGAGAAAGAGAAGTGAAAGTTTTAAAGACAACCAACCCTAAGGAACAACTGCTAAGTAAGCTATCTCTTTCAAATGCTTTTTTATTTTTACATTCACACTGAAGGTGACTTCAAGCAGCGTTGCCTTCCTCAGGGAGAGTTACCTCAGTACCGATCTGTCAGTGTTCTTGTGAAAATGAAGACCACACCATCATTCTTCCAAAGGCTGCTTGAACAGAAATTTGTGATATAGTAAGAGGAGTTAAAAGAGCCCTGTTGCAGAGTGGGCTTTGAGTGTTAGATTGACCGCTTTGTTCCATAGCACTCTTCGGACAGCTGACCGTGCAGCTCAGCCAAGTTTGTATCCATGGGAGTCTTTAGCTGTAGAAGCAAGCTGATGGGAGGGAAACTGGTGAAATCCTGTAGTCTTACAAGTAAGATAGCCAAAGATCTCCTTGAATCCAGACTATGAAGGGTAATAAAGTGACTGGTATTTATGGGGGTTGATGGCTACAGGCACAGTATAGTTAGTTGTTGCCTAAAGTGTCAGAACTAGTTGAGGTTTCCCACCACAAATCCCCTTCCACTGTAGGACCTGCATGGCACTCAATTGCTGACAGACTGGCATAAAACTTAAAAAAGAAGAAAAAATATCCAGAAGAGATTAACACTGCATTGTCCCAGTGTTTGCATTTGATTCATCATTAATTGAAATTGGCCAATGAAAAGTAGTTGGTGTTTTTAAAAAGATGTAGAAAAGATAATTAAATGAAATAATTTTGCAATATTTTATCAAATTGATTGTCTAATAGAAGCTGCTTACATGTGTATTTAGCAACCAAGTGAATTCAGTGGAAAGTGTGTGTTTGTCTTCTCTGAAAACCCAAATGGAAAATAAATATTAAATGTTTTTTTAAGTGCTTGACTTTAGATGTATAAACTCAAAAGGCAGCCTTAGATTGTTTGGGGTTTAGTCTATTAATATAAGAGCATCGTTGATACCAACACATCCCTGAATCAGTTATGCACATTTATGAAGAAAGCTAGGAGCCCTTGAAAACTAGACTCATATATATATTTCTGCATTTACTAGAATGAAAAAAATACACTGTTTGAATGCATTTTTTTTTAATCTGTGGAGTCTGTGATACTAGCTGAATTAGAAATATTTTGCTCCTTGGGAATGGCAGATAGATGCACAAAATTGTTTCCCTGAGCTTAAAACTATCCTGATCAACCCCTGAGCCCAGAAGTCAGCCTCTCAGCAGTGGTTATCCTGGATGAACTATGGAGCTTCAGGCTGGCATTTTCCTACATTCCAGCAGTGGATGTCAACAGTAGAACAATGTGAGGAAGCTTCCACCACTGCTACCTTTGCTGAACCTGTTCTGTGGATAGAGTATTTCATGTCCCAGTTAACATATGTTAAAACAAGAGTGGCTGAATCAAGCAGCAAATAGAATTATTGTGATTATTCTGTGCATTCTAATTACATATCTGTGGCCTCGATATTCACATGTGTGTAGCTGTGAAATGCCTAAACATGACAAATATCAGTGCAAGTCCTGTCACGACCTTCCAAATCTCTTTATCTGAGGACGTGGTCCTACAAACACTGGGATTGAAAATGCTTGATTTCCTACAGATTGGTGCACTGTGGTTATTTGATTTTGAGGTTTAAAAAGCTGCAAGTGCCAACTGAAGCTTTTTTCTCCAGAGGGGAACTGTTCATGGCTTCTCCCTCCTGATAGATTCGCCATTTGATAGTATTTTGGAGGAGGTCTCGTGATACTTCCTTTCCCCTTTGGAGTCTCTTTCCTTTCTGTAGCAGTCTGTTTTTTATAAAACCTTCCAGAAACTAATTGGGATCTCTTCACTGCATGAAGTTTGGTTGAAATTGAAAGGTAGATCAAAAAGTTATTAGGACACATATACCGTTACACACATGTGCAACCTGAACACATTAACCTTGATTTTTATATAAAACTAGATAGAAAGTGAGCAAGTGTGGAGCTGAAGGAGTAAGCAAGGAGTAAAAGAGAGTTTTGGTCTGATGATCACTGATTTAAAGGAAGTTTATGGGGTAACATGCTGAATGAATAGTGGGTTACAATGGCTGGGGTAGCACGTGTGTTGTGGAATATTGCATTCTCAGAAGGAAAGGATGCTTTGACTTTTCTAAAAAGTTTGATGAGATGCACGGCTTTTAGCCTCAAAAGCAATTTTAATCAAATCTCAAAAAAAAATTTGCAACTTTCTGGAATTTGCCCCTGTTGCAGGTATCTGTATCTTCTACATTTGAATTTGAATGTATAGAAATAAAGATTCACAATTGCCTAATATACCTGCTATCTATTGTCTACTTGTAAATATGCTTTTGATAAAATGGGCAAAGATAGAGTTTCAGCCCTTGTAATGGGAACAAACAATTTGTGCATTGTTCTTTAGTGTGCAATTTTACCGAGGGCAACCAGAAGTGCTGTTGGATGGTGACCCTGGCAGTGCTCCCGACTTCCTCTCCACAGATCAACTCACCTGTGGAATTAAAATGTCAAGTCCCACCTGGTAGTGCCTGCATCTATAGTGCTGATATACACTGTGCACACAGAATACTGAAGACAATGATTGTCAGGAAAAGAACAGGAAACGGATTGAGCAAGTATTTTTGATTTTTCTGGCTAGGAGGAAGATATAATTTTAAATTAACCTGACATAAATGTCCATACAGGTATTGGAGCTTTTTAGTAAAACAAAAAATGGAACAGTAGTCATTCTACTTTAAACAATTATTGTTCCAACCTCCAAAGTTACATGTAACCTTTGATACATGAAATAACACATGCAGGCATATTTCTAAAGGAGGCATCTTTAAGAAATAGGAAGTTGAATAATATTGTTTTAAAATAGTCAAAAACATTTACTCTTTTGCATCTTTTCAAAGGCTTTTAACTCTGCTTAGCTTGACTTGTTTCTCACTGTAGTGTGAGGATCAAGTATGGCTGAAGTATAGAAAGGCAGTGGTGTGAAATGACAAGGGCTGCTTTTCATCAAGACAAGAACAGAGCTTATTTGCCCATTTCTTTTGTACGCAATGTAGACAGAAAGAGAATGTGTTAGGCTGGGAGTGGGAGAGAAGACAGCTGTTTCACAGGAAAATGGGAAATGTGAGAGAGAAAGGGAGGTTGCAGTTCAAAAAAGGGAAAATCAAAGGACAAAGCAAGTAAGAAGGGGAAAAGAAGTTACCCAGGAAAAAGAAAAGAAGAAAAGGAAGCAAGAAATTGAAAGAATTTAAGAGAACATTGGGTAGATTTTTTTGTTAATATAAATAATCATAGCTTTGTTTGCTGTCTTCACTCAAACTCTTCCCGTTTATGCCAGCAATATGTAGTACACGGGACAAAATCACTTTGGAATGGGAGACATGATCGAAAAGAAAGAAAAGGGTGTGGAAGTGAGAACACACCACATTTAGGTCACAGAATGTAATTTAATTTATGTTCCAGAAACACACATGTATTTCCATAACAGATGTTTTTGGGTATCTAAGTTTGGGTGAAAGGGATGGGATGGTTGGTTATTTTGAGCACTTGTTATATTGCTATTACTAGATAATGACCCTGGATTATGTAGTTAAATATTAGAGTTGCCATGGTTGCTAGCTATATCTTATATTCTTAGCACTGGCTGGTTTTCTCTTTTTCCTCCCCCAGACAATTCTAATATAACTCTCCAGAAAATATCATTTGCTCACCACCTGGTTTAGGATCACTCCTTTGCCATGGATATGATTTCTTTTCCTTCTTTTACACATATTACAGTGGACATGCAGTGGAGATGTCTGCTTAATTTGGTGGGATCCTTCCATATTCTTTAGCACATTCTCATGACCATAGGACTGTTTCTAGATGGTTTCTCCAGGTATGCTATTTCTGTAGTATCTTTCCCAACACCATTGAGACAAGTAGTCTTCAGACTTGCAAGTACTGCAGGAAAAGATTGGTGTAAACCATAAAGGCAATCTTTTTTCTTAATATTTTTTCCCATCCTAGACCTGATTTTTCATTATTTATGTATTCATGTATCCAAAATACATGTTACAGGCCAAATAGTGAAAATTACAGCTTTTCTAATAAAAGAGAAACCTCAATTTGCCCTATTGCAGTGACGAGTACTTAAGGATCTTTCATGTGCTGGCATCTGAGACATATTTTCATTTAGATTAAAACAGGCTGTCTCATTGTTTTAAAAATTAATTAGTAGACTTCGAACATGCAAGGGCAGTCTCCTCAGACAGCAATTACTTTACAGGGTCTCGTTATTCCTCCTGACATAACAGCCATGTCAAGTGTGGGAAAAGTAAATGACCTTATGGCCACCAGAACACAGACACATGTTAGTCAGGAAGAAATGTGTAGGACCGCAGATGCACGGTCCTGAATGCGTTGTTCACAACAGAGGAAAGAGAAGCCTGCCTCTTTCTTTGCACTGTGGAAGCAGTTTTCCTTGAGTCCAGTCCATCTCCAATTGCGCTTATCTCCAGATAGATTTCTCTGCTTTTTCTGTTACTTTTCTTGGTATTTATTCATTGAGAATGTTACTGTAAAGGAACTCTATTCTCTGCATGGGCAGTCATTAAGGCCAGGACAAGAGAAATACTTTCCCTAAGAACGTGCTGGGTTTTTCTTCTGCTCTGGTATGGCTTGTGGTTTATTGGTTTACATTGCAAATCACACTCGTCTTCCCATCCAAACCTCTCCCTGAAAAACAACACTTAAAGTGTCCATTACAGCACCACTTTAGAAAATACCTTATCAATGCTGTTAATATTTAAACTCAGGGTAACCATTAACAGAAAACATTGATTACGCAGTGCTGGATCTATTTATTAAGCATCCATAACAAAGGCTACATGGTGCAAGAGCTTAGTATGGAGTTCTTTAACCTCTGGAAGCTAAGTTCAAATCCTGGATTAGATCAGAAGCAAATGTTAGTTACTGTCCTCATCCTTTTGTGAGCTTCGTAAACCACACCATTCATAACATTTAGCAATTCCCTGGTACTCTAATTTTAGATCTTTGTGGCAGGCTGACAGTATTTGCCTGAAACATCACCCTACCCTGTAAACAGGTGTTGATCCTGATGGGAAGGGAATAAGTGGGTTCTGCTGACTCAGAAGTGGGCAATTTTACTACCACAGTGCAAGGAAACTGCTTTCTGCGAGGGAAGTCCTAGAGTGTGGACTATAGCAATAAGTATATTTTTATTTTAATGCATTTATACTTTCTTTAATAGCAAAGCTAAATCCCAGGCTAAAAAAAGTTATCTGTGCTGCTTGAGTATTACGATAAAGCAGCACATAAGCCATGCCAGCACATAGTCTCATCTTATCAAATCAGGACTGACATTCATTAATAGAGCTGTCTGAGTTTGCACACTGTCTGTCTGTGCCACTCCTGGCTCAAGTCCAAATAGAGTAGTTACTACCTTCTTTCACGTGTACTAAAAGTCCCTGTGGAAAAGGTTTACCTGCTTTTAGGATGCTGATTACTTATTAGTGTGTTCACTTCATCTCCCTTTTAAGGACTTTGTAAGAAAAGTAAAGAAGAATGATTCTGAATTGATTTGTCTGAAACGCTTCTGAGTCAACAGTCTGTAATTTGAAAGAGCTTAATTTAATCCTTCAGTCCAGCATTGCACCAGTAGAATAATTGCAAAGAATATTGCTGAAGCTCACTCTCTAAAGCATACGTGCAGTTATTCCTTTGTGGCCTATAGTTCCATCGACAGGAGCTGTCTAGCAAGATCAGTTCATCTTGGCCAATTTGAAAATTGGTTGATCTAGCATGGCCCGAGCAAAAAGGAATTAATCCGTTAATAGCTTGCTGCTTGTAAAATTTTTACAACTATATTGTGCCAAATGTTAATGGAATTCTGCTGAACAAAAATACGCTCTTGATATTTTCTCTTGAAGACCTTATTGAATATACATTTCTCCTGGTAAAAGGAAAGAGGAGAGGCTTTGCTGTAGCATAGCTGCTATACATTACTTTGGTGGTATAAAACAAAGGCAACATGTTTAGCTACAGGAGGGTTTCTATATACTGCAGCTTTTGGATGATCTAAAATTGCTGTATTGGCTGCTAACTCTTCCCTTCTTTTCTTTGTATGGGAAACACAGTTGGGAGAAATGAGTGTGCCAGGGGTCTTTTCTTGCCTTGTGACTCCTTGAACTGAAGTAACTGTGTCTGTAAGCAGCTAAACCATGGGTATGCTATGCTATCACTGAAAGCTGTAGTAAAGACCAGAGGAAGATCAAACTGATCCTAAAAGAAGGCCAGATAGAAGTGTTTTTCAAAACCCAGATGCTTACAGTTTCGCTGCTGGAAGTGGTGGTTTGGCAGCTATAAGTAATGTAAGTGATCCACAAATACTGAAATGTTGTTATTTCATGAATACTCTGACCTGTGGCAATAGAATTACTGGTCTGTAGGACTTTCTTGTCTGAAGGCACCGGTCCAGCTTGACAAGAGAGCTCCTTTAAAGAGTGCAGCAGAAGCTATCCACTTTGAAGGCATTACATCTTCCTGCTGATGATCTGCAAGCATTGCTTTGACACGTCTGAGAAATAAAGTCACAGGGCTATGAACAGTTAAAGATTAACTAATCTGTGAGACAGAATGATCAAAAGAACTAAGAACCTTTTAGAAGAGACTTCCTGTAGCAGGGGTGAATAAACGATTTGACTTGGGGGGGGGGGGGGGGGGGGGGGAAGCAGAGGCCAGGCTAGCTTGCTGTGTAACTAAGTGGAGAGCGATTAGATACCCTCTGAGTTACTCATGCCTTCAGTGTGTTTTGTTTTAAAGACCTTTTTTATCTTAACATGTGCTGAGGTAATTTCAGTTGATACTATACAGGAGACTCCAGCTTCTGGCCAGCTCTGGGAATACAGAGCACTGTGTGACTCCATCCAGAAAGAAGCAACAGCTTGAATCCTCCTGTCTCTTCTCGTAAAAAGACCAGGAGGTGTCAGGTTTGCAGCTCTATCACACTTCCTCAGCTGCAGGGCTAAGGCCTGAGCATAAACACATTACAGAAACACTGTATGTAGCTTAGATTCATGTGCCTTGTATTTACTAGAACCAGTTTTCTTTGTAGCAGAGAAAAAGGAAACCAGGTGCACTTCACAGAATTAACTGATAAAGCTAACCAACCAAATATAAACCTCTGCACGCTCTTTCAATTATGTTTGGTATCAAAAGAAAAATAAATTGTGATTCTTCAGGCAAAATATTAGCATGTGGTCTCCAGAAATTTGATTCTTCCCCATGAACTGCATGTTCAACTCTTACTGAAGTTAGAGACACTTGAGGGTCCTCAGCATTTTGCAGGTTTGGTTGCTGAACAGCAAACCTATCAGAGATTTTGGCAGCCTCATCTTTTTAAGGGAAAAGGAGGACTCAAATTAAAAACAAATTAATTTTCTAGGCCTTTGTTTCACAAGAGCTCAAGTAATACCATGCTAACAACCTATAGTCCAGCTTTAACCTAACACATGACAACAAATTTTTGCATACTGCCATTTTTAATCTTTGGGGTTTTTTCATAATCATCAGAAAGGAGCTGATTGCCAGGCTGGAACAAGTGGAAAAAGAAAGCATGGATGCTGCTCAGCTGGCTAAGGAGTACGCAGAACTGACAGAGGAGAACCGAACACTGAAGCTGGCCCAAACGCAGTGTGTAGAACAACTGGAAAAGCTCAGAATACAGTACCAAAAAAGACAGGGGTCCTCATAACTCTCAACTAGCTTATGTGAGGCAGTTAATACAGGATTGGTCCTGTGCTGGAAAGAGATTTTAAAATAAAGGTCTGTTTAATATGTTATAATACTTTACTACAGATACAGAGTATGTAGAAGTCTATATTTGATTTAATGCTTGCTAGCCAGAAGCTTAATATAATGGATATTTCATCCATTATATAATGGATATTTTATTTCAAGTAACATAATTGAAGTTAATATATCCCCATTATATGTTCTAGTAGATCAGGTTTCTTTTCTAAACATATTTCTTCCAATTTAAGAAGATATGGCCATGCTAGAAAATGATATAAATAGTTTCTGTGTTGGAAATTTGGATCATACTAAGGCATACAGTAGGACAATGTTAATATATGGAATACATGTATGTTAATTTTAGTTTGGTGAAGATTTTTTTAATTATTTTCCTCATGCCTAAAGTGTTTGGAAGTTATCTTAAAACAGATCTCCTCACTGGTAAAAACTATACTTCATTATCCCATGTCAATTTTACATTGTTGTATAAAATCTGATAAATTAAATATGGAAGTAACATAATTATTTTTTATTTAAACAAGTGTACTGCCAGTAATAATTTGCAAGTTATGAAATTAAAAGGAAACAGGTAAGATCAAACTTTCCTTCCTCAAGCGTGAAGATAGCTTGAGAGTCTTTTAATTGTACTTTTTGGCGTGCAAGAAATGAAGAATTAATATAAGAATACTACCATCATGGTTTCAACTGAGAATATGTCAGTAAAAAAACTGTGAGGATATTTGGTTCTTATTTTCTGGTCTGTTTTGAAACATAAGTGGCTGTAAGTAGGGACAAGAGTTCCATGATACACAAATAACCTGGAAGTAAAATGTTAGTTTTACTTGCTCTATTTATCCCTGTATTTTCCTAGATCAACAGAAAATTCTTTGTTATACTTCCATTTCTATTCATACAGTATTTTTTTCATTAAAAGTGGATATAGAAAAGCCATTTTATGTTCTGAGTGTTCTTAAATCACCCTGTATTTTTAACTCTGCTTGACAGATGCTGCTTGTTACATCTTCATGAGGTTGGAATTCAGCTTGATGTGTCATTAGTACTGAAATGTGTCTTGTTAATTGAAAATTTTGAACTTAAGGCTTTTGACAGAACTTTATTATCACTGATCTATTATAAAAATGGGATTTTATGTTAATCGGAACAATTCCTGGGGAAGTCTTCTGGTACCAAAATGTTACCCAGTAATATCAGCAACAAAGGGGACAAAAAAGTACAAGCTGCCCTTTAACTCTTTGTGCTACCTGCCTACAGAATTCCCTGCAGCACAGGCACGAGAACAGGCTCTGCGTTACTACAGGCACCTGACATTGCAGTAGGAGAGTATGTGGAGGCAGTGGGAGAGGACAGCCTTGTCGCCACTTCTCCTCCTGAGCCGCCGGAGCAGGGCTATGTGCATGCCCAGCATTGCCCACTGCCTTCCCCTGGCCAGTGCAGGGACATGAAGGAAAAAAGGGAATCCACCACTCTGAGGCACACAGACTTTCTGCTGGGATGCTCTGTGGGCGGTATGATACTGTATTTATTCCTCTGTCACTGTTACCTGAGGGTCCAGTTTTCACCATATCTTGTGAAAGTTGAAGAGGAAAAAAATCCATAATGAATAAACCCCACTCCAGATTCCAAGCCTGGGAATGCTGGAAAACCCTTGTCTGAGTTTTGCGCTGGTGGCAAACATGCCCTGTACAGACTTCAGGGCTTTGCTTTGAGCACAGGGCACTGCAGTATCTAGGATGTATTGCTTTTGACTGTAATTATGTGTTTTGAAATAGAGGATTCTCGTTTTTGAAATTAATCTGTTGGTTTAGTCTGAGATTTTTCTATCTAGCTTTGAAAATGTCAGCCAGTGTGGTGATTTCAGTGAATTCACTGAAAACTGTACAATGCACATAAAATTATTTCATTAACAGCCTGGCTTCAGATGCAGATGGATCAGACATCAGAACTTTACTTACAAATAACTGTGTTCACCTTGGAATTTTCTTCTGAAGTGCAGCCATTATGCTTGAGATGTCAGAATAACAACAGATCATAATCACAGAGAAAAACCCAAGGGAGAGCCACAGTCATGCGGAGAAGGAAAGCTGGGCCATGTTTGTGACACACAGTGATGTGAGAGTAGCTGGGGAATATGTCTTTTCTAACCTATCGATACTGACCAGTATGGAATTCTTGAGGAAACATTTTTACAGGTGTACAGACACCAAATTGGAGGTGTGATCCAGCTACCAACCTGGATAAATATGGAACTTTTAAAACATTCCAAAGTAACTGAAGTCAGAGAGTTGTATTTAATCTGAACTGTGGCTATTTGCAATGAGATTTTCCTCCTACTTTTAGTTATGGTGAAATTAATAAAGCAGTGCTTTGTATATAATATATGCCTGCCAGCATGGATGCTCATGTGCCTGAAAACGATGACTCAGAGAAACCGCACCACGATCCAAATGACTAAAACTGATATACAAGTACCAAGGAAGAAAAATTAAAGTATCTCATGAAAACAATTTTTTAAAGAAGAAATAGCAAGGGAGATAGGATTCAAACACAGGAAGGTAGTTGAATGTAATTTTCAAAAAATATTCATAGGCACGTGAAATTAAAATGCAGAAAAGTCAACATAACCCAGAAAATCATTCAAGTGTTGCAAAGAGTAAAAATGGCTAGAACAGCCTTCTGAGAGGTAACTGCTGTATCTATCACCCATCTCTTAATTTTTTTATCAAAAGCTTAATAATGATAAACATTTTCATATTTAATAAATCTCAAAGTTTGATATGCTGAATTTTTCTCTAGGTACTACTTCCAACTCCATAGCTCTGCTGAGTCAATAGTTGAAATTAAAAATTTTAAGAAAATATTTGTCATATTTATACTGTATTTTCCAAATAGACAATATCACAAAATCACAACATGGTCAGAGTTGTAAGGGACCTCTGGAGATCACCTAGTCCAGTCCCCTGCTAAAGCAGGTTCTCCTGGAGCAGGTTGCAAAGAATTGCATCCGAGCAATGTGATTTATGTTCTTTCAGTATTTAAGGAGAGACCTTAAATTGGTCTGCTAGCTAGGTCCATTGTAAGTATAGCACTGTAAAAAATAGTTTTGTAACAATTAGTTCAAAGACCTTTTTACATCATATTTCACCCAAGAATGTAGAAGCCAGTTTCAGCTTTCGAGTGATAACTGCCAATGAAATGTTCGATTTTATATCTTCCAACTGCAGCCTGTGACAACTGCAGTTGCATTCTGCAAAACAGCAGCACAATCTGAGGTTCTTGCTGGCAATTCACCAGCGGTCAGAAGGCAAGGAAAGACATGTAGAAGTCTTGGATGACAAAAGTAGTTGCTAAATTCATGCAGCTATGTAGATACAGTCTGGTACACAGATAAAGTGCATTTCTTGCTATTATCCAGGTTATTCAGGTTAGCAAAAGTAAGCATGCCACTACGATGACAAAGGCATTTGCTTCAGACCACTTAAGAAAACAATGAAGTACATGGGCTTAAGAAAACAAGACCTGTGCTTTCTATTTCCTATTATTACTAACTAACTTCCTTCCATCATAGCAAATGCTGAACAAGCTCAGTTTAAGTATTCCAGTTAGCAAGGATATGACTCATGCAGCCAAAACCAGCTAGACATTAGCACGATTTTACATTTGAAAAGTCTGGAAGATAAAGACTTGCAGGTTTGGGTTTGTTGGCTTTTTTTTTTATATACTGTTTCCCTTTCCAGGATCGTCTTCATTCTGGCTGCTTTTGTGAACTAATGGTCATTGGAGTGTAACCTCCCCCCAGAGGCCTTATTGCCACCTAGGCTTTTGTGGGCATCACACAGTGTTCCTGGGTGCAAGCAGGCAGGGGGATGAGGCAGAGGTGTTCTCAGCCTTCCTTTGGGCTGTGCGGTTGGGGAGCTCTGGCACGTGTCCATTTGCTGCTCCAACGCTACCACAGACCACCTTGTAGAAACGAGCTAGTCGCAGTCTTAGTCATGGATTCACTTGGTGGGTTTCCCTCCGTAAAATTCTTCGCCTGTTCAATGCACAAGACTGAAGCATCTAGAGGAGCAGGAAAGACTTGTCTGGAGAAGTCTTGTCTCTCTTCTCATGGAGGGTGCAGGGTGTGCAATGACTGAAGAAGAGGGTTGAACGGAAAGGAATTTTGGTCCAGGTAGTGTAGCAGGAGGAAAGCTGGGCCTGAACAGCAGGATTGTGAGGAGAGGTGAAAAAACCTGGGTACTGGTATGACTTTTCTCTCCCATGCACATACTTCCACAGACATACACGTTCACCCACAGCACTGAGGGTCTTCTCCCTCCTGTTAGAGCGTTCTGGCATGTATATACATGGATAATATGATGAACATCCTTGAAAAACCCATGATGAAACTATTAACTGTGTTCATGACAGGCCTGGAAGGTGTCAGCAATGAAGGCCTAGGTCTGTTACTGAACAAGTGCCAAAAAGCTGGTCCCTGTTGTCCATCCTGCTGGGCTTCTCTGCAGCAAGACCAGACATTGTGGCTGCACGACTGTACTGCAGTGCACATTGAGGAGGGACGGAAAGTAGCAAGGCAGAGTTGGATGGGCAGCCTTGACCTTATCATAAAATGATAGAATGGTTTGGGTTGGAAGGGACCTTAATGCCATCTAGTTTCACCCCCACTTCCATGGGCAGGGACTCCTTCCACTGAATCAGGTTGCTCAAAGCCCCATCCAACCTGGCCTTGAACACTTTCAGGGATGGAGCACCCACAGCTTCTCTGGGCAACCTGTTCCAGTCCCTCACCACCCTCACAACAAAGAATTTCTTCCTAATATCTAATCTAAATCTACACTCTTTCAGTTTAAAGCCATTCCAACTTGTCCTGTCACTACATGCCCTTGTAAAAAGTCCTTCTCCAGCTTTCTTGTAGGCCCCCTTTAGGCACTAGAAGGCTGCTCTAAAGTGCCCCTGGAGCCTTCTCTTCTCCACGCTGAACAACTTCAGCTCTCTCAGCCTGTCTTCATAGGATAGGAGCTTGTAAAGGAGACCTCACCCTTTCCTCCACTCAATCCCTTGATTTTGCAGTGTTAAACTGGGAGTTATTGAGATGATTCTTCAGATGCACACCAAAATTGTGCAGCTGACATTTTAAATTCAAAGCAGTCAACTGTTTTATAAGAATAAAAAAATCTACCTTGCTTGGGACACCACCAGTCATTGCTAGGTTCTTCAGTGCTCCTTACAGGGAATGTCATGCGTTACTCATACCCGTATGAATGAAAGATGACAATCGCTCACAGATTACTGTTAACCTCAGTGCAGGCTTTCTAGACTGCACAGTCCGGTGGTAGAAACACCGGAAAAGCACAAGATTTAGTGTATGAGTCACTCAGCTTTTCTACATGTCAGTCATCAGTTCCCCCTTCTAAACCTCAGTTCCTTTAATCCCACCCCGAACCACAACCCATGTATCTGTACCCCTACCGAGTAAGCAGCACTGGTCTAGAGCTCAGATCCGGTTGACTGGTGATCCCATGACGTGGTCTGATGATCACTGTGTACTTGAGATGGTTTCCAAACATCACAGTTGTACAAAGTTTGGTGTTTTGTTGCTGGTATACAGCAGCAAGGCACCCCACCAGCCTGCAGGGGCTGGCTGTGAGGTGTGCTTGCTTTCTTGGAACTGGTTAGGGAAAATATGAGACCAGGTGATCTGTGGATTTAGTGATTTGTCTGAATTTTGTATTAAATTTTAGTACAGAAATTAGGGAAATGAAATGAGGATGTGTATGCTGATGTAAGAAATGTGCAGCCAAATGCCAGACTGTGCCTTGGGTGCTCAGAATGAGTGAAGTGATATGAGAACTGTAAATGATGGAAAGGAAGCAGTTACAGCTAGGAAGAGGAACTGGTAAGTGAGCTCTGTGCCTTAACTTTCTTGCAGTTTATGGCTTGCACCAGTCCTTCGCTCAGCATTAAGCTTCTGTTCGGATGTTTCCCAAGGCTTTTCCAAGCCTAGTCCACACAAACGTTTTATACTGGACTATTTACTTCATTAATGTTTTTATCTAATATGTCTAATTTCAACAGAGCTGTGCTGTGATGAAGATGTTCACAGCATTGCAGATGGTTCTTCTATAGAAAGAGGAATAACCAGTATCAGTATATGACTGTATTCTGCTAATCATAGACTATCTCAAGTTGGAAGGGACTCATAATGATTATTGAGCCGAATACTATGCCAACTGCTATATTTATATTAAAGTTAAATAACTTCCAGCCTTAGTAAATAGTCAATGTATAGTAAAAACTACACTGAAGCTAGAGCACTTCAGTACTGAAATCCCCAGTAATGGGCTTTTGCTGCTTTCATTGCACAAGTAAAGTTTGGTGCTTTTATTAACTAGATCCCCAGTTACCCACGTGAAGGGATAGTGATGTGATGTTCTGTGATGGAAAAAACTTCCACCTCTGTCCTATGACTTTCCTACAAGTGCATGAGACACCTCAGTGCACAGCCCAGGTTGCCCTGTGCCTACAGGCTTTATCCACAGCCGTTTCATTGCGGTGCCCTCCCCAGCTTGCTCCTTTGACTCCTGCCTGCCACGTTCCTCTGCTGTGCTTGGAGAGCTGAAATAAGTCAAACACTCTGGATTTCTAAAAGTAGTCAGAGTAAATGCATCATCTGAAAACGTTACCTGCTAAAACCCTTGGCTGCCTTCTGGCCCTTTTGTATTCTTGTTCTACAAGTACACCAGTATATACGTTTACTGATTATAAGTCAGTAAAGAAAAAAAATATGAGGCAAGTGTTAATATTCATGGAAGGCGGAGGCATGTTCAAACGTACTCCTATAAATATTGTTCTAAATATTAGGCTTATTTAGGGAGCTTACTCCATCGTTGTGTGTCTAATCAGAAAAAAAACTCGCTACTCACATATGAGATAGTACCTCCTCATGAAGTTACCTGCACCAAGGAGAATGTGAACACATTTTTAAAATAATTTCAAAAAAGAAGTATTCTTTCAAGGAAAAAAACCCACATTACAGTTCCCATCTGACATAAATTACATCTAGCTATGCACTAACTGCTAAAAATGTGTTTAATTCTATTTATAACTCTTTAAATAGCTCTCTTTAGTTTAAAGATACCCTTACAGCTGACTGTATGAGCTCCCTCTGGTGGGTGATGTCCCATCTACCACCTAGGACAAAGCAAATAGAGCTCAGTAAATGTTTTGGGTATGCAATTATGTTTGACCAAGTGGAGTTTTGTTTATTTCAGTGTTTATGGATACTAATTCTATATCTAGGTGCAGGGCAGTATACTAATTTCTCACCATCTGATCACATCTCAAACTGCCCAAAGAGTGATATCCAATATTTTTAAGACACTAAAGATAGGTGCACAAAGGTGTAGTTTTCTACAACACATTGGACAACAGTTAACATGAGCACCCAAGTTAAATGAGTTCTGGCATCCTAGAGAAGCTGAAAGAGTTCATAATACTTACAAATTACATTGTAATATTTTTATTTATCCAAAGTACTTATGTTGAGCTCGGTTAGATTTATATGTACCCGGAAATCTGGCCCATGCAGCTTTAATTTTTCAAAGTACTAGGCAGTACTAACTGATATGCAAAAAGTATTTCTTTAATGGTCCAAAGACTAAGAATCCGATATGCTTTAAGTAACACAGTACAGAACGGCTGACTGATTACCTCTTTTTTGCTGGCAAATTTTAATATGCTTTAAATCTCACACAGCCTGGTATTCATAGCTACTTTTCTAAAAGAAAACACAGGTGTTACCTTCCTATTTTTCTCTTTGCATTTAGGTTAAGTAATCTGAACACGGGAAGTGTTAGACTTCGGAAGGGTGCCCTAATGCATGGGCAACGTTCCAGCCACGGTTCGAGTTTCAACAGCCCAAAGTGGCTGTGCTAGAATATTGGGAGTGCCTTACCAGCAACGAATTTGGTGGCTCTTGCACACCCCACAGTTTATTTGAACAACCACATTTCTGGAATATTTGGGTTCCTAGAATGTTTTGGAAGGAAAAGGAGCAGAAAAAGCATGATAGTCTGCTGTTCTACTTTAGCTGTTTCAGAATTCCATTTTAATTAATAAGAGGTTTATGTTTAGTCACTTGGCTGAAGCTTGGCAAGAGAGAAAATTCTAGTTACACTATGTTTAAAGGTGAGGCATGAAGACAAAAGAAAACATAAGCAGGATTCTACCAAAGGCAGTGTACAACATTTTTAGTAGCAAGTTTTGATAACTCTGTAACTCCTGAGTATGCCTGTATGTGCACTGTTTTCAGGTGTTTATGATGTTCTCCTAATCTTATAATTTCTATTCAAGAGACTTTTAATTCACAGTTTGACTGTGAATTAGAAGCCAGAATGCTCTGATGTAAATCTACCACTATATTACTATCTAAAAGGGAATTGTCACAGATATAATTACTGTCTAAAAGGGAATTTTGTCATGAGAAAGTGGCATTTAGATGTGCTTAACATTGCTTCTGAAATGAGGGCATCCACATCTAAGTGAGCAAGGCTGCCTGGTAGGTAATCAGCAATGTCAAGAGGGCAACACATGGTAAACTGGATTTAGGCCTGGGTTCAACACAGCACTTACTGTGGCCACATCAAACAAATCTCTTGAACACATCCCTAACTTTAAGCAATGAGCAGTCCCCAACTGATTTGCCAACAGGAATATTCACAGTGGTGAAGTTTTATTCATGCACTGGAGTGTTTTGCTGGATCGAGGCCAGAGAGACCAGCACCTCAGCTTGAAGCTGGACTATTAAAAGTTCACTGGAATTTAATTACGTGCTTGGAGTGTTTAAAAACCACGCTGCGTCAGGGCCTTTCCATCGAGCTGTCTGTCAATGAGCTAAAGAGGTCCTCACAGCATCTAACAGCAGGGAAGACCTTCATGCTATGAGGTGTGTACAAAACTCAGGCATCTTGCTCCAGCGCCTTGAGCTGGATCTAGGTCCAGCTGCAGCTGCTGAACAAGTCAGATGCTGGCATAAGATGTCAAAAGTAATGCAAAAAACATTCTCTTACTGTCATTCCTGGTAAGCACATTTGTTCCCACTTGCACAAGTGCAGCCATGCCAACCCTTATGAAGTGGCTCTGTAGGGTCATTATATGGAACTACATGAGTTTTTTTAAAAAAACACAAGCAAACACAGAAGAAATGTCAAATATTTACAAAGCACTATAAAACACACCCAGAAATGGCTCTTAACTAAAAGAGTAACAGCGTAATACTGGTAAAGAATTTTAGAAATACTCCTGTTGCTTTTCTTTTCTTTGGAAATACTGAACTAGGACAAAAATGCCATGGGTGTCTCTGTCAGATAGGTCCCATTCCTCCTCTCCCATCACACACCACTCCCTGTTCTTCCAGTAAGAGGAGATCTCAGCTGCTTCAAAGATGAGATAGAGAAATAAAAACGTTTCTCAAAGCTGTGGTTGCAGCACCCTTTTCTTGGAGAAACTCCTCTCTGCTGGGGATGTAGGAACCGGGCAGAGGAGGACTGCTTGGGTAAAAGGCATGTCCTCTGCCCTCCACGTGAATGCCTGCTCAAATACAGACGTGTAATAAGCATATGAAACTTTCAGTTTGCATGTGGTAAGTAGACTTGGAGCTAAAATGTTTCCTAGCTAAGCTCACTCTGTAACCCAAGAGCTTCACTGCACTGGTGACTGTTCAGCACACACGTGGCTCTCCCCATGCTTCAGACAGGCATATATGACCATAGACAATTGTGCCTGTGATTTCATATCCCAATTTGATTCTCCCGTGCTGTCAATAGCCTTCCTTAATCCTTGTAAATCGTAGAGGCAGATGTCATATTCAAACATAAAATGATCAAACACCTGGACCCAGGAAGGATGAAGACTCTGCCTTTAAATTTGGCTAGAACACACTGCTACTTTTCTGATTTCCTTTATCGCCAATCACTACTAATCAAAACCAAAGGTTTTCTTTCTTTGTCTTTCTTCCCTTCCCCTGCCCCTTCCTCACCCCTTTCCCCATTACCCTTTCTTTTTTTCTTTTCTTCTTTTTTTTGTCTAGTCAGAAGTATTAGAACATATGCTTACAAAAGATAAGGGACTTCAAGTGCCTTTTTAAGATAGATGGGTAGTGAGCTCAGACCTGTCATGATATGTACAGCTGAACAAACAAAATGGCTATTTTGGTACGATCTTAAGCATTTGGAGCTTTTTGTCTGATGACACACTTTCTTATTTCAAGAGTAGGAATTACTTCATATCTGTCTGAAGCAACCAGAGGATTGATGAAACACATCATCTTCAGCTAGCCTCAGCCTTACTGGAGCATTATTGATGACTTTTATGTAAAAATAAATAAACTTCTAGCCTCATTTAATTATTTATTAAACACATTTCTAAATACCATTTCAGTTACAGGGGTCAATACCAGCTAAAGGATGAGGTTAGAAGAAAATTAGTAATCCACAGCGGGCTTAGATTGCTCACTATATAATTTAAGTTTTCAAAACTAAGCAGTGTTTGGGTAAATAGCACGCAGTGGTCTTTCAGGGCTTCATTCGCAGGGACTGGGTAATAGCACTTTCTAAATGTCTTATTTTTGAAATAAATCAAAATTGGTACATCACAGCAAGCCAGACTTCACCTTTGAAAATTTAGACTTTATGAAGATCTGCTCTGCCATCTGACAAGGACTTGGACAGCACATAAAGTGCCACAGTTCAAAAAAGACGTGAGCAATTCGGATTGCATGTTATCTGGGCCTGATGCTATTCTGGGAACAGAGTCAACAGCAGGGAGTAGGTGTCTGTTCAGACTGTAAGGTCTCCTGTAAGGTCTTCTACTTTTCTACTGACTGTAGGGACTTCGGGGTCCAGTCACCCACCAGCTGGGTCTCCATGGGCCTCTTCCTTACTGCATCTTGCATGTGTATAAAAGAGCCATTCATTCACTTAAAGTTTGGCTCTCTGCACTGAAGTATTAACCTTCCGGGAATGCTGTTAAGACTGAGACCCCTGGCACTCTGAGCCATGCTATGTGGACATAAAAAGTACCTAAATCTCATATTCCGAGCAGCATCAGCACCAAATTGTTCTGTCTTCACTTGAAAAACTCCTCTCAGAAAGCAAATACATATCAACAAGGTATTCTGCCAACCACACAGGTGGGTATGGCATGGGTACAAACTTGAAATCAAACATGAAAGGGAACTTGAAATCCTTATGGTATTTCTGTGCAGCTATAGTCATCGCCCTCTTGAATTGAGGGGTCTGACATAAAGCCCCACCGCACACCACGCACAGTCCGGGTCTGGGTGACTTCCTTACGGAGCCACCTCCAACATTTTCAGGGGAAAGTGGCACAAAAGGGACTGCTCCACAGTCTTGCCTGGCTAATTCTGCCTGTTGCTCTTCATGTGACTGGCAAGAGGCAGAGAGGTCTTCAGAGGACAGAAAATGTGTGGCCTTTTGTCACCAGGGCTCCAGAAGTACCATCAGGTGGCAAAGCAGCAGCCAAAAAGACTTCAAGCCTGCAGAGGAAATGCTCCCACAACTCCACAGAAGCTCTAGAGCCCACAAAAGTAAGAGGAGGTACACTGGAAAACATGACGGAAATTATCCTGTTAAAAAACAATTTACAAAAATATTACTGTGGTGCTGCAATGAAGATGTCTGGGATACAAACAGACAGTTGTCTCTACTAAATAGGCAACTGTAGTCAAGAAGAGCTTGAGCTTTCTCAGCATTCAGCCTGAAGCTTCTTCAAAGTGGAAAAAGATCATTTGGTACTTTTGTAGTCTGTGAAAGAAAAAACCACAAAAAATCACCAAAGAAATATTGTCTCTGTACGGCTTCTGGTCTGAAGGCTGATAACTGGAAATCCTGGAGACAGACAGCTGACCAGTGGTAGGACTGCTTTTTTGATATGCTCAAAGAAGAAATTACTCAGTCATTTGAGCTAAGAAATACAGGAAATATGCCCTACAAACAAGTTTGCTCATCTGAACTCTTTGACCTTCAGAGGGTTTTGATGATGTCTCAGCTTAAGAACAGACTTTTTATTCTATATTAGCAGAGTCATAAAGATCTAGAAAGAAGATCGATACACACTGCAAACCTTGTGACAGTGTACAATGGTCTTTTAAGGGCTTCCCTGGAAAACTGTTTTGGACCGTTTCCTTCACGTGCAGAGGACAGGGGGAGGAAAGCACGCAGCGATTTCTTACCACCCTCCTCCCCAGAGTTGGTCTGTAGGACCTAAAAACCCAGGACACCTCTGCCAACTCACCTTCACTGCTGCAGGAGCTCCTGGGGACTCCAAGCAGGAGCACACCCCCAAAGGAAGGACAGCACCCAGGCTCCCCAGCATCCTCTGCCATGCCCCCACCTGCAGCCCACTTTGTCCGTTCACTCTGACAGCTGACCAGCTGATCTGGATTGCTATTTCTTTCAGTTGCTATTCCAGGTGATTCCTTCCTGGATCTTGTTACTGATTTTCTTTAAAGCTGGGCTATGCAGCCTGTGAAGTCAGCTCCTATTTCATCCTTCCTTCTGCCTAATTATTTCTGGAAAATCTGTGTGCAGCTTATTCATGCATCATTGGTATGAACTGACAGCCCATTTGGATAGAGCAGAAATGTTTACTTCTAATGCTGCCTATAAACAGTTCCAAGGCTGAACTTTTCTGTTACCTATTCTTTCTGCTAGAACTTTGCTTCCTCATTTCCTTTTGTGAATTGCATGATTTCATTGCATTTCTTCTTAAAACTGCTCCAACCTGATGTCAGATGGATGCTTCTGTAGAAAAATTAATTTAGTACCCACACCAAAACTTTATTAAAAAGATGGAATTTATTGGTAGCAACGTATTAACACTTGATTTATTAACAGTCAAGTAACTTTCTTGATGGGCAGCTTTACCCTGACTGCACGTCTCTAGCAACAACTACTTGTTTTATAATTATTCTGCTTTCCCATCTCTTACTGATCAGTTGATTTATTTTTCATCAATGCTCTTTTGAGCTCCTTCTTTCCTTTTTTCCTTAGCCAACAGCAACCATTTTTATGCCCAGTATAACCTTATTTCTCTTTCATGACCTGTAGGGTACAGACAGGACTCTCTCTGGTATGTCTGCTTTGGCACTGATAGTCTAGAGGTACCTTTCCTGCCTGGAACCCATTTTCCCAGATTTTTATTTCCTACTTTGATCTAATAATGCAAACATATTTTGTGCTTCAACAGTTTCTATAAGCAAGATGATTTAAAATTCAACAGGCAACAATACAACTTTTCTCAGCACTTCCAATTTGTTTTCTGGAGAATTTTTTTGTTAACTAATTCTACTTCATTCCATCAGCGGTTAAATTTTATGCATTCACTGTAAGGGTGTTCCAGGGCATTACCTACTTAAATATCACTTTTTTCCTTTGAATGAAGCTTCATTTTATATATATGTGTATGTATACACACACAGATAGATATATATATATATCTCCCATAATACTTGCTCAGCTATGGTGGCATTTAGTCAGTGAATCACGCACATCTCGGATCGGGAAGTTAGCTAGCATAGTTGGCAATATGCTGTATTTTGCTGTTTGAAATCTTGACAGCATCTGAACAAGCTCAATTTAATCCAAGCCAATTTTTACATTTTTAATGTCCTGCTGCCTATTTTTATAACCCACCAATTACAAGCTTAAAATAATGCACACAGATTAAAAGAACATTCTTGTGATGTGTTCAGGAGAGTAGCGGTTTGGTCAACAGAAACAGGCTAATGTCTGGAGAACTAATGAACAGAAGGAGATGAGAAGAACTAATGAAAACTGGTGATGGCAGTTTTGTAATCCATTTTGTACCAAAATCATTAAAAAAAATGCGGAAAGGAAAGAAATGGAGAACCTTGTCAGCTTCAAAGACAGTGTCC
This sequence comes from Falco biarmicus, assembly GCF_023638135.1. NCBI lineage: Eukaryota > Metazoa > Chordata > Aves > Falconiformes > Falconidae > Falco > Falco biarmicus. The sequence goes on along the minus strand of NC_079289.1, from coordinate 101,461,323 downwards.
CCATCACCAGAAAATAGGTTAAACAGGTCAAAGCACACATATGGAGGATGAATACGGATCTTCTCAGGTTGGAAGTGGGTCCTTATGCAGCAAATTTTGCAAAATTTGTGAGCAGGAGAGCAAACAAGAAACAGAGCCCTAACATTTAGGTGCTGGGGCTTCCCATCCGAACTTTATGCTATTATTTTTTTGATATAATTTGCAGCCCTGAGGTAAAGGGCTGAGTATTTTCTGTGTCCAGCTAGGTGCCCCACTCAGAAGGCAAGGTGCTGCAGCTTGCAGGAGGCCATGCCTTGCCTCTGCCCATCAGGTGCGCTGGGTTCATGGGCTGGGGCACTGGAAATGCCACTCAGCATTCCTACACCCTAAACTCCAGCAGAGCACTTCAGCAGGGATGAGGCACTACCTTCTTGGGCTGCGGCTGGCCTGTGCATGCTGAGAAGCACAGGCAGAGGTACTGAGAGGATGCTCAGGTCAAACAGGGAAGGACGGAGTAAACTGAGCGGTATTCAGGAGGAGAAGCAAGGAGCATATCGCTTGGTTTAACAGTTTGGGTGTCAATGGACCCCAGTTTTAGATAACCAGATATATCCATATATACCTAGGTATGTTTCCAAACTCCTCTCACAGTCCAGTATTTGCAGTTGTGCTACTCTATCATCAGCTCACAACTGCTGGTTTGATGGCTGTACCAAATGCAGTGTGTTTAAAACACACTAGCTATTTGATTTGTGAAGTTGCCTCCCTCCTCTTTTTCTCTGTTTAACACTTTACATCTTCTAGCTCTCCAGAAGAATCACTGAAGAGCAATGCTTGCAAATAGAATGTTCTTTAATTTTCCAATGCAAGCTTTTTTTAGGCATGAGCTAGATGTCCTGCCTAAACTTAGGGTGGAAGTGCAGGTGGGTGCACAGATCCCAGCTAATACTGTGATCTCTCTGAGGAGAGACACTGAGCACAGTGGACCCCCTCAAGGCTGGGGTCTGTGAACCACTGGGAAGTTCCTGGATTGTGAGTCTGCTCAGCTCTCCCTGAGGGCGTTCGCTTTGGACTAAGGGCCTGTAGGATCATGCTTTGCTTGTCAGAGAGCCCCACCACAGGCCTCATCTGGGCAAAGTGCTGTCTTTTTTGTTTGAAAACCTTATCATCTTTATTAATGTTCACTGGGGTATACTGATTTATAAGTGTACTGGTGGACTTGTGTCCCCTTGCACCAGTCCACATTAACTCACATCCTTCTGGCTGTTCCCCTGCTCTGTGGGGACACGGCTCTACAACACACAACATTATTCTTCACATAACTGTTAAGATACAATGTCATTTAAGGAATGTCACGACAAATAAGATAACATTTAATTTAAACATGATTTTGTATTTAATATTGAAAATAACAAGATATGACTTAAGAAGTAGCTTCTAAGGTAGATTTCTCTCTTCTTACCAGCATCGGCAGCGTAAAAAACTGGCAGAAATTGAATTCAAACAACAACACCACTTCTGATAATCTATAGTGTTATTTCAAGACCAGAAAGTACCTAGAAAATACAACTGACTCGTCAGTCAGCAGATTTTTTGTGCTGCATCATTTCCACTGCAATTGGCAAATAACGAAAAAACAAGCAAGCTGTTCATGTTCTGACAGAATTAAGGCTTCCTTGGCACTGTACAGCTGAGAACTTTTAAAACCAATCTATACTGCAATGTGATTTGAGAAGTTTCTAATCATTTTTAAGTGGTTATCTAAAGTATTTCTCACTTTATGCAACAGCAAGTATTCATATCAATGATGGCCAACTTTTTATTAATAGAAACATACGAAGCTTAGTCATTATGCCCTTACAAATACAACTGCCAACAACATAAAAGCACTTACAAGTTTCTTGTTGGTAGAAGAACAGCCACTAATACAAATAAACATGACTGTGCTGACACATGACCTCTTGCAAAGTGACAAGATTTGCACAATGAGACAGAACTGGTAGAGCCTCAAATTGTGTTTTATTTACATATCAGTTTACATTTTAGCTGATCCAAATGAACTTTGACAGACAGGTTTAGAAACCTTGCATAAGGACCAGCTGGGGAAAAAAGTAATTTTCCAAAGACAGAAAAATTGGTTATTAAGGATTATTTCACAAGAACATTTTCTCAAGACTGTTTTTATACAAAATATCTACTATTTCTTGTTTTTTAAGATTGGTGTTTGCAAGTTTCCTTCCTGCTCTGCTACATTATTTCAGTCTTCTAAATCATATTGTGCCACCAATGAAACTGCCAAGTGGTATTAAAGTAACACAAATCAAAATGATAAGAGAAAAATCTCTATCCTGATATTTCCTGATATGCAACAGAACAAGGTATGTTTTGAATAGATTTTTAAAAGCTTGCTCATTCAGATCTTAGTGGGATTACTCTGCTTATTGACATATACTCTCTTAAATGCCTTAGCAGATGAGGGGCTTGGCATATACAATTTTTCATTTGACTCTCCCTTTGGAGTATTTACCATACAACCCTAGAGCTGTGTAATTTTGCATAAACATGCTTACATAGGCTATAAATGCCAATCACAAAGCCTATGTTCCCCGCTGGAGTGGCAGCTCATTTGTGTTCCTGAATGCTTCTCTTTCATTCATTGCTTTGTTCCAGAAACATTATTAAAAATGCCAATGGATTGTTCATCCTTACCTATGCTTTATGTGCTGGTTTTTACTGGGATAGAGTTAATTTTCATCAGAGTAGCTAGTAGGGTTCTGTGTTCTGGATTTGTGCTGAAAACAGTGTTGACAGCCCAGGCATGTTCTTGCCATTGCTGAGCAGCACTTGCACAGCGCCAAGGCTTCTTCTGCTCCTCAGCCCACCCCACCAGCGAGCGGGCTGGGGGTGTGCTAGAAGCTGGGAGGGGACACAGCTGGGACAGCTGACCCTGACTGACACGAGGGATATTCCATACTGTGTGATGTTGTGCTCAGCAATAATATTTGGGGGAAGAAGAAGGAGGTGGGGGACATTTGGAGTGATGGTGTTTGTCTTCCCAAGCAATGGTTAGATGTGATGGAGCCCACCTTTCCTGGAAATGGCTGGACCCCTGCCTGCCCATGGGAAGTGGTGAATGAATTCCTTGTTTGGCTTTGCTTGGGCGTGCAGCTTCTGCTTTACCTATTAAAGTGTCTTTATTTAAACCCATGAGTTTTCTCACTTTTACCCTCCTGATCCTCTCCCACATCCCCATCGCTGGGGGGGACTGAGCTGCATGGGGCTTGGTTGCTGGCTGGGGCTAAACCACACCACCTTGCTGTCTGTTAATAAGGCAGTAGTCACCACTGTGTATCTATATGCAATTTCTGCGTGTATTTATTAAGATCTTAGAGAAAAACACCTAATTTGTGTTCTAGTCTTGGCATGCAAAAAACTGCACATTTTTATTACTTAAATTATCATTTTAAGATTTCTTCTCCTAGCACTCTGTCAGCTGTGCAGTGGCTGCTATGTTCCTCTGCCTGAAAGGAATGTGCAGTATAATGTATCTCCTGGTGTCATATAATAACCACCGTGAAACAGAGTCACTAGCTGCTCAGTTCAGTGTGTTCTCCCCTTTTCCTCAGACTGTATGTGAAATGTGACAGGTGGGGTCATTTTTTACTGGGTAGTGATTCATAAGCATTTAACTAGAACACTGGTATTTTGTTCTTTCTTAGAAGGACTTCATGTGAGACAATTACCACATTTTCCGATTTACAGCATTGGTCACAAAGTACAAAGCATTTGTGTTTTCTCAGGCAGCAACTTGCTTTCACGTGGTGGGAAGACATGCAAACAAGCACTCAGCTGAAGGCTTGTATCTTATCAGGACCAAACATGACTGTGCTCTGCTGTGGCTGCACATAGAGATGTAAACAGGTTGACCATGACTTGCAAAACTACACCTGAACCCCCGAATCCCAGTTTTTCCAAGTCATTCTGAGGTGGATGGACGTGAGGAGAAATGGGTAACATGCACAGGTACAACACCCCCCTGAGAATATTACTCCTGTGAGCCACTCACATACCCTAACCTGACCAAGGGTGTTTGGAGAGGTCAGTCAACAGCAGACTGCTCTGCTGAGCACTCCCCCTTGAACCCCCAGTAGCAGCAGTGTGCTTGGCAAAAGCAGGTAGAGGAGATATTGCTCTGGAGACCCTATAAATGGTCATATCCCTTTGAAAGGCTGCAAGGGTCTCGACCTCCTATGGAGTATACCCAACTATAAGCAATGGTCTTGCACAAATTCCTAGTACAGCCAGCTACATGCTGGGGTAGCCTTTGAGTCAATACAGCCACAATTTGCTAGGTAGATAAAAAGATGAGGATTTAGTACAGGAGAAAGGAGAGCATAGCGGCATATGAAATCATATGAGAAAATTAATCTCCTAAGCTAAACAACAGTTGGAAAACACCTCACAGGGAATTCAAAGTCATGTTTGTGATTGTCCTTATCAGGAAATAAGTCTGTGTGCAAAGAAGCACCCCACAAGAATTTGATTCTCTCCCACCCTTCTGGTAGAGCGGCAGCCCTTCGCTCCCTCTGCCTTCCCTCCTTTTCTTCACCCCTCCAAATGCTTGTTGAGAGGTAAAGCAGCCAATTTACAACAATGTAACTCAATTGGTCTTTTCTGGGCACTGAAGACCATACGTGAGCTCTGCAAACAAGAGATACGGGTTCATTTCAGGAAATACGCAATTGGAACTATCACCAACACACCCATAGGCTGCTTTTCACAACTACACTCAGGCCTAAGATCCATTTGTCCAGTTTGGATATTGAATCTGGCACAAAACATAAGGTGATGGGAGGCTGCTGTGTGATCCAGGATGTCTCAATAAGTCTTCACTGACTTTTTCACGTGGTTTTGCGAGTGTTTTAAGAAGCTAGCAGGCTAGAGATGCTCTGGTTGGAACAGCATCCAGGCTCCCAAGACCTACACTGTCATTAAGTGCAACATTTACACATTTGCCTGAAAAAACAGCAAGTGTCAAAAAGTGTTTTAATCATTTGACAGTAGCAAGAACAGCACCAGAGATTTTTGCTGAGTAGATACATCACCTTAGTCCCTGACTAGGCACCTTGGTCTATTTCAGCTCTCCTTTAGTACTTCATCACCATTAAGGGAAGGCTGAGGGGGGATCTCACGAATGGGTACAAATGTCTGAACGAAGTGTATAAAGATGACAGAGACAGGCTCTTTTCAGTGGTATCCAGTGACAGGCAATGGGCACAAACTGGAACACAGGAGGCTCCACCTGAACATCAGGAAACACTTTTTCACTATAAGGGTGACTGAGCACTGGCACAGGTTGCCCAGGGAGGTTCTGGAGTCTCCACCCTTGGAGATATTCAAAAGCCATCTGGACATGGTCCTGGGCCACCAGCTCTGGGTGGCCCTGCTTGAGCAGGGGGGTTGGACCATGTGACCTCCAGAGATGCCTTCCAACCTCATCCAGTCCGTGATTCTGTGAAGGGAAATGGGAAAAGAAAGGGTGTTCCTGAGATAAACTTTGCAAGTGGTTTCAAGAAGATCCTACCTTGCACGAAACTCCAAAATGTTTCTAAAAAGGGTTGTGAGTCTCCTCCAGTGCTGGCAGAACCAGTCTCCACAGGTGTGAAGCACCAGCTGTTCAAAGAAGGGAGAGGAAAAGCAGGAACAGAAGGAAACTGTCTGACCACTGTGTCCAAGGCAACACCTCATAAGACAAAAAAATTAACAAAGAACGAAGTTATCAGGAAATGACACTATATAATCAGTTCCATCGTTTATATAACGAGTTCCAGATTTGCAAGTACACTTTCCAATTGTCAGCTTGCTGTTTGCAGCAGCTTTCATCCTCTGAGAAGAAATGACCACTAGTTTGTGCATCATCTAACACTGGTTTCAAGAAGAGACTCCATCACAGTCAGACCCAATACAGAAAATTGCAGGTACTTTTCTCTCTCTTTTTAGGTATTGATGATGATACCTCCTCCGTGTCTTATTTGCACTGGTTTACTTTTTGCAGTGTGCAGCAGTTTTGGGCTCTTTGTTACTTTCACAGAACTAAGCTAGAGATAAAATCAAAAGTAGAGTTAAAATTGGCCTCATTTTCCTTTCCGTATGAGTTGTGCACTTAAAACATGACTCACCACGGCTTGCAGTCACACCCAAGCACACGATGAGCTGAGTGGCCAGTCACTTGAGAACAGGAGGAAATCCAGATAGACACAGCAGACGGGTGAAGATTGGCTCCCTCCTCTTACTGGATCACCACAGTGACAAACAAACTAGTAATCACTCCAGTTTCTCAATTGAGATTCCAACTTTAATGAGTTGCAGAAACTGAACAGCTTCTTTTGTGGGGCGTTTGATACGCAGTTCTAAACAAGCAGGCACTGAATCAATTTTTCCTCTGTTAGGACAAATGGGAAAGTGTACAACCTTAGAAAAATAAATACCCTTTCCAGAAAGCTGTAACATTAGAGTTAGTATGTCAAACAGTCAAACTATCATCCTGGAAATCGTTGTGTGATCAATACAGAAGCAATAAGTTTCAGTAAGAACCTTATGCTGTGAAATTAAAACCTACCCAAATATTTGAATGTATGGTATTCTTTCCTAATTTTGGTATGCTTTCCAGCCTTAGCCAGGTCTTCAAATACCTCAGTCACTTTTGCAATCATCCTGTGTAGCAAAAGCAAGCTGGGTGATCATCAAGAACCTATTTAAGCAAAAGAGTAGCTTAATTAGGTACCTTCAAAAAAATACGTTTTACCATGCTGCAAAAAGCCTCTACTTTATGCCACTGTCAGCCACCTCCAAAAGCAAATGCAATTTCGTTGTTCACTGTTCTGGTCCTGCTATATTTACAGTAGCCTTCAGACAGCCTAAGTGCAAGTCCTTCAGAAGCTTTCTACCAAAACATTTTTAAATGAATCCTTCTTCAGGCATTAGACTCAAAAGGCAAATATGCTTATATATACTGGAATGACAATTCATTTCCATAATTTCTTTCAGAGAGCTTGCAATGTTTCTGTCTAATGCCAGAAAACCTAGCCTTTTGAATCATTTAACCAGTGTTTTTGTTGTTCATCTGTCTGTCTTCGTTGCGTCTGACCTCTGGGATGATTGTAATAGAAAAAACATTCAGCTTTTCTTTCCTTTCTTCACTATGACTCAACATCCTTCTCCTCTCAGGGGTATGACTACAGTTCTTAGGGAGTCAGTCCAAAGTTTCAGTGTTTCAAGTATGGCACAGATTTATGAATCTGCATGTGTGTGAGAGAGAGGCCACTTCTTTCCCACTTTCAAGGGCCTCACCCACAAATACTTCTGTCCTTTAAGAGAACTCAGGGTACCTCCTTCCATGGGTATAAGGAACGCTCCCAGGGTTTTCATCTGGGGCAGGGTGGGGAGGGTTTGCACTTTACTAGAAGAGCAACAGACCAGTACTCCAGATAGCCCTGATAACGTAGCACCAATGAGCAGACTCCTCAGTTACAGCAGTTTAGAGTGAAAGCAAGAGAAAAGCCCGGAACCAGACACACATGGGAATAACGGACTACCAGATCTTAGTCCTCCTAAAGTGAGCACGTGCCATCCCAAGTTGCTAATTCAAGAGACTGTCAATAGACTATAATATAAATTAAAGTAAACAGAGTGGCTCTTCCTTCCTTAGTACAGCAAAGGCTATTTTCTGAAGAGATGGCTCTCTTCCCCCAGCATGACCCTTTCGTAGGGGAAGGGCACACAGAGACGGTGGAGTTTGCTGTGCGTTTAGTTTGTGGCCCTGTGAATCCTCAGCCCTCCAAGCATGAGGTGTCTCACCAGGTCTCCCCCCCATTTCCCCAGAACCTCGGTGCCTCCGTGAGTCTATGTGCAGCTGGCTGAACACTAGGCTTCTGCTGGTTTCAGGCTTAGTGGTTTTCTGCTGCGGAGAGCTAATTCGTCTAAAGCCCACACAGCTGCAATCCCACAGCAGTACTTAGGACTGCACACACTCATCGAGCCCTGGATGACATACACTGGCTTTCCCACATACGCTGAGGTTTTCTCCCAGGCTTCAAAAGAGCCACTGTGTGACAATGCCTGGGCTGGACAGTCTGGCTGCAATGAATTCACCTCACATCCTGAGCAATCCTGGTGTCTTCCCAGATCCCTCAGATCAGGCATTGCTGATTGCAAAATTACAGTCATTAACAGTTTTACACCCGGTTTCCAGGAAAGGAAATCCATTTTTCACGAATAAATTGTTTTCCTCTTTCAAGCTAAGTACTCGGATAGTTTTTTTCAGCTGTCCTACTGCATTTCTCATTCTTTGGTCTTTTCATACACCTTCCCCAGCCTATCTAAGCAGACCTCTTATTTTCCACTTTAAAATCTGTTTCCCACCTTTTTGCCATTGTCTATACACAGTTCATAACCCTTCTCGCAAAATAATAAAAAATAATATCTCATTATTTTCAAGAAAAAAAATCCCATTTTTTTTCCCCCATTGAAATATTACTGTTTAATTTCAGGTTGCTGTTTTAAAAATAATACCTGGGAAAAAAAAGCAGCTTTAACTGAGAGGCTAGTTTTCATTTTCAAGATGCTTTGCTGAGAATTTGGACCAAATTAGCTTTAGATTTAAGATAATAACTTTTATAATTGAATTTTAAAAGACAGTTTACTAGAATAGGATTTACTTCTAGATGAAAAGCACTTTTTCTTTATTTTTATAAACAGGGAATTAAAAAATATTTTCCTGTGATTAACAGTATGCTTTCCCAGAATGAACAAAAGACTTTTGTAAGCAAGAAACCACAAACAATAACCACGTGTGTTCCTAAGAACAGTACCACACACATACAGCAACAGACAGTATGGAAATAAATTCTAAAAGAATGTATTTAATGACTTCAAAAACCATTTTAAAATAAGAGTCAGATTTTCAGCTTGTACATATTGACATAGCCCAGTGGTTTCAGTCACTTAGATACATCACATGACAGAGTAGCTCCCTGATAGCTTGATTTACAGATAGCAAATGTTATCTAAGTTTAGATTAAACCACAGCTTTTGTGTTTACAAGTTCACAGGAGGGAGTGGTTTGGTTTTCATTTACCAGAGTGTAAATGGACTAGTCTCCTATAGCCTACAGAAGTCGTATCTGACGTGGATGTGCGTACAACAGGGTCTTCAGCCTCTGCTCAGTGAAGCCAGGGTGGCACTTTCCACCAGGTGACTCCTGACACAGCTCGTGGTGTCGACGAGCGCAGGAGTACACCAGAAGCAGGCCACGAGCTCTATCTGTTGTTCCAGAGGCCAGACCAGTCCCAGCTGGGATTTTGTCCCACTCCATCTGCCACTGCTGCAAGCATGTCTTGCAGATGTGCAAGACGTGCTGTATATATGCAAAGAAAATCTGTGGCTCCAGGGAAATACTGGAATTACTGCACGTGCATGAATGTAAAGCGCTGCTTACACCGCTATGGCCAGTGCTTACAGGAAAGCATCAGACGTACTCCATATATGCAGTGCATTCAATCTATGCATGTAAACCTGGTGCTTCTAGGACAACAGTATGTCTATTACACCTGATTTACTGCAGTAATCTGCACGCTCATTTGGCTGACAACCAGAAATGCTGGATTCTTACGTATGTATAATCAGTTTGGTACAGTGTAGGTAAGGGACCAAAGACAGAAACCCTCTCCTGACACTGAGGCAGGTGTCCTGCTCAGCCAGACAAAATTGGACATCTCCAGATGAAAGGAAGATGGGCCTTTAGCAACTATTTTTCTCAGTGACCCCACAACACTTTTGCTCTGAAGGATTCTGACCCCCACATCCCGCAGAAGTATGGGAGCACAGGTTCAATCAATGTGCAGTCCTCTGGGAGTTATGCCTCTAGCCCAACCCAGTTATCCACACTTTTGCCACAGACACAGGCATGAGACAGGCATCTCCAAAAGGAGTTTCATCACACCTCTCTCAGACATCTGCCATAGGAAGGGAAGAATTACCCCATGGAGATGCCTATCTAGTTCCATTGAGTGCATGGCAGCCTAGATAAGTAGCTTAGATTAGAGAGCTAAATTTTAGATGGATAAAGACAGGTGAGATCAATCTCATCTTTAGCATATAGATATGAGATATGTTGCAATTTACTGCTGGAGAATACATTAGCCAAGTTTCTATGGTACGAAACCAGCTTCAGCACAGGAATAGAGAAGAAAGGCAGAAAAAAATCACACATATTATTGAAGATGGCCTAAATATTCCTTATTTTAAGCTGTGCCCTTTAGTCAACACAACTAACCTCCAGAGATTAGGTCACTTTCATCTCTCTGGGCCATTACCATAGACTAGCCAGAGCTCAGTGAAACTGAGCCACAAACTAGTGCTAGCTGAGGCTGGTGCATCCAGCGTGCACACCACTAGCAAAGCCACAACTATAGCCAGGCTTCACAGGGAAATAACAGCATTTGATATAATGGGACTTAAAATCTCATGAATGTTGTCAATTTATCAGAAAAAAATACCTATTGCAAAAAAAAAGGACATTTTTCTTTGTTTTCCTCTTACTGTTTTTATTTTCTTTCATCTTGCTAATTATGTGAGCATTTATCATCTGTTTTTATATTGTTTTATCTTTAAAATATTCATTATTCATCTGCAGGAAGATGTACTTCCTCGTTTTTCAGCTTAGCTTCCAGATCTCCTTTTTGTTGGTTTTACTTCTCCTTTTTAGGGAAAAAATGGACTTTTTATTTTTCCTCTCTCCAGTTGTGTCTAATTTCAACGACGAAAGTACTTACTCAGTTCTTTGGTCTGACTACGAGTGAGAAGCAAGCTGTTACGCCATAATTTCATTCCCTGCTGTGTGGGAAGTCAGCATTGCGTCATCCCTCACATCAACAAGAGATGAAGATCCTTTCTTGGTAAGCTCCTTTTGTTTTGATACTCTTTTCTCTTCTGTTCCCCTCTCTTCCCTACAAAAATCTTAAGTGTAAGAGCAGAACCCCCCCACACCTTTTAGTCTTAGTGGTAGGTGTTTTATGTTTTCTGCTTATGCTTAAACATCAAGAACATCCTGTATTTCTGCAACTCAATTTTTACTGTACTAGGGGACTGGGAATTAGCAACATGCATTAGAGCATGACAACTACAAGTCACAGAAAACATAAAGAGCAACCGCAGAAACTTTGATTCAGAACACATTAAGAATTGGTAGTACCCAAATCTCAAGCAAAAAGGTACTATTTGGATATCATTATCAAACAGCTGTTCTTAAATTTATTTGCCAACAAATTGCTTACGTTATTTTGTAATGAAGCTCTGGTTGTATTGGTGAATACATTGACCAATGAATAACTAATGAATAACTAAAAAAATTAAATGTTGCCTTCTTAACATTTAAGGTAAAAGGCAGTTATCGAACTGTCATTGAAGGTAAATCTGTATTAGCCTCTGTCAAAACTGAAAGCCTCAGAATTTTGTTCAATATACTCTTCATATGAATGGCAGAGAGAACCACACCCTCCCTCCATCACGTGCAATTTTGCTGATTCCTGCTTAGATTAAAAACATCTCAGCTGCTCATTTTATAACATAGCTGTATTTAGCAAATTGGGGCCATCAATAATTCCTTGCTTAATCAAAACTGTGGAGTGTATAAACACAGTAATAACAGCTGTGTTACATACAAAGAAAACTGTTAGAGGGGTCATTTTGATTTACAAAGCACTGGACATAACTTGTTCCTTTAGCAGAAATACACATGAACAGATTCATCAGAGAATTCCCAAGGGAAAGGGGGTAGTGGAGAGGCAATCTTTCCTCTTCACAGTGGATTCTTCTCACCTCAAAGGCATCATACCATCTCAGAGAATGCACACAAGATCCGTGTGTAAAATGAACATGTAACAACCACAAGTGTATTTTTAAATTAATAAGTGAATATCCAGATTTGCTCTTAATTCAGCAAATATTTTTGAATCTTCCATTTCTTGCCTGATCCCATCCTCTACACTGCTGTTGCTCTTTATACTCTTTCAGTACCTCTTGATTTGATGTCCTCTTTGCTTCACTAGCTCCAGCATGGCATAGGTGCAACATTTTTGTCCTGGCTGTTAGCGTGGATGATTATATTGGTATATAATCCTGATTATATTGGTATATAATCCTCTTTGCTGCAGGCCTTTCAGAGAAAGAGTTGCTTGACTAATCTCAGGTACAGCCAACACAGTAGATTGTTTGCTTCATTGATGTTGCTTTTATTTGTTTTGCATGATTGTCACATTAAAAGACAACTGTTACTCGGCTGTATTAGCCCACAATAAAGACGCTTAAGAATCCAGGCACATGTAAGAGTAAAATGAACGGTGTGTTGCTTTGGAAGACAACTGCAGTTTACACGCCAGGCCTACAGCAGGTGTAATAAAAAGACAAGATTTTCACCTGGTGCAAATCTAGACAAGGCATTAACATCTCACTTGAATGTTATCGACAGAGGAAAAGACAGCTTTCTTTTATCAGACTTTTTCATCTGCACACACAATTTTCACTATAAATTCTCAGAGCCAGGAGCAACTGGGAACCCTCAAGTAAGTAATCTGGAGCTACTGCTTGGGGTATGGTTGCACATCTGCTTTTACAGTGCTTTGGGTTGTCATTTTTAGTTTGGGTGCTAATGAAGAATGTCCGATTAAAGAAATGGAGACAAAGAAATAGTAACAAAATGCACCTTACAAAACTGAGCCTAAAGGATTAGAAATGATCCAAAGAAAAGTGAAGCCTGCCTGTGAAATGCAGCCACTCCCCACTTAAAAAAAAATCCCATTCAGAACCCTCTTTTCAGCTAGCAAACAAATCAATAAAGCAGCAGGGATTTCCTGTCTGTTATCAGTTTTAATCTGGTATAATGACTTTTGAAGAAAGCTATTGAAAAGTTCCTTTCTCTTTTTCTGTGAAAACGAAACTGGTTCACTGGGTGGGGGTGGAATCAGTTCTAGATCCCTCAGACCTCCTGCCTGTGTATTTTCTAACTGGCTTGCCACTGAAAGTAAATAAAAGAAGAATTTCATTACCATTACCATTGTAATGGCAATAACTCTGTAGGAAAGAGTATGTAGGAGTAAAGTAATATATAAAAGTATGTTTTTAAGAAAAACATTCCATGCTTTTCCACCATAAGCATTTTTCCCCGTGGTTTCATCTGTTTCTGAATTATGCAAGGCCAGTCATTACACCCAAACGTGAGGGGAACTCCCTCCCCTTTTATACACACCTATCATTACTAAATATTACCAGCAAGATCTTTGCTCACCTTCCCCAAAAATTCTCAGGAAGGTTAAAATGAAGTTTAAAATGTCTACTGTAAAAACAGCTCAGCAAAGTTATGTGACACTTAAATACAGCGTAAAACAGATTGTATATTGCTCATCTGCTTTTATTTTATAGGAGGCATAAATGCAATTGCATAATTAAAACGTAAATAAAACGGTTAAACTTTGTCAAAATGTCAGAGCAATGAAATTTCCATTAGTATTCTTGGCAGTGCACCTTTTGCCATCATTAATGTTTTATTCAGGATATATAGCGCTTCTGGAGGGAGGTTGCCTTCAGTGGTGTCCTTGAATAAACAGGTCCATGGGAGTTTACTCTCCCCCCGATTTGGCCAACAGAGATTTTTTTTTTTCCTTTAAATACAGAAAAGAATAGAGGGTGGGGGGTTTTTTCCATCTTTCAATCAGTTTCCCTTTGCATTGCCTTCAAGATGACACTGCATAGAACAAAGCTGCTTGCTCTCTGGCTGTTTTTAGCAGAAGGAAAGACCTTACTGCTACTCAACGTTCCTTAGCAGGACACAGTATCTACCAGAGCCTAAAAGTACGGAAAATTCTCTGGTCCTGGACAGGATAACACATAGCAGCAGTTTCTAAGTCATCCTGTCAGACTGAATTTGTACCTGTAGATGACACACACAAAAATACTTGTTGGGACCTGAAAACAGTACACAAGCCACATACACATAGCACTGGACACCCCGATCTGCCTTTCAATTGGGATACTAGCTCAAACGTAACACCGCACCATTTTCAGTTCTACCACCGGTGTGTCTGTTGTTAGCTGAAGACTATCTCCTCACCACAGCTTGCTCCACTGTATTTTTTTGCCTTACTGGACATCTTATCTCCTCTTAGGCAGCACAGCCTGGTAGCTGGCTGACAAATCAAACCCAGAACGAGGACAAGGTCTGTCAGTGGGTCCTGCTGACAGCAAATCACTCTCACATCAACGCGGTTTGAGCTTCTGGAAAGCATTCTGGACCACAGGACGTAAACCCAGCGACCCAGTAAGTTATACCCGCAAAACCTCCCTCAGGATGGCACCTTTACAAAACGTTAGATGAACATTTCCTGGCACACACGTGTCACTAATCGCGTTACTGTCAAGCCTATTAACTGCTGGCACCTCCCAGCACAGGCCTCGAGCCGCGTGTCCAGCAGCGCAAGAGTCTGACACCAGCAAAACACATACAGCCCGTCCCGCCCCGCCGTCCCCCCGCGGCGGCCACACCGGGCGGCGGCTGCGGGGCCTCGGGCGACGCCGCGCCGCGACCAGCGCTTCCCACCCGGCCACGGCTACCCGCCCGCGGAGCCCCTTCCCCTCAGAGAGGCGGCGAACAGCCGGCCCCGCGCCCAGGCCACCCCCCGCGGCCGCCACGGCTGCTCACGCTGCCCCGGCGGGCGGGCGGGCGGACAGGCCGCCGGCGGGGCCGCAGGCGGGCAGCAGGGCCCAGCGCGACCCCCGGGAGCGGCGGCCGGCGGGGTGCCGGCGGCGCGCATGCGCACGACCCAGCGGCGTGGGCGGCTGCGCGTCGGTGGGGAGCGCCGCGTCCAATCAGCGGGCGGGGTGTGCGCGGGGGGCAGGGGCGGCGGGCGGGTCATGTTGTTGGGAGTCACCTGACCGCCCGCGCCGCAGTCGGGCCGCAGGCTGTGCCAGGGGCGGCCGGGCCGGGGGGAGCCGCGGGAGGACGGGGCTGAGGCGGTGACAGCGCTGCCCAGCGGCCCCGCGCGGAGGAGCGGCAGCAGGCGCTGAGGTGAGCCGAGCCGACTGAACCGAACCGAACCGGCCGCCGTCGGGAGCAGGCGCGGCCGCCCGGTGCCCGTTGGGCTGAAGCGGGTGGTGGTGGTGGTGGTTGGGCGAGGGCAACACCATTCGGGCGGGGGGGGTGGAGGAGGCTGAGGCGCGTTCACGGCGTTAGAGAGCCGCTCCTCCACCCCACCCCCCTCCGCGGCCGGCGAGGTGTCCCGTCCCGCCGCGGCGTGGGCGGGCGCTGTCGGACCCCGGGCGGGGGCGGCGGGGGGGCTCCTGCGCTCGTGGGGCCTCCGGGCCGGCGCAGGGTGGGGGCGGAGCCCCCCTCCCCCCCTCGGTGCCGCGCTGCCCCCCTTCGCCCGGGGCGCCGCCGCGGGGTCAGTCGTTACTCTGCCTCTCGTCTCCGCTTCCCGCGGGCGCCCCGCGCGCTCCGGTGACACGGGCGTGCCTCCCCCCCGGCGGGGCAGCGCGGCCCGGCTGGCGGTGCGGCGTCACTCCGCCGCGCCCGCGGGGACCCGCAGCCGGTGCGTTCGGTGCTCGCCGGTCTCCGCGGGAGCGGGGGGAGGTGGGTTCTGGGTGGTAACCGGGGAGGTGCGGATCCTGTCCGCCCTGTGCTGTGCGGCGGGTGCGCGGCAGCTCCGGGGCGTGCTGGAGAGGCAGCGATGGTGACACAACCGTCACCCGCTTTTCTGTCAAATTCTATTTGCACTCTTCCATCTTAGTATGGCAACGTAACAGCGATCCCACGATCCCAGATTCATATACAGCTGGGCCCTCTAAATGCTTGTTGAGTTAAGAAAGGAAAGAGCACACGTTCTAGCAGTAAAGGAAGAGTAAAGGTAACGTGTGTACAGTTTAATCATGTGGTAACTTCTGACAGACATCAGTTTGAGGCACTACAACAAGGCACTTCTAGTGTGTGAAAAACATTTGACTAGTAACGAAATAATTGTAGTCTAGAGGCACTGTAAATTAAAGTTACACAGCACTCTGAATACTCTAGTAATATGGTCAGTTCTTTAATCTCAAATATTATGCCACACTGAAGAGAAAACAAAAGAGTATGTTCCTGTCAACCATGGTGAGTTCCAAAGAAAGCAACTAAGATACTCCAAGTCGTATTTTGTGGTTTATGAGTTTAACTTTAAAGGTTACTGAAATGGCATAATTACTCTTGGTTGTCCTAACCCATGTGAGTAAGCCTGTGTGGATGTTAACAAAAAGTGAGGCCTAAAAGTGGCAGATTTGCAGAGAGAAACAGTTGTTGCTGAAAACAATATCCATATTGTATGCTTTGGCGGAAGGGCTTCCTTTCAGCTAACTCCACTGAATCCCTTAGTATTTGGACTTGTTTAGAAGTAATTCTAAAGTACATTTCCCAGTTTAGTCTAAAAAAGAACCTACTCTTGTTGGCCTCGTCCATCTTGTGAAATGAACAAAAGCACAGTAAGTGGGGTGTTCGGTAAGTTGGCTTCGTTAGCACACTCCTGACTCTAACTGGAATGCTCAAGTGGAGGTTTAACTTCCGTCTACTGTATTTTGGAGTGTGTTATACTAAAAAAATCTGCAAGATCTTAGTGTGCTAAATATTTATTTGCTTTTAGTAGGTTCAAAAATCCTTATGCTAAGGATATTTTGAACAGTAATGAACTTAGGTTAGTGTAAGACTTGTCTAGTATTAAAACCCATACCCCTTGCCTGATCATTTGGATCAGGTGGCATTCTCATTGGGTGTAGAGTGGGCATGCCTTTGCAATGGGTTGTGTGAGTCCCAAATAAGTTTGCTCTACGTTTTAGGGAAAGATAACTGGTCTCCTTGTCATGTCATTCCCCCCCTGCCCTCCCCACTTTGCCACTTCTATGAGATGAGAAGAGGTGTTAATATAAATTCTTCGTAGATGTCCTTTAATTATAGACCTGTCTTTCTCCCTGCACTAGGCATGCTAGTGTGAGGCGGGAGGAGAGGTGCGCTAGTCAAAGGATTCATGTTTATGTTTGAATGCGGGTGTTGTAGTTGTCCCTTAGAATTTGACCACTGAAAGTTTCATGGGGGAGGTTTAGGGGTAGAAAAAACCTTAGTGGTATTTATAGTGTAAGTCCTGTTTATACGCACTCCTTAGTTAAACCATAGGTGACATGTTAGTCAATGCAAAAATGTGGGTAGGACCAAAACTTTGAGTGAGCAAAAAATAACTGCTGAAACAGCCATTAAGTTGTATGAATTCACTGTAGTATGACCACAGTGGGGATAATGTATGAAGAGCCCACCTGCAGCTTTCCCTGCCCCCCACCTCCAGTTCAGAGGTTAGCAGTGTGGAGAGGGGAAAAAAAAAAACCCAGCCAAACCAGAAAGGCTCATTTTGCTGTAACAACGCATAGGCTGCGTCACAAAAGTAACTCCATCTCCAGCAGTATGCTGTATTTTTTGGTTAAGGCCCTTTTCAGGGTGAAAGTAAGTCTTTTTTTTGTTAAGTCCTATGAAGGGAAGCCCTCATATTTTGTATAAATGTTGGTTAGCAGGTCACAGTAAGGCTCAGCTACTGAAGCTTTAAAAAAGAGGGGGGCTCTATGAAGGGCAAATTGACTTTAGAAGCATTGGTGAAATACAAATAAATTGATTTTAATCATTAGACATACATTGGAGAGCAGAAGAGGTAGCCTTAGGGTATCAGTCACTCAATCTCTTTAAATGAGAGCTTGTGTCTTAAATTAATCTTTAGAATCATATTGAGGTAATTTGTTTGTGAATAACTTCATTTGAACTGTCAAGATAATGTTTGTAGGTGTTTGTCTGGATTCCAGTGTTGACCCGTTGACTAATACTTTGATAAGTAAATAGGTAGTGTCTGTTTTCCCTGTTTACACTTATTTTAGGGTTAGTATTGTATATGGTACCATCCCAAAAATACTTCGTTATTAGCTCAGCTAGTAAGGCCGTGTCTTTTAATATTGTGTGTCAGATAGGAAATGGTCTACAGTTTCCTGATGCAGAAAGTGAAACACAGCTTTATGTGATTTGGTGGAGGTCTTTACTAGAATTACCATTTGAAGTCTGGTAGTCTGCATCTTTTTTTTTTTTTTTTTTTTTTCTTTCTTATTATATAAGTACTGCCAGTTCTGATGAACCTGTTTTCATAGAAATGCTTGTGAAGTTCTTTCTGACTTGGATCTAAAATATTCATAGAATTTTGTTTGTTCTGCATACTGTGAAGAACAGTTGTGTAAACAAATCAGAGTTAAAAAGCTAGTACCAGAAACAAGATTATGAATATAATTTCCTGAAAGAATTTCCTTTGACTTGTGATGTATTTGCTTCTCAGTTCTTTCAGGTGGTTTCTTCTGTCTTTGAGTTAGATACATTAGAACCTCAGATGGTTAATTTATTATAAATTCATTTGTTATAAACATTTTGACATACATATTTGTGAATGGATTCTGGCAGTCATTAAAATAATTCTTGTGGTTTAACTGTGGCAGAGTAGAATATGTAGCTATAGATGCAAAGGTGTTTGTCCTTTAAGTAAAGATGAGGGTTGACAGTAGATGTTAGTTGAGTGTTGTATGTTATGCCAGTCAAGCCCTTATACTAAGTGAATATTTTATTATCTAACCTAGCTCTTCAAACAAACAAACAAAAAAACAACACACACACACACACACAGTTTCTACTAGTAATTTTTTTTTTGGCATTGTGTTTGTGGGGTTTTGGTTTTTTTGTTGTTGTTACGTGTTTTGGGGTTTTTCTTTTTAGGTGAACCATGCCTCTAAGAAGTCTGTCCATTGTTGTAATCTTCTCAAAGTTAACTCTGAATACCAGCAGAATCGAAGGGTTACAAGTGATGGGAATTTGCTGTAAAGGAGTCTCTGAAATACCTTCAGTCCCATTTCATTTTTTAGCTGTGCAACAAACCATGTCCCACAACATGATTTTTACCCCTGATCCAAAAGTTAAGCAATTAGTGTTGTGAAAAGTAATGGTGAACAGCAAAGTAGTAATATTTTTTTCTGGCTTTGGTATGGGCTGCTTTGTATCATCTTCTGATGGAAACGATTCAAACTTCTGCTCTGTGGAATATTTCTATGATTACATGGTATCAGTCCTTTGTTTTTTTCCTTTCCCACCTTCTGGATCCTTGTGACTACTAGGAATCTCAGGTTCCACCCTTCCACTGCGCTCCTTTGAGCTCAGAGTTCTCATATAACTTGCAAATATTAAAAAAAAAATATGAATATTCAGGCTTTAAACCTGGAAAAACAAATTAAGACTCTCAGCGCAGACTTAAAACTTGCCAGACTTCCCGTGATTCTTTTTAATTCTCACTTGTGACTTGAAAAGAGTCCAAATGCTGTGGTAAGAATTATGTTGCAGAAATACAGCCGAATACTTTTTTAAAAGCTCATCTATGTAATTAAGCTGTGAGCAATATCATCCTGGTGTTTAGACTAATAAAGAATACACTTTAGAATTTTAATTATGAATATGCTAATCATCTGAAGATGAGACCTACTTTTTTCTAGTGGTGAAAGCACTGCCTTTACGAAGCAAAGCTTACTTTTTGCTTTTTTAATCGGTTTTTTCTTTTAAAGTCATTTTGAACTGAAGATGGGGAAGCAATAAACATGAACACTAAAATGCTTGTTCATTCCTTGTCAGCATAACGTGAATCAGCAGCTATTAGCTGCTGTAGGCGTTCATCTGTAACATAACTTTATTTCCTTAAAAGGAGAGGTAGCCAGGGGCAAGGACATAGATGCCACACTTGAGAAAAAAGCCTTTGCAGTGTATTTTGAATAAACTGTCTTGTAGCCAAACTGTCTTGTTTTAGCAGTAGTAAATGATAGCTGTCGTCCCTTTGTACTTTACAGCTGTGGATGACAGAATTTTTTTGTAGGATAAAGTAAATGTAAATCTCCACCCTCAGGGAACTGGGGGAGATAAGTGACCTGCTGGAAGTTACTCAGTAGATCAGCGTAGGAGTCAGAAATAGTACCCAGAGTTTTTCTCCAAACTGTTTTTTTTCTTTTTTGGCAGGGTCTACAATGCCTTTTTTCCAACTGCTCAGGAATTCAAAGTTTCTAAAGAGTACAGATATGATACAAGCATTGTGATAGCTGAGCAGACCTTTATTGTGTGCTTGGTTGATCTTGCTAGATATACCATGATGGTGATCACAACTGAATTTGCATTGGTTGTGCATCCAAGTTCACCCAGCTGGGATAGCAGTGACAGCAAAGGTGTCACACCTGGGTTCTGCAGCTACTGAAGGAAAGCTTCACTGTCTGCTTTCTCTTATTTCAAGAACTTTACCTGTGTACAACTGCCAGTTACTGTGATTACTAGAGAGGATTGATATCCAGCGTGGTGTTAGTGTATGGTTCTTCACTAAGTAAGTAAAGACAAAGGAATACTTTTTTAGTAAACTGGGTAACTCATGGGCTGGATCATTTACAGGAAATGCATGGTAGCTGAAGGTTAGAAAAAAACCCAAAACCCATACATGTAGACTGTGTTGATTGTGATGGTAGAGCAACATAATTGATATCTAGGTCTAGAAATAAAAGGTTAGCTCTTCTCTTTAGGAGTATCTGAAATGGATTTATGGACTGATGGAAAAGAAGTAAGAGGCTGTTGCTCTTAAAGAGAAAGCACTGAATTGATAGGATCTAACTCCTGTAGCTCCTGTATTTTTTTCTTGGCTCTTGCTGCTATTATTGTGATCTTAATAGAGCTTAAGACAGAAGAACCACAGGTCAGTTTGTTTTGGTTTATTGCCCTGCTTGCTTTTAAGTGTATTGTAGGTGATGGTAACAAAGTACAGTCCTGTGTTTCATTTGACAGTGAGTCTTTCACAGACAGTCATTAGGTTTGGATGCTAGACTGGAGAGAATCCAAGTATCTGTGGGTTCCCATTGTATCTTGGTGACCATTAGATAGTGGATTTTCTTTTTCAGGTCCGTAGATTTACCACCAAGTGTTTAAATTGTAAGTTTGGCAAATTGGCTATATCTTTCCTGAAAATGTAAGCCTTAAAGTAGGAAAGGCGTGACCGTTGTTGATTTCCATGTATTTCTGTGCTCTGATTTGGTATTTTTAAAGACATGTTAAACATTCAAACTCAGAATGTTCAAAAAGTATTTTGGTAAATGTGTACACAAATCATAGGTGTATCATAATGTAAATAGAAGAAGTAATGGCAGTGATTTGCACTCTGGAACCTGTATCTCAGTTTTAAGGGCCATTTTAGCCAACCTTAAAGTGTCTCAGAGCCTATGGAGCTCATTTCTGAGACTCACTCATTCTTTCTAGTTGTGAATTTTCTTCTAACACCACCACTGGATCTTTCCAGCATCAGCTGGTCCAATGTTCAAAAAGCTATTTAGCTGTAAAGCGTGCCTCTTTGTATGTTGAAATACCACCCTTTTCAGTTTTTGTGGTGTTTGAGTATAAAGTAAAGGACACTGAATTAACTTCTGATAGCTGTCTTATTGTTGTCTGAGTTAATTCTGTAGTAAAATTCCTGGCAGCTGTCATAACAGCTGGAGGTATCTGCCTGCCTATTTTTGTCATCTTTGTTCAGAAAGAATGGTGCAAGTATACAACTAACCAGCTATAGGCATACAGAATTGGTGTTAACTGTCTCTTAAAGTGCTGAAAAGCTTAGTTGTAAACAATATGGCATTTTGGGGGATTCTGTAACATTGATGCAAAATGCAGGATACTGTTTAAATCCTCACTTCTGCTTGGAGGAAGTTCTTAATTCACTGCATTGCATATTAGTATGCTTTATTTATTTAGTCACTTTGGTTGATTTTTATGATCCTGTATGTTTGACATTCATTATTAATAAAACATTTTGGACAGTGCGTTCATGTTCTAGAAATTCTCTACAGAAAAGCTGGAATTTTTTCCTAGTTGTCCAGTGGGAATCTGGGTAAGTGGCAGTGACATGGGATAATTGCTGCTGATTTTAATATTTGCAGTGAGCTGATGGGTGGTACAGTTGCTTTGTTGTACCAAGGTTTTGAATGTTGTCTTAACATCTGCATCTTATTGCTATTGCTTTTGGTTTGCCATGTAACTTTCCCCTTTGAATGGGATTTCTGTTAATCAGCTTTTTGCAACCACAAAGGATTTAATCATTATGGCACATGGTGAAGTTTGGGCTCAACAACAAAAAAAGGCAGATGCTCATATTGAGTGTTGTATGTCAGTATGCTCAAGACTGTTTTACTGTCCTTTGCATAATGGGGAAAACTGCTCCTCAGCATTAAATACTTGAGACGGTGGTACTGCGTCAAATCCTGACTCTTAGGAGTGACTTGCTAGAAAGACCTATTGTAAAAGCATTTACTGTTTTTATTATTTTACTATGTATGTACATATTATATTTTAAAGTAGGTATTATTATATAATACATTATTTCTACACCTATATCTATTATTCAAAAGCATGTGGGGTTTTTTTGTGAAATGCAATGTAGAACTCTTTTCCAGGACCCAGTGATTCTCTGATTTTTCAGACACCTGTTTAAACATCAAGCAGTTCTTTTGCCCTGTCACAGATATATGGGGGTAAGCTGGTTTCTGTGCGTGCTTTTGTCAGCTTTAGTGACAGCTTGATGCTTCAAAGCTTCCTTCACCCCTCGTGTAACACTGTGTTGACCACAGGATGTTGAGAGCAGACTTTTACATATTGCAGTTGTGCTACTGAGCACATCAGTTAATCTACCTTGTGCCAGATTTGTATGTGTGGATGAGGAATATATCACACTGCTATGAATTATATCCTAGTAATATGTTCCTATTCTTATGCTATCTACTCCAAGGTAATATGATTATTATTTTCCTTCTGTAACATAGCAACAGCAGTTCCTTATAGCTTTGTCTGGTGTCAGCCATAATAGTCATCTTTTGCATATATACTTTTTTTTAAAAAAATGTATAGAACGAGGAGACTTTATCGTTTACCTAAGGATCTGCACCAAGTGACTAAAGCAGAGGTTGTGGGGGAAGGAAGTAACTATTTGTTCTGCAGTCAGCTAGGAGTGAGAGTGGTAACAGGTTGTAAGTGATCAGATGAGCACACCTGCAGTCTTAAAGTACCTTACACTTACTAGACTTCAAATTTACCTCCACGTTAATAATTTGAATGCATGAGAAAAATGAGCCTTGGATGAAATCTGTATTTGCCAATGAGTCTTGATCTTGCTTTGATGTACTTGAGAAAATGTATATTCCTTTTTAAAATGTTGCGGTGCAAATTTTCATTAAGATAATTAACATTAAGACAATAAGAATTTTGTATGTTCTTAGAAAATAAATTTGTATGTATCTGGTCAATTAAAAGTAGAGATGTCCAAATTTACTGAAGATACAGTCATTTTACAGGTAACGGCTAGGTATAGTTTTCTTGTTGATTTGTACGCCAAAAAAAATACTGAGTTGCTTCACTTTGATAAAGCAGAATAAAGTTTTTTTTATAGCCAGTATTTAGAAAATATTTTTTTTCCTCTTAGTCAAAACATTTTTTTAATCTCAAAGTCACTGTCTAAAGAATGGGAACTTCATAATAGCATGCTTGGTTGATTCAGCTGCAAGTGTTTCTTTATGTAGTTTTTATATTAGCATGTGTTCATATGCGTTCTCTCTTTTTTTTTTTTTTTTCCCCTCTCCCTCTCAAGACAATGAGGTTGTTAGGTGTGCGGAATTTCAGGTGAGAGGAATTTGAGGAATGCTCTTGTACTAACAGTACTAGTTTTCTTGCACTAACTGAGGATTTGTAGTTAGTGAGTTTTCATGTTCTTTAATCCTTTCAACCTGCATTGTAAGGACTATTTTAATGAGAATCCAAAAAGATCTTCCAAAACTTACTTTTGATGGTAACTGCTGTATCAAATATCTTTAAAGAATGTTCTTGGATGTTTTTGTTTCTTTGAGTCTTTTGCATTCAGTCATGTGGTTGTTCACTGGCACTGACTAAGCAAACAGTGATTTAAATATACAGTCATCTGCTGACTTTTGAAATACTTTTACAAGTTATCTGTACCTGCTTTTAGTTTTCTTTATTTAGGTGTTAATTTGAGAACAAAAATAGCATGGTAGAATAGGAGTTTTAGTCTGGCTTCCAAGGAAATAATTTGTGTTATTGTTGTTTGTAGTATCAGTTTGCCGCCTTTTAGGTAACATGTTGCTCCTTTCATTTGAATTGTTGGGGGGGAGCGGAAATTAATCTGGTGATATTTGTAGCAAATTAAAATACAGAGACTACATAATTACATAAAATGGATACCTGTACTGGGAGGAAGAAAGCCTAGAAGGGCCTGTCCTTGTAGGACAGTTGCAGCATGAGCTTGTGAGTTAAAAATCGGCTTTAAAAAGTGCCAGTGAATTGTTTTCTCCACACCTTGTCACCCTCTCTGTCCATCCATAAGTGAAACTAATTTTAAGAGTTTGAGTGCTCCAGGAGAACAGTTGAAGAAAAATTAAACAGTTTACAAGAGAGATGTACTTTTCATTTTTGGTACAACAGAAAGTGTTATTGCTGTGGATATGTATATAACAAATCTACTTATGGACAAGTGTATTTTGTACTCATATGCCACTAGAAAATCTAGTTGGCTGTCATGACAAATATGATAAATGTGTTACCATGCCTTTATTGCACAACTGGAGAACAGAATTAAGACATTCACAAGTTTGACCTCTGTTAGTACTTCTCTACAGTGTTACAGCTTTTTACAGTGGTTACATTTTCCCTTTCCTGTTTGATGCTTTTTGTTTTCACCAGCTTTTTCAGTCTTCTGGTTCTTTTCCATTTGATTTCTGTGTTGTGTATGTGGTTAGTTTTACAGTTAGATTTTATAAAGAAGACTGAGAGGAATTTAGTGTTTGAATGTGGTGAGTTTTTTGTTTGTATTTTTAAAGGTTCTTTTAAATTTTGAAATGCTTAATACACTGCTGCATTTTATATTTTAGATACTTCAAAAAAACCTTGCATCCTGTTTAAATATAGTGGGGATACAGTTTGGCTGATGAAGTCTTCAACATTGGGAAGTACAACATTCTGTCAGAGTAAAGTGCTAAATTGAGTTATACTTAAATTAAATATTTATTTTCACGTCTTGAGAAACAGAAGGTAGTGTTTCAGTGTTGAAACTTGATTTTTTTTTTTTTTTTTTTTGGCAGTAACAACATTGGAAGCTCACTATTGATGCTTCAAGTAGGTTGCATACTATTTTGAAAGCATGTTGTGTGCCTTGTGGTCATCAAGTGAAAAGGAGGATTGACTGTCCTCTGTGTATCTGTCTATATATAAACAAGCTACTGTTCCTTCTAGCCTTCCACGCTATGAAAGTGTATTGAGCTGAAGTGGATATTATTGGAACTGATTATTTTATAAGGGAAGACTCAAGAGCAGCATATATCATACATGGGCTGTCTATCTGAGGGTTGGGAGGACTTGGCACTTCAGAAGAAGAAAGAACCTTCGGAGGTCTCTCTGTAACTAGTCTCCTTCCTAGGTGTTCGCCCTAAAATATGTCCTTATCTTGAGTATTTCCCTGTGCTCCCCACCACCCTGGCTTTAGTCTTCCATTTTGTCCTCTATTCCCTTTTGATTATTTTTTTTTAAAAAAACCTTGCAGTAACAAGTATGGAGTCATACTTTGTTAAACTGTATGTGTTGTAATACCTGAGGCATATGATAAGTTAAGGATATAGAGCAAACAAATTAGGAATACGTGATTTGTTTATATTGCACTGCTTGCTTTTCATAAGTTATTATAAGAGTAGAATTTAATAAGTAACTGTTTCACAGGGAATTATTGAATAATTCCCATTTAAGCTGATTGGAAATTAAATATTTCCTAAGTAAACAAATCTCTGTAGTCTTGTCATTAGGTATATGAAAACATTTAAGCTGTTTCTTTTGCTTCCAAAAATAAGCCCTTTAGGGTTAACAACATGTGGTATAGCTATTAGTGGGGAGAACTAGTTTCTGCAACTTTTTTTTTATCCTCAGAACTTTCATTTTAGAAACAAAACCCCGATATTGTATATTTAAGAAATACTCCAAAACAGACTTAGTTTATCTTTGCCAAGGTATGATCTATACATTCTGTTGGTAGAGTTGACTGAAGTTGAGTGTACAGAGTTCCATGAGGGAGTGGGAAGGGCAGGTAATGCTCATGCTCTGCACTTCACCAGAGTCCAGGCTGGTATTGTGCTACTACTGACACTGGAAATGTGGATCTCTCTTCTCTCTTTCTGTGCAGAACATCACTGAAAACACCTGTATGCCATGAAAAAAAACTTGAGTAATGAGTAACCAGGAGTACAGCTGGCA